>NC_132787.1:722504-1077506 GCF_048418805.1 Vulpes vulpes
TTCATATCTACATAAATGAGACTTTCTACCACTTGATCCCAGAATGAAACACAGCTGCCCGTCTATTCACAGACAGGGCCGGGCCACCACAGGCCATCCCCACAGGAAGTTCCTAGCTTGGGGGAGGACAGCAGAATGCAAGGCTTTCTCTGAGCAGGTTGGGCCCCAACAAGACACTTGACCAGTGACACCCACCCAGTATCCTCTTCCAAACTCCCCAGCCATTTTAAGTCATTCCCTTTTTTTTTTTTTTTTTTTGAGAGCGAGAGAGAGAGAGAGGGAGTATGTGGCAGGGGTGGGAGGCAGAGGGAGAGAGAGAATCTCAAGCAGGCTCCACACCCAGCGGGGAGCCCGAGGCAGGGCTTGATCTCATGACCCTGAGATCGTGACCTGAGCCGAAATCAAGTTAGATGCTCAACTGACTTGAGCCACTCGGCATCCCTTAAGTCATTCTCTCTTAGGGGTGAAGTAAGGCCATGAGTATTATGCATGGAGGTTTCTCAACATGGAAAGAAACATTCTGAATGAAGGAAAACTGGTCAGTCTTCTCTAATAACATATGCCAAACAAAAGGTTAGTTGTGAAAGTATTTAAGGAGATACTCTCAGGGAGGTAATAAAGCTTAAAACACGCACACACACACAAAGAAGCCAATGGACCCAAACAAATGATTCACAGGAAAGAAAACACAAAAAGTCTAATAACCCTATGGAAGGATGTTCAAACTCACTGGTAACCAGGGAAATGCAAAGTAAAATAACAACCAAATGTTATTTATTTATTTATTTTTTGTCCATCAAATGGCCAAAATTTTCATCACTGATAGTCTCTAGTGGTGGCCAGTAAGGGTAAGGGAAACAGGGACGTTCGTACGGTATCGAGGAAGATATAACCAGAACGACTTTTAGGAAGACAGTATCTATCAAGATTTTTAATGAATCTATCTTTTGAACCAGGAATTCAACTTTTAAGGCTCGATCCTTCAAAACTTTTCACTTGTGTACACAAAGAATTCCACTTTAGTGTTACTAATAGTAGGGGGAAATTGGAAACAGCCCCCTAAAAATCCATCAGTAGGGAAGTACTTTAAAAAGAGAGAGTGCATTTATTCTTTGAAATACTAAGCTGATGGTTTAAAAGAATGAGATAAGGCTCTATGTACTAATAAAATAGGAAAGATACGTGAGAGGAGAGGTCAAACCATGAAGACATTGAGCTATAGACATAATATAGTCCTATTCTTTTTTTTTTAATTTTTATTTATTTATGATAGTCACAGAGAGAGAGAGAGGCAGAGACACAGGCGGAGGGAGAAGCAGGCTCCATGCACCGGGAGCCTGATATGGGATTCGATCCCGGGTCTCCAGGATCGCGCCCTGGGCCAAAGGCAGGCGCCAAACCGCTGCGCCACCCAGGGATCCCTATAGTCCTATTCTTAATGTCTAAGTCCACACCTGCCTTTGTAAGTGGGTCATAAAAGATTTGAAAAGACGCATAGAAGATTAAGATAGCTTCTCACAGGGAAGAGAAAAGAATTTCAATTGTCGAGTAAAAGGGAATTTTCACCTTGCCATATTTCCTGAATTTTTATGAAAGCATACATTGCCTTTGAATTTTTAAATAATCAAAATGAAAAAAAAACACAGTCTGCTAAGCATGCAAATGTGTAGTTATATTAGCATTGAAAAATATTACCACAGAGCATCCATTGAGAAAAGCCTACATGACAAAATTCTTTTGAATAAGACCTTTTTGTCTTTCTTTTGGGAGAAGCCTGCAAGAAGGAAATAAAAAGGAGGGATACCAAGTATCTTCCCTTCTAAGGCAAGAGCTCTACACCTTCGGAGGCCAGAGATGTTTCAAAGGTTCCTGCCGTTCTCCATCACCAACCTCCAGATTCTATGAAAGAAACTGGAGAACTATTGGAGCTTAAAGCCCCATGGTTGGGGATTCCTTTGGAGAGGAACGTCACGGTGCCAGCGAGGAAGAGCGCGCATCTCCTCTCACATTAAGCTTCACATTAAGCTAAATGAAGGACGTGTCAAGAGAAGCATTTAGACAGCATGATGTGTGTCCTCTGGGTTTGAAGGAATGAGAACTGATATTACCCTTTCTCCAGAAAACTTCAAAAAAGAAGAAGCTGTGCCTGTCGCACATGTCCAGAAGCTGGCAAGGCAAGTGTTGCATGGGTTTCCCATGGGCCAGAGATAGGGTCCTTGGGGAAGGAGCCTCACCAGGTTGCCTTGAGATCAACTCCACTAGGAGGGTACCCTGTAACATGACACAGGAGAGTGGGGGTCGGGGACACAGAGGGGAACATCGCAGCCAAGCCAAAGGTAGTGCAAGTGAGAGACCCTCAGTGATGGGAGGAGGCAGTGGATAACCCACGACTGCAAGAAGCAATCATACGCGGGATCTGCTGCATCCGCTGAGTGCCACCACCAGGCTACCTCTGCCGGTTTCCCGTATCTCTCCTCTACTCTATTCCGATCCTAGAAAAGTCAAATGCAACCTCATGGATGGGGAAGGAGTAAAAGAACAGATGGTAAAAGGAGAGATTAAACTTGCCCTGCGTTCCCTCCCCCACTACGTGCTTCCAAGCCAAAATCATCTCTAAGGGAAAGGAAAGGTTTCAAGTGGATGGAAGTTCAGGGTTTTTATATTATACTCAAATAGACCTTTTATTGACTGACAGTGTTTGAAAAAGATATAAAAACTGTTTGCAATTTCATCCAGGCACAGGAAGAAAGATTTTACAGAGCAAGTGTCCAAAACTGGTGATGAAGTCCAGCTCATTCAGGAAACCACTCACATCTGTAAACAGTGGCAGTGATCCCACAGCCACACTGTTTCGCAGAAAAATGCTCAGCTGTTCTGCATTGTTACCTTTAGTCCAGGAGTGAGGTTTCTCTTGAGGCTCAGCCTCATTCGAGATGTGTAAGTACATTCGCTCTGCTCAGAGAGGCTTTTGAGAAACTAGAGCTATTGTAGGACAATTGTGGGAAGAGAGACCAGTGGCCTGGGAGGGTCCAAATTCAGGGTTGGCTCAGCACTGGGTTCTGACGGGCCACTCCCAGCTCCTGAACACGGCGTCCAAGACCCCCGCGGCCTCCTCTTTCCCAGCTCCGCTCTGATCCTTCTTGTCTCCCCCACCCCTCTCCTGTCAGGTCCCTGGGAGAGGACACCCTAGGCCTGCAAGCATGCAACTGTATCTTTCTGTCTTGAACTTACGCTGAGATTAAAATCTTTGAATCTGCCTAAGTGTGTAGACTGGGATAAAAGAAGACACAGAAACAATCCGTGAAGAAAACAAGAGGAGACGAAGTCCTGTCACATGCTTGTGTGTAGATGCCCAGATAAACTGAAAAGCGTAACAACAGCTCTCTCTGGACGGTAATGTTCCAAGTGACTTTTTTCACTCTCGATTCTTTTTATCGTCCCACATTTTATTTTGTTAATTGTTCTAAAATTACCATAAAGTATATCTGTATGAAAATATATATATATTGAAACGTCTAGATGGACAAGTCAAGGCCGGCGTCTTGGGAGAACACCCGCAGCACCGTGCAGATATGATGGGGAGTGGGATGCTAAGAGCCTGCTGGTTGCAAAATAGAGGTGTGTATCTGCAGCCCCCTTTCCATCAGCATTTAAAGAGAGTCAAGTCTCTGTCATCTTTTTTTTTAATAAATTAATTTTTTATTGGTGTTCAATTTACCAACACACAGAATAACACCCAGTGCTCATCCCGTCAAGTGCACCCCTCAGTGCCCGTCACCCATTCACCCCCACCCCCTGCCCACCTCCCCTTCCACCACCCCTAGTTCGTTTCCCAGAGTCAGGAGTCTTTCATGTTCTGTCTCCCTTTCTGATATTTCCCACACATTTCTTCTCCCTTCCCTTCTATTCCCTTTCACTATTATTTATATTCCCCAAATGAATGAGAACATACACTGTTTGTCCTTCTCCGATTGACTCACTTCACTCAGCATAATACCCTCCAGTTCCATCCACGTTGAAGCAAATGGTGGGTATTTGTCATTTCTAATGGCTGAGGAATATTCCATTGTACACATAAACCACATCTTCTTTATCCATCATCTTTCGATGGACACCGAGGCTCCTTCCACAGTTTGGCTATTGTAAGTCTCTGTCATCTTAAAAAAAAAATCCCTCCTTCAACATCCTATTCCTGAAACACACAGGTCTGTCACCACCCAAGCCAGACTTCTTGAAGGCGTCCTTGCTCATTGCCCTCACTCCATTTCCCATTGACCCCTTCATCACTTCTCAGGAAGCAAACCGACCTCTACTTCCCCTCCTTGGCCAAACTGCTGAGATCTGAAGAGTCCTTCTCTCGCTGACCATCGCAGTCACAGATGACAAAGTGCCTAGGAGGCCAGAAGGTCTACTTATGAAACACCAAATAGGGCATTGCCCCCACCAGACACACGGAGAATTCTGGGGGACTCGAGGACCCTTCATTCAAGACTGTGAACTATTCTTCTTCTTGAATGACATGGTTTCGAGATCATTATTTTTGCTTTTGGAAACCATGTAGGAGGAAAAAGTCAAACCACAGGGTCTAAATGGGAGAGAACGAATCAAATATTAAGATCGAGACTTAATCCCTTAATAGTTTGGTCATGAGCTAGAAGAAAATGCATTAAATGAAAATTAAAATATGAACATCGTTTACAACAAATAAACCTGAACTGCCACATGTCCAAATTAAGAATAAGAGAGATTGAATTGAAAAAAAATTTTTTTTGAAAAAAAAATGAAAAGAAAAAAGAGAGATTGAATTGAAAGACTGAGAAAGGAAGTAGAATGTAGGGATTAGAGCATGCCCTCTGGGGACAGGCGACCTGGAGGCAGATGCCATCGATGCCACTTATTAACCTGGACAAATTGCGTAAGAGCCCTTGCTTTAATTTCCAAATTTATAAAAACACACAGATTAACAGGATTAGGGCCCCACCCGCTATGCTCTCCTTCCCAACACAGTATCTAGTACACATTCATGCTTCTATTTTTGCCATCACTATATCGCCAGCCCCAAATTCTTTCCTGGTTTCCATAACTATATATTTAACTGCTTAAGTAATATCTTGGATAACACTCAGCCAGCTCAATACCACATTCTGGAAACCAAATTCATTACTCCAATCCATCCTCCAATCTGTGCTTTCTCCAGTGTTCGAAAAATATTCTTATTTTTAAAATATTTATTTATTTACTTGTTAGAGGGAGAGAGAGGGAGTGGGGGCAGAGGGAGAGGGAGAGAGAGAACCTTCAAGCAGTCTCCCCACTGAGCACGGAGCCCAGTACGGGGCTGGATCCCAGCACCTGAGATCACGACCTGAGCCAAAATCAAGAGTCGGCTGCTTAACCAACTGAGCCATCAGGCTCTGCATGTTCAATAAATATTCTTTTTTTGGGGGGTGGGGATCCCTGGGTGGCTCAGCGGTTTAGCACCCGCCTTTGGCCCAGGGCGCGATCCTGGAGTCCCAGGATCGAGTCCCACGTCGGGCTCCCTGCATGGAGCCTGCTTCTCCCTTCTCCTGTGTGTCTGCCTCTCTCTCTCTCTCTCTCTCTCTCTCTGTCTGTCTATCATGAATAAATAAATAAATAAATCTTTAAAAATATATATTCTTTTTTTTTCAATAAATATTCTTAATGATGGATTTCTCTTCTTTTTGTTTATTCGTATTTTCGAATATTTTATTTTTTCAAGACTTTTAAATAAACACGTGCAATGTAAGTAGTGAATACTTTTATTTGTAAAAAGAAAACTAGTCAGCAGAATTAAATTCATAAAAGAAATATCCAGTCAGGCTTAAAAGGCTTTTTCCCAAAGGACTGTTAGAGCAAAATCCGGATACATGGATGTCGGAGTAACCGGAGAGAGGAGGAAGAGGACAGAAGTCCTTTAAGGTTCATGGGGTATTTCTTGGTAACATAATGTGGTTTCAGGAGGGGGCAAAGGAGGTGACTGAAGAGAGGTGAGGGGAAGGAGGAGCTGGGGAATGGGATCCCAAGCAAACCCTCCTGCGACCAGAAAATCTTCCCCCAACGTAGGCAACAAAGGAAGAGTCTTACTGAACAGGCACCTGCCGGAAGGTGACGCGCATCACAGGTCAATCCCTGAGAAGACGGAGAGAAGTCTCACGGCCTGGTGGAGCCGAGGAGGGACGGGCACAGCACACACGTGATGTCCAGGATGACAGCAAGTCCCCAAGGAAGGGGTCTGACGGCGGTTCCTCTAAAGCCCCCTGGCCACTGGGGCGGCCTGTATGGGGAGGGAAGGTGCACGCCCCTGCCTGGAGGAGGGGAGGGGAGGGGGCTGCTGCCAGGCCTGGGGGGGGAGGGCAGGGTCCCCGTGGGTCGCATTTCAAGGCGCCGCTCCCAGGCCCTGAGCCAGAGCTTCCTGAGGCTGTAAAACCTGCAAGAAGCCCTTTTAAAGATTCACATGTCAGAGAGGCAGGAAAAGGTGGAGATTTCGAGATTTCGAGTTTTCCAAAGTAAAGCCCCAGAGGAAGAAGAAGAAGGGCGAGGCACAGAGAAGGGGAAGTTTGCAGGGAAGAGAAGGAGAGACCAGGTCACGGGGGCCTAGCCTAGCGCTCTGCTCCCGTAGGGACCGCGGGTCGGAGGTGACCCCCCAGCCCAGGTCATTCTGTGCCTCACTACTCGCCCGGGACTGGGAGGGGGCCTGCTGATGGTGACCCCGCACGGGCAGGTAAGGCCCACGTGCCAGTGTCTAGAGACACCTGTTGTTTTGTTCTTGGAACCACTCTATTTTTTTTTAAGATTTTACTTATTTATTCATGAAATACACAGAGAGAGGCAGAAACACGGGCAGAGGGAGAAGCAGGCTCCATGTGGGGAGCCCCACGCGGGACTCGATCCCAAGACCCTGGGGTCACGCCCTGGGCTGAAGGCAGAGGCTCAACCACTGAGCCCCCCGGGGGGTCCCTCGGAACCACTTTAAATAACGCACAATTTGTGACAGCAGGTGGACTTTGAAATTCTGAATTCCTTTAGAAATACCAGTTACTATTTTCCTACGAACATCCTGCAACACAAACATATATGTTCGCACCAGAATATGTACTACACGCACACGCACACGCACACACGCACAGGCTTGTGTATCTACTCTGAAAGCCCCACACAACCCCGTGGTAGATAGGGACAAGCACACAGAGCAAGACGTGCCCCCACTCAGGCCCCGTGGAGCATCCTCTTATGAAGACCCCAGATGTGTATATTCCAGGTCTTTGTCCTATAAAACAAAGATCCTCTACCTGAGTGACTCAGACCCCTAAGGGTCCGCGGAGGTGGTCATGTAGGGCCTCTGCCTATCTGCAGTCTTTCACCAACTGTAATAATAGTTGCACGTGTAAGCAATAAGGATATACAGAAGACAAAATATAAAATATCCCTCCTTTTACTTTAGATTGCATAAAAGTGATGTTCTAACCCTAAATAGTTTATGCCGATCAAGATATAAGTGTCTTACTTAATACAAATGCAGAATTACTCACGTACCTGGATGCCTGGTAGCATAAAACTTAACATTTTGCTCGCCCCAGAGCCCCTGGGTGGTTCAGTTGGTTAAGCATCCAACTCTTGATTTCGGCTCAGATCGTCATCTCGGGATCATGAGATTGAGGCCTGCCTCAGGCTCCACACTGGGCTTGGAGCCTGCTTAAGTTTCTCTCCCTCTCCTTGTCTCCTGCTGGCCCTCCACCCTCCCCCATGCATGCACACACATGCTCTTCCTTAAAAAGAAAAAAAAATTATATACATATATTTTTTTTTTTCCACCAGCCTCTTCTATGTCTAAAGGGAAGAGGGTCATCTTTAAGCAGATGTTCATTATGTGAGGAACCACTAAATAGTTGTTTTCATTGTATAGTTGCAAAATGGGTAGATACCACTGTCCTAGGGGAAGAATATCATCAGGCCCTTTACACGTGGCTGGACAGATCTAGTCTATTTAAGATCCCCCCTCGCTAGAGCAGATCCCTGGAGTGAAAGTGGATGAATATGCACAGAGTCCAACAAGGATCCCAAGATGAGAGGGACCAAGACACTGACCCTTTCCCTCCTGGGATTAAATAGGAACACAGTCCCCTCGCGTCGACTGAAGTCATATCAGTGTTGGGGGGGGGGGGCGGTGTATGCCCAGAAAAGGGTACCAGGGGTCTCCAAAAGGGATTGACTACCCAAGGCCCAGGGTAGGATGTTGAGGTGCTGGTTCCAGCCCAGCATGTGGCTGTGATCAAAGAAACCCTTTTACCTAAAACTCCGGCCTGGTGCCGAGTCTGGGGAACAGAGGTCAGGGCATGAGACCATCAGAGAGAACCATGACCTTGCACCTGAGCCTGGCGCTGGCGCTCCATCCTTCACCGCCCCGGCTGCCGCTCTAATGCAAGAACTCAAAGCCGGACATTCGCCTTCTCTCGGATTCATCGGCCTTGTCACCTGCAAAACGAGTGGGGGAGACACTGAAAAGGAGGCCAAATTGCTTATGGTGTATCCCTGCCTGAAGTTAAAACCAGGAAGATTAGAGCTTCCCAGGCTGCCAAGAGGAAGGAGGGCCGTGCCCAAAACCATAAAGTCGCACGGAAATCGGTAGAAGGAAGAAGATGGGAGTCTTCAAGAATTAAGCACTTGACGCAAGACCCTTAGTTCCCCTCGCTGGGCAAGGCCCGAAGGCTTATCCCCTAAGGAGCGGGAATCCGTTTGGATTATGAGAGAGAAGCCGAGCGCTATAGTGGAAAGAGCCGGGACCGAGAATCAGCCAACCAGGGTGCGGTGCCAACACGGCGACCGAGAGGAGCATTTAAGCAAAAGAAGCAGCCCTGGTCGGGGAAGGAGCACTGACCCGTCAGAGGCGCCACTCGTGCTCCTGACGGAGGTACCGAAGGGGTGCAGGGGGGCTGCAGTGAAAAGTCTAGACCCACCGTCAACTTTTTATTGCAAAACAAAATACAGGTACAGAAAACCGCCCGAAATAAATGCATGTTTACTGAATCACTTAAGGCCAAAACCCATACAGCGCACCACCCATATCCCAGGATGCTGCCAGGCACCATGGAGGCCTATCCGTGTCCCATCCCCATCACACCTGCCTTCCTCCCACCAAAAGTGACCACCATACTGATGCTTATAGCATTTTCCTTCTGTTTGTTCACGGCTTTATCAGCCAACTGTGTATCCCTGTCCACCATAGTTTAAAATTCCTTTTTTTTTTTTTTTTTTTACATTCTGTAGGGTTTTTTAAGTCCCTTAATCTAAAGGTTTCCCCCTCTGCACCTGTCTTCTCCTTTCAGCACATCTACAGAAGGTGACTTTCGACCTGCAGACAGTTGACCTGCAAAGTTTCTGACTGTCCAGATTTTTGCTGATTCTGTATTTTCAGTAAACTGACAGCTGAACCCAGAGCCTGGGTTGATCCTTTTGATAAGACTGTCTGTCGTTTCTGGTTCTTTCGCCAAGAGACAGATAGTTTCTGATCCTCCTTTTAGTGCATGATGCTAACAGTTACCGATGTCCGATGCTGAATCCACTAACTAACCAAAAGTTGCAAAGTGGTGACTTTCTAACATTTTTTTCATTTATTAAATGGTTAAAATGCATTTATAGGAGACACCTCCTTCATATACTATGTGGTTGCCAGTGGTACGGTCCACATAGGCAGAATTAGTGCTCAATTATTTCCCTTTATTTACCAGTTTTAGAGATAATGAATGAATTTTCTGTCATCCTCCAAACATGACCAATAAGCCAGACCAGAAAAGCAAATGCTCCATGACCTCACTTATATATGAAATCTAAAAGAGCCAAATTCATAGAAATCCGAAGTAGAATGGGGGTTGCCAGGAGATGCTGGTCAAAGTGTGTAAAGTTTCTGTTATGCAAGTTGAAAAGTTCCAGAAATCTCATTTCAGTGCCGTGACTGTAGTTGCCAATACTGTGCTGTATACTTGAAATTTGCTAGGAGGAAAAATGTTAAATGTTCTCACCATAAAAAAAAAAAAAATTTAACTACATGAAGCAATGATAATTAGCCTGATTATGGTGGTCAGTTCACAAGGCATATGTATGTTAAAACATCATATTATACATCTTAAATATATACAATTTCCATTTGTCAATTATACCCTAATAAAGCTGGAAAAACTTAAAAATCAGTTAGTGAATATAATTGATTACATTAACAGAATAAATTATTATTAACAGGATTAACACAGTAACAGAATAAAGTAAGTTATATGATTGTCTTAATAGATGCAGAAAAGCATAGGATTAAATTTTATATCCATTCATGATTGAAAAATACTTTAGCAAACTAGGAATAGAAAAGCACATTGTCAAAAAAAAAGCACATTGTCAAGCTAGAATATCTTTTTTTCCCTTTATAAGATTTTATTTATTTATTCATGAGAGACAGAGAGAGAGAGGCAGAGACACAGGCAGAGGGAGAAGCAGGCTCCATGCAGGGAGCCCAACATGGGACTCGATCCCAGGACCCCAGGGTCACGTCCTGAGCCGAGGGCAGGGGTTCCGTGGTTGAGTATCTTTTCTAAAAGATCTACATTAAATACAATATTGATGGTGAATCGATGAAACTTTTCTACCTGAGATCAAGAATGAAACAAGCATACGTGATTTCACCACGTCTGTCCATTATTGCACTAGAGGCCCCAGCCATGGCAAAAAGGCAAGAAAAAAAGTGTAATAATTGGAAAGAAAGAAAGGAAACTGTCATCACCCCCCAACCACACGATCACAACATGATTGTAGATGTCAAAAATCCCAAAGAACTTGCCATCAGGTCATTAGGTAATTGGAGCAAGGTCATCGGATATAGGTTCAACTTAGAAAAACCAGTGGTACTTCTATCTACACGGGGAGGTAACACTTAGAAAATGAAGTCTAAAAATAGCATTTATAATAGCATCACGAAGTCAAAATCGCAGCAATAAGCCTAGGGAAAATTTTCTTCATAGCAGCTACAAAACATCGCTAATATTATACTACTAATCCAAAACTATTAATAAGCAAAGGGATGGGTCGTGATGTCCATGAATGGAGAGACTCGATATTGTAAAGCTGTTATCCCCTAATCGATCTATGGATTCAATGTCATCCCAATAAAAATCCCAGCAAGTTTTTGTCCTGTGTGGGAAAAAAAAAAAATGATTCCTAATTCTTAAAAACACGGGATGGCCAAACAGCCCCAGTATTTACACTATCTGACATCATACAATAATAGTAGGAAAATGACAATATTAATACCCCATACCACAATCAATTGAATATATAAGCAGCTCGTGCTGTGCTTGCCTTTTAAACTCTCATTTACTTTTAATTCCTTGTGTTTAACGCTTGCCACCGCCCCCTGCGAGGTCCTTCAGCTCATCCGGCGCTCCCTCTCCAGCCCATGCCTCAGGACGCACACGTTGATAATAGGGACATAAAAATCTCACTTGTTCTTTCCTTGGAGTCTTAAAGATGTTCCTCCCTTTTTTTTTTTCCTTTTTTTTTTAAGATTTTATTTTATTTTATTTTATTTTATTTTATTTTATTTTATTTTATTGAAGTCATCTGTACACCCAACGTGGAGCTCAGGCTCACGGCCCTGAGGGGGAGTCGCATGCTCCCAGGCCTGAGCCGGCCGGGCGCCTCCATCTCGCTCTTGCACAGCTTCACCTCCGCAAGCCCATAACACCCAACAAGGCCCACGGGCTCCCGCTGCCTTTCGAGCCCAGGACTCAATGACACTCGGCCTTAGTCGCTTACGTGGGCTGGTGCCCGGAGCCGAAGCCACGCACTTCCATTTGCAGCTTCAAATCTGTCCGATATCAGGAAAGTTCTTGAAGTACAGATTTTAGTTGGTTCAGTTCCTTCCCCTTGATTTTTCTCCTTTGGGGACTTGTACCTCCGGGTCTGTGGGTCTCCTTTGCTTCTCTTCAATGTCTGTCACTTCCTCTCGAATTTTCTGTCTTCTATTTCTGTTTGTTTTCGTTTCGTTTCAAACTGTTCCTACTTTCCACTTTGATTTTCCTGGCATTTTCTGTTTTGTGAATTCATCTTCCCATTCTGGCTCACGAAGTCCACTCCGAGGGGATCGTTTTTTTCCCCTTCTGCTTCTCATTCTTTCCTGAGCTTGACCGCTTTGTTTCTGAGTTCACAATTCTGACTTATGTCATATTCTTTTATATCTCACATCGTTTTCTCAATGCCTTTTGTCTCGTTTTGAAATTAATGATTACAAGGTTGGATCTTTCCTGTGGATACGTTTCCTCGGCTTGCTTTCCTTGTCTGTAGGGATGTTATCTTGCTTTTTCTTTTTTATTAAAAAAAAATTAGGGGATCCCTGGGTGGCTCAGCGGTTTAGCGCCTGCCTTTGGCCCAGGGTGTGATCCTGGAGTCCCGGGATCGAGTCCCGCATCAGGATCCCGGCATGGAGCCTGCTTCTCCCTCTGCCTGTGTCTCTGCCTCTCTCTCTCTATGTCTATCATAAATAAATAAAATCTTTAAAAAAAAAAGAAAAAAGAAAAGAAAAACCAAGGAATGTCTAAAAAAATAATTTACATTTGACAACAATACTTTCCTCTTGCTCATTTTTAAATGAAATCAGTACCGCTGGACTTTCAGAAGGAACGTGGCTTTTCTAACGTTGCCGAGCTCCCTCTCCTGATGCTCTCACCGTGTTAAAATAACAGTATTTATACGGCAGCTTAACTCTGGGACACTTTCTGGCTTTGTTCCCCTACCCCAGCTTTATATTTTCTTCCCTACCTTGTGTCTCTCTTGTGTCTTACTCAATTTTTATTCGACTCTCAGAACCTTCTCCTCCCTTCCATTGTGGTCTTGCACCATCCATCCTTAGGGCCCCAGCCCGCGCCCTTCACACTTCACGCAGGCCTGCCCACTCATGGAGCAAGAAAAACCCTTCTCACTTCCAGCTACTCTTCTCAGACTGGTCTGCAATACCTTCCAGGGAAGATCTTTGGGGTCCTTAGGGGGTTTCTGTTCTGGAGTTTGCAAGGCAGCTTGCCGCTGCCCTCTTCCTTCCAGGTGGAAGGAACACGCTCTCCTGTCGGCCGGTGACTTGCTCTCCTCCCCTCGTGTTTGGGGCTGGAGAGGTGCCCGTCACCTAATTTTGTTGTAAATGCCGTACATGACTTTCAGGTTTTGCTCTCCAGCGACTCTACCTTTAAGTGGATATTCAGAAAGGAAAAAAAAATTAGATGTATGCTGCCTCCGCCCCGTTCTCTTAGAATCCCGCTCCCTCCGCTACCGCCAACAAAAGCTAGTTTTCCCAAGACCTTAACGCCATGCTACGGTGTCTAGAATTCATCCTGCAGGCAAAGGGTTGACAGAGGTTTTGAAAGTAAAAGCGGACGTGACTCGATGTGCTCTCAAATGTGCTCTTAATGCTCTTTAATGTGACTTAAAGCTCATTCTCGCCAACCAGGAGCAGAAAGGATGGAGGCAAGGAGACCAACCGGGAGGTGACTGTCCTAGTACAAACGAGAGCTCGGGCATTCTGGACTTAGGATGGATGCGAGTGCTCGGACTTAGGGAACTCGCCGGTGCCCCTGACACCTGACACGCACGTTGCCCGCACACGTTCCGTACTAGGAGCTACATACCCTTTTATTTCCCGCAGTCTGGCTGCCTCCCCCAAGGAGCCAGGCTACAGCGCCCAGGCTGTAACCCCGCTGTCCTTCACATCAGGCCTCTCCGCAACACTGCGCCTCAACCACCCGGAGGGGCAACGGCGTGCTGCCCAGGTCCCCCGTGTCTCCCAGGTCGTGTCTCTTGGTCGTCCCCCAGCAGAGGCTGCAGGAGGGCATCCCCACCTTCCTCCAGGGCATGGTCCTGGTCTGAGGTTGCCGACCCCCGTCCCTTAGTGTCCTCCTTCTCGGGGGTATCCTTGGAGTTGGACGGAGCCTCTCGGGATCGGGTCAAAGGCGGAAGCCGCACACAGTCGGAGCGGTGACTCGGGGCTGCTGCTCAGGACCCCACAGCCCCCACTTCTGAGGTCTCTGGCCTCAGGGAGGCAACAGGTTTAGAGTGAGACCCCCGTCCCCCAACAGGCCAGGAGGCACAGCTGAGCCGCGGGACGCAGGGCATCCCTCCTTTGCCCGCAGGAGGTGGGAAGCAGGAAGCGATCTCTATTTCTCTGCAGCATTCATTCATTCGGCAAACACACATCAAGCACCTTCCATGGACGAGCGCCGTGGGATTACCAAAAATGAGACTGGCTGGACTGGGGGGGACGAGGGGTCTGACGGAGGCAGGGGTGGCCTGAGAGCACTTCTGGGGGGACGGAGACCACGGATGGAGGCCACGGCTGCCTCCCCGACACCCTCCGGCCTCCTCCTCCTGCACGTCTTCAGAATGGCCCGTGGGCCTGGGAGATGCAGGAAGCACAGGAGCCCGATAGAAAACTGTCCTCACGCCAGTGTTTCTCCGGGGCCAGCGTGCGTGGGGCCAGGGGCAGAGCGGCGGGGAGGAGAGGCGGGAGCACGGACTCGGAATCCTCCGTGCTGAGAGCTCCTGGCCCGGGCAGGCCGCCCGGCATCAGCCCCAGGCCCCGGGAGGCCGCGGACGGTCGGCACCGACGGCCGCGGGGCCTCGGGACAGCGGCAGGGACAGAGGCCAGCAGAGGGCCTGTGGCTCTCCAAGGAGGCCCAAGGGGCCACGGGCGAGGCTGCAAGATGCGAGCGGGCCCTTGGAGCCACCCAGCACGAGGGCCCGGGCATGCCCAGGTGACACACCAGGGTGACACCCCAGGGCCAGAGGTCGCCGTCTGCAAGCAGCGACTGCAGCAGAGGGGAAATCAGATGGAGGACGCAGAAGCAGGCGACTCCACGTCACCGATCAGAGGCGACGTTGGGGCCTGGACGTGTCCCACTGACCGAAACCGTCCCTCGGTGGGTCCCTGGCCGCCGCTGGGCTGCAACGTGACGGCCCCGAGCCCCGAGCCTCCCTGAAACCTCAGCCCTAAATTACCCCCCGACCTAACCCGCCCCTTTCCTGACTCTGGGCCCGGGAGCTGAGCAAGAGCCTGTGCGGGGACGAGGGGCAGCCAGGCCAGAGCCGCGGCCCCAACGGCTGTGCAGGAGGCACCGTGTCGCGTCAGCCCGGCCGCCCTGGGCTCCGTCCTCCTGGCCCAGCACCGGCAGCGCACAGCGTTCAGGGCGACTGCACGGGGGGCCGCTTGGGCACCGGGGAGCCAGCCCTGGCGGCCCAAGGGGGGCCTCTGCGTCCTGCCCCCAGGCCTGCTGGGGCTCCCGGACAACTGGCCAGAAGCGCGAGGCCCCGCGTCCCAGTCCCCCGGCCTAGGAGCTCGGTTGAGCCCCCGCCGGAGGCCCAGGTTGTAGAGCTCATGCCCTGAGGAATCACGGCTTGACTTATCCAGCTGCACATTCTTTGTGCAGAAGGGAATATTTCAGTTGAGTTTTGGGCGATGTCAGAAGAAAGGTTGTCAAGAGAAATCTAGAAAACTCAGAGGCAAATCCGAACATTTAAAACAGAGTATCTTGGGGTGCCCGGGGGGCTCAGCGGTGGAGCACTTGCCTTCAGGCCAGGGCAGGACCCCGGGGTCCCGGGGTCGAGTCCCGCGTCGGGCTCCCTGCATGGAGCCTGCTTCTCCCTCTGCCTGGGTCTCTGCCTCTCTCTCACGAATAAATAAATAAAATTTAAAAAAAAAGAAGTCACCGCTCTGGAAGGCCACCCTCACGCCAGTGGACCCCGCTGCTCCCAAACGGTCGCCCTTTGCAAACGACTTTTCAGAAGCAGTCGGGGAGACACAGAGGGAGCCTTGTGAGGAAGCAACCAGCTGGAGCTTCAGCCCAGACCTCTGTCCACCTCCTTCCTCACCAGTGACTCCAGCAGTAAATATCAGCTCACCTTCCGGAAGGACACGATGTGTCCCTTTGGGATGTTCAAGGCCTGGGACGTTGACCCGGAGAACGGTTTGCTGACAAGCTTGTACAAGAGCCAGTCGGTTTACCTCCCGCTCACACCTGACGCACCCGACCCGGTGACTGGTTGGCTTCTAGCAGCTCAGGGGAAACCTCGCGCGTGCAGCGGCCGGAGGTGCTCGCCAGAAAGGCCAGTGAAGTCACAGAGTGGTCGGCGGGAGGTGACCCGGCAAAGGCACCTTCTGGCCGTGTCTTAGGTGCAGGGACCGTCGTTCCCATCCTCCTAGAAGAAGGGCCGCTCCTCCCTCCGCACTCTGCAGGCCCCGGCCTACAGCTGAGGGCCGGACTCCGCACCCAGGCGGAGAGGAATGGGAAGGAACCCCCAGGACAGGGGGAGGTCCCGATCGGCCCCCCAGCAATCACCTGGGTGTTTAACCAGGCACCCAGGAACAGTCACCCGCTCGAATAACCCAGAGGACTGGGGGGCCCTTTTCTTTAACCGCATCCAGGGAAAGGGACTTACAGTCCTCAGGGCGTCCCCCTGTCCCTGCTCCCTCCCAGGCCCCCTCCCTCTCCTGTTTGGGTAACAGCCTCAGCGTGCACATGGGTCATTACACAGCTGTTTTAAGTCAATAAAAAAAACATCTTGTTTTAAATTGATGGGGAAAAAAGTCTTTACCGCGCAGACGTCTGACCCCTGACCCCTTACCACCGTTCCTGGGAGCACCCACCCCTTTAATCCCTGAAGCACTTTCCGGGGGAGAGGGGCAGGTGGGGGGGTGCAGAGGCTGCTGGCAGCGCTGACTCCAGCACCCCCAGGGCCAATTTCCTCCTGGAAAGGACTTGTGCAAACAGCCAAGAACTGTTCCTGTTGGCTGTGCCACGATGTGTCAGGATGGCTTCTGAATCAGGAAGGAAGTGTCCTCCTCCGCCTACACGTTCCTTCCACCCCAGCACCCGCCACACGCACGCCAGACCCCACACGCACCACGTGCACGCACACCGTGCTCTCCTCCCACCTCCGACCCTCCCCTGCACTCGGTTCCAGATCTCCAGGACTGGAGCAGCGCCCACCGCCCATTCTCCTGCCCGTAAGGCCTCCGGACATTTCATCTGACGTTGCTGCCTCCTCCTCCTACGAGCCCTGCGCTACCTTAGACCCTCATTTTCTCCCCTCTTCCTGGTACTCCTCACTCTAGGCCATATGAATACCAAAGGCTTTAGTTTAACTCTATTAGCTCCAAGCCTGGACTGTGAGCTCCACGGCTCCATGGCAGCCCTGTCACGCTGACCTCTTCGATGCCAGTGTCAGTATCTGCAGAAGGACTGGGGCCACCCCCCACCCCTACCTTCCTCTGATTTCTCCGTGCTCGACCCCACAACGGCCTCCACCCGACCTTTGCTATGAGACTTGATTCACCCCCTGACTCCCAACTTTATTTCCACCATAGACTACAGGAACTAGCCGGCTTTTCCTCCTGAGGATCCTGCTGGAAGCCATTACTTTAACACAGTAGCACGATTCTCTCTCTAGCAAAATATTCCCCGTATCTCAACCTGTCCCGAGGGCCCTTCCTGGGGAGTCCGACCGTGGACCACCTAGGAATCCAGAGCCCAGTGCCAGCCCTCTTCACCGTGGAGCCCCAAAGAGGCTCTCCACGCCTTTGAGAGCATGGAAGCTCTCTTTATGGGAAGCTCAAGGAAGCTTCCATAGCCTAAGTCACCAGATTTCTACACCACAGGCACAAAGCCCACCTTGCAAGCCAGAGGGAGTTATCGGGCGAGATTCACTTAGTAAATCCCACAGATACTCCAGCAAAGTGCACATCAAGGGACTGAGTGTATCAGTGAAATTCCCAGTTTCCAGTAGATCAAGCTAAACATAGTTCACCAGTTCCACATGCCTTCAGCCCAAATTCTGAAGGTATTCTCGCTTTATCCAAAAAAAAAAAAAAAAAAAATAGGGCCTTTGTACTGTGTTAGGCATTTTTTTTACTTATTTATTTGTGTGTGTGTGTTAGGCATCTTGATTTGGGCTGGGGGTACATAGACAAACAGGGTCTCTGCACCCCACAGCTCGCGTGGTGCAGGTGACTCAGCCCTGTGCAGGCCGCCCGGGGAAAGGCCGGGCGATGCTGAGAGGGGGAAGCACAAGGAACCCACAGGGACACTCCGCCCAGCCGGGTGGGGACGGGAAGGAGGACAGGAACGCCACGGAGACATCTGGGAAGAAGGTCCTGCTGATCTGAATCTTGGAGGACGAGTAGAAAGACGCCACGCCCTCTAGACCCACCTAGACCTGGGAGGGCATTAAAGACAGCAGGCGGAGGAGAACGCAGGAAGAGGCAGACAAAACGAAATTTATGCAAGAGATTGAAAGAAATTTGAGATGACTAACCCAGAGTCCCGATGATGGAATGGGGGGGAGTCGACGTGGAAGGGAGACAGGAGCCCCTCGTGAAAGGGCGTGTGAGCTCGCCCCACCTCGAGAATTCAAAATCACTGGACGGCTGGTAGACGGAAGACTTGCCGAGGCTTGTGGAGGGAAAGTCGGGCAGGGGCTGTTTCCTCAGTGGAGATAAATGGAGAAGGCCTAGGAACGACAAAGAGGCAGCTGTAACGAGGGAGACTCGATGGGCGTCCGTGTCCTTGTAACCCAGGTGGCCAGGGAGAAGGACAAATGCAAAATTCCCCTTAGGTCTCTATTTAGATTGCTCGGCGAAAGGCGGTGCTGTCAGAGCAGAAAATAGGGAGGGACGATGAGCAGGGGACGGCGGGGAGGACGGAGCCGGATGAGGCCCTCTGCAGCTTGGAGGGTTTCAGAGGTTTCCCTGCCTCCTGTGACGGCCCGTCAGCTGCTGGGGACTAACGTCCAGGCAATGGATCGGGCTGCGGTGGAGACGTGGAAGTCGTAAGTGTGGGTCCCAGGAGGCGTCAGAGTGTGCGTAAGAGAAAAGGAGAAAGGCTAAGACAGAGCACCGCGGAGGTCCCGGGCGTCTCTTCATGTGCCTGGCGGCCCTGGGTACGTCTCCTCTGTCTGTTCGCGTCTTCTGCCTATTTTTTTTTTTATTGGATTGTCTGTTCTTTGGGTGTTGCGTTTGACAAGTTCCTTAAAGATTCCGAATTGCCCTTCACCTGCAAAAGATATTTGCAAATCCAGGGCAGCCCCGGGGGTGCAGAGGTTTCGCGCCGCTTTTGCCCCGGGATGTGATTCTGGAGACCCGGGATCGAGTCCCACGTCGGGCTCCCTGCATGGAGCCTGCTGCTCACTCTGCCTGTGTCTCTGCCTCTCTCTGTGTGTCTCTCATGAATAAATAAATAAAATCTTTTAAAAAAAAAGATATTTGCAAATCCACAATGAAGCACAAAATCAACAACTCCGGAAATGACAGGTGTCGGTGGGGATGCGGAGAAAGGGGCACCTCTTACACGGCTGGTGGGAACGCAGGCTGCTGCAGCCGCTCTGGAGGACAGTGTGGAGGGTCCCCAAAAAGCTAAAAAATAGAGCTGCCCTATGACCCAGCAATTGCACTTCCAGGTATTTACCCCAAAGATACAAATGTAGTGATCCGAAGGGGCACTCCCACCCCGATGTTTATAGCAGCAATGTCCGCAGTGGCTAAACTCCGGAAAGAGCCCACATGTCCTTCGACAGGTGATGGATAAAGATGTGGGGTGCACACAACGGAATAGCCCTCAGCCGCCAAAAAAATGAAATCTTGCCGCTTGCAATGATGTGGCTGGAACTAGAGGGCATCACGCTAGGCAAGATACCTCAACCAGAAAAAGACGATTATCACATGGATCTCGCTCAGTGTGTGGACTCTGAGAAACAAAACAGAGGATCGTGGAGGAAGGGAGGGAAAATAAAACAAGATGAAATCAGAGACGGAGACAACGCATGAGAGACTCTTAGTCACGGGAAACGGACTGAAGGGTGCTGGGGGGAAGGGGCGGGGGATGGACTGAGGAGCGCATGTGATGTGGGAGCCGGCGGTAGACAAGGCTGATGAGTCACTGACCTCTGCCGCTGAAATTAATAATACATTATACGTTCATTAATTGAATTTAAATTTAGAGAGAGAGAGAATAGAACAGTGGAGGACTGGAGGACAGGGAAGGGGCAGGGGAAGCTGAGTCAAGGGCGGAGGGGTGAGGGGTGGCCAGAAAGAGAGGTTGGGAGGGAAGGGGAGAAAGGGGGAGCCCCGCCCTGGCTACGCTTGTGAGCCGTCCCGTCCCCGTGGGACTTGGCAAGTGCCCTGGAGGATCCTACCCCCAGGACCTGAGACAGAGCCAGAGGCCATGTGACGCGTCCAAAGCCACTCGGCTCCTAAACGGTAGACGAGCCCCCCACCCCTGAGCCCGGGGACCGGGGGGGAACGGCCTTCCTCCCCTAGGCCGCGGTGCCCCCCACCTCTGCCCCTTCGCCGCGTGCTGCCCTCCTGCTAACTTACGGGGAGACCGTCCCGGAGTCGAGCGTGGTCGGCCGGGGCCGAAGACGCCTTAAGCATCGCTCCTCGGCCTTCCAGCTGTGATCGGGCGAAGACTCCTTGGTAACATCTGCAGCTCATGGTGTGGGGAGCCCCAGAGAAGGTCCCCGCGTCCCCGTCCGCCCGAGGGCAATCTGCTGAGACAGACTTGGCCGGCTGTGGGGAAGCCCCAGCCACCCCACGGCCTCCCGAGGAGCAGAGTCGGACTTCCTGGGTCACAGGACCACGTCCCCTCCCGCCAAAGCCCCCTCCCCAGAAAGGTGTCACCAGAGATAATAGCCCAGGGGACAGGTGGGAAGGGGAAGGGAGAGGTAGGCAGGGGATGCCCAGATGCGACTCGGGTTCACACTGGCCCCGGAGCTGCTGCCCAGGAGTGGCCCGCGGTGAAGGTGGGCACCGGCCAGCCCTCGTCGGACTTAACAGGTGGCCCTGGGGCGGGAGAGGAGGGGAGGGAGAGAGCACACCACTGGTAGACTGGTCACCATTAAAAGAGGCCCAGAAAAAAAAATAAATTAAATAAATTTTAAAAATAAAATAAAATAAAATAATAAATAAAATAAAATAAAATAAAATAAAATAAAATAAAATAAAATAAAATAAAATAAAATAAAATAAAATAAAATAATAAAATAAAAGAGGCCCGGAAAGACAGTGGAACACGCCAGATCCTGGGTCGTCTGAGGACCCGGCGTGTACCTGCCTCTGTACACCGAAGCGTGGGGTTCACGGCTTCTCCTCCTCCCGGCAGCTCGGGCTAGGCCCCGTGCCTGTGAACATGAGCCTTCCCCCGCCCCCGTCCTTACACTCCGCAGGTGACAGGCCCTCCCCTCATCCCTCCCCTCGTCCCTCCCCTCATCCCTCCTCAACAGAGGCAGTTCTCCCAGGTGTGTCCTGAGACCCGCTCCTGCCTCCCACCACGCTCTCCACGCAGGAGCCCTCGGATCGACCGCTGGCCCCCTCTGGCACCCGCCTGGCCCTACAGCCTGGTCTGGTTTGTCCTCGCTGCTCCGGCCACTGTGGCGTCCTTCTTCTCCTCCAATAAGCCAACATCTCCCACCTGCCTGGACTCTTGCACATCTCCCTGCCCTTCCTCACCCCATTCTTTTACCCACCCCCGGTCTTCAGATGCTTGACCCTTTACGTCTCCACCCTCCAGGTCTTCAGATGCTTGACCCTTTACGTGTCCACCCTCCAGCGTAATGGGTTGATTTCCTCAGAGCAGCCTCGCTGAGGCCCCAGAACGGTCCGGTCCGGTCCCAATCATCGGTCCCACTGCCTCCTGTACGCCCCCTCCCACCACCACCACAATGCAGTTAAATCATTGGTCATGGAATTAAGTTAATTCC
Source organism: Vulpes vulpes (assembly GCF_048418805.1). Lineage (NCBI taxonomy): Eukaryota > Metazoa > Chordata > Mammalia > Carnivora > Canidae > Vulpes > Vulpes vulpes. The sequence continues at coordinate 744,294 of NC_132787.1, forward strand.
TGCAAGCTCCCCCGCGGACCGCCAGCTTCCCCAGGCAGAATCCTCCTCGAAGCTAAATGCTCCACCTCTGACGCGTATCCGGCGCTTCTAGGTGCCTCGTTTATCTTGCGGAAAGAATGAAAGGAAGGAGGGCTGGGGCCTCACAGCACGCGGTGGCCAGCACCCATCCTGTCCCATGGCTGAGGCCAGGTCACGCCCCTTCCATCTTAGGTACGAAACTTAGGCATCGGGATCCCTGGGTGGCGCAGTGGTTTGGCGCCTGCCTTTGGCCCAGGGCGCGATCTTGGAGACCCGGGATCGAATCCCACGTCGGGCTCCCTGCATGGAGCCTGCTTCTCCCTCTGCCTGTGTCTCTGCCTCTCTCTCTCTCTCTCTCTGTGACTATCATAAATAAATTTTAAAAAATTAAAAAAAAAAAAAAAGAAACTTGGGCATCGAACAAGGCATGGAGGAAGGCCAGAGAATGATTCCTTTCGCATAGGGATGTTAGGAGTAGCGCAGGTCTGTGGGTTGGCTAACGGAGAGGGGGCTCTGGTGTAGGTGTTGCAAGGCCTTCATGGCGGGTCCCATGTAGCAGACATTTCTCTCCCGTCTGTCCACACCCACACACTCTTGTGACCGAGCTCTAGGAGCTTCAGGCGGCCCCGGTTGGATTTGGCTCCCCCACTGCACCCTACCTCACGTGGCCGCCCTTTCCTCCTTTGCCGAGGCCCCAGGGGCTGCTCTGCCCCGGGATGAGGGAACCATGAGCCCCACCTCCCCTCCCCGCCCCAGCCCTGGGTGGGAGGCTTAATGATGGAGCGTGAATGAAGGGAAGGAGGAAGTAGAAGAGGGATCCAGGGCAAGGAGGGTTGCGATTCCCACCTCCAGGAGGCAGGGGCAAAAGAGACTTCCTGGAGGAAAAAAAAAAAAAATCATGTGCTGGAGCAAGATAGAGCCTAGGAGAGAAAAGGGAATCCCTATCTGGAAAGGAACTGGGCGACCTGGAAATATGGGAAAGTTTGTCTGGAATAGCAGAAGGAAGAAGCATGGAGGGGAAGGGTTCGTCAAAGGTTTCTTTTTTTTTTTTTTAATAAATTTATTTTTTATTGGAGTTCAATTTGCCAACATACAGAATCACACCCAGTGCTCATCCCGTCAAGTGCCCCCCTCAGTGCCCGTCACCCAGTCACCCCCACCCCCCGCCCTCCTCCCCTTCCACCCCCCCAGTTCGTTCCCCAGAGTTAGGAGTCTCTCATGGTCTGTCTCCCTTTCTGATATTTCCCGCTCATTTTTCGTCAAAGGTTTCCATCACGTCCCACCCTCCCCAACACTCCATCCAAAAGCTCCCCTGTGGCTCCCCGTATCCCACCACATGGCTCCACTTCCTGGCCTGACGCTCAGGGCGCCGGTGATCTGCATCAAGCCTACCTCTCAGATCTAATTTCCCGGGCCCCCACTTCTTGCATCCTTCACATCAGGCAAAATGAATGACTTCCTGCTCCCAACTTCCCTTCTGGATACCTGTCTAGCCCCTCACCCGTCCAGGCCTAGCGTGCTTCAGCCCCAGGGGCTCTCCAAAGCCTGCCCCTGCCCCGCTCTGGCCAGAGCCTAAGAGTTTCTCCGTGTCCCGCCTCTCTGCGAGGCAAGCGTCCCCTCCCGCTGAGCTCCATCCCTCCCACACCTGTGCTCACAGTCCAGCCTTGCAGAGGACCTTGCTCCGCTTCACGGTTTCTGCTGTGCCCCACTCACATTCCCACGAGGGAGAAGCTAGTCCCCTGAACAAAACCTCGCCACACTAGGAGATTGGTTTAGGGGATGAAAAACGGAGCGTGGGGGGTGCCAGACAGGGGCAGGCATTCTCTCTTGTCTTTTCTTCACCCTCAATTATCATCCACTCAAGAAAAGTCCCTAAAAGAGAGGAATCATCTTTGAGGCACCAGGGAAAGACCTGGGAGATGCTAAAACTCAAAAGGTGTAGGAAAGAGTGAATGTCCCCTAAAGCAAGGCCTGGAGAGGGTAAGCACCATGACTAGGGGTGAGGAGGGAGCTCTTGTCCCTTGCACCCTCTCACCTCTTGAAGCAGCCAACACGACCAATGCAGAAGCCCCAGGGTTAGGGCAAAAAAAAGCCATCAAAGCCATCAAGGATGTTCTAGATCCAACCGCGGGCAGGGAGCGGGAGGGTTGGTGCACACCTGCTCCACACGCAGGGTTGCTGGGAGAGTAAAATTTGCTGTGCGTATCCCAAGGCCTCCCAACCTTCCCGTGAGAGAGCAGTTGGTCCCCTCAGCAAAGCCACTTCACTTTAGGGGTCTCCGTGGTGCCTGGGGAGGGGGCTGGAGGTTCTCTTACAAATAAAACAACCCTTGAGGTGCCTGGGTGGCTCAGCCGTTGCACGTCTGACTCTTAGTTTTGGCTCCGGTTGTGAGCTCAAGGGCCTGAGGTCAGGCCCTGGGTCACGCGCCACGTTTAGCATGAAGTCTGCTTGGGATTGTCTCCCTCTGCCCACCCCTTTAATAAATAGATAAATATTATAAAAGATAGAGAGACGATAGATGATAGATGATGGGTGGACAACCCTTCTGTCCTCAATGAGCATACGTTCCAGAAAATGGCCAAAATGGAGCAGAAGATGTTATTAAGGGACTCACAAAGCCAACATCACCTACAATTCAAGCTCTAGAAATCAAGGATGAAGGTGAGTGTGTCCCGAGGTGAGTGGGGCATTGGCCTCAGCAGAAACATGCCCACCCCTCCCCCAAGGCCACTTCCCTAAGTCAACCCCACACAGAAGACCTGGGACCCCCACCGCCCCTCCCCACTGGCCTTCCCTCCTGCCGTGTCTTCAAATATCTCCGGTTTCTCCTCCATATTCCAGCTACCACGGTTGCCTGGTGCCAGATCGCCCGGGGCTCGGCCCCAGCCCTCCCCCTGCAAAGCCTGCCCAGGTGGGAAAGAGGAGCCCCTTCAGCCTCTGGCGAACCTCAGCCTCCGTCCCAACTTCCGCCCAAGGCCCTCCAGGGGTTGGGTGAGGCTGGAAAGCAGAAGGCAGGGTTGAGGGGGATGGACAGGGTGGAGCCGCCGAGGCAGCACTCACATTCCCTGCCCTCTCACCCTTCCCTCTCCAGCTTCAACTCTCTCTCCTCCTGTCTTTCAACCTCCTTTTCTCATTTTCCTACACGGATCCTATACGATGACATCCATGATGTTAAAGATGAAACTAACTTGGGGCCAAAACTATAACGGGAAACTGCAAAATGATGCCCAGAAGCACCAGGCTTTAGCACAGTAGCATTAAAACCTAAAATTAACAATAATAATAATAATAATAATAATAATAATAATAATTTAATTTAATTTAAAAACAAAACCAACAAAAAAATAAAATAAATAAAATAAAATAAAATAAAATAAAATAAAATAAAATAATAAAATAAAATAAAATAAAAACCATGGGATGCCTGGGTGGCTCAGTGGTTGAGCATCTGTCTTTGGCCCAGAGCGTGATCCTGCGGTCCTGGGATCGAGTCTCACATCAGGGAGTCTGCTCCTCCCTCTGCCTGTGTCTCTGCCTCTCTCTGTGTCTGTCATGAATAAATAAGTAAAATCCTTAAAAATAAATAAATAAATAAATAAATAAATAAATAAATAAATAAAATATAAATAAATAAATAAAATTTTAAAAATAAAACAAAACCATTATTAAACTGAAAGCACCAGGGATCCCTGGGTGGTGCAGCGGTTTGGTGCCTGCCTTTGGCCCAGGGTGCGATCCTGGAGACCCGGGATCGAATCCCACGTCGGGCTCCCTGCATGGAGCCTGCTTCTCCCTCTGCCTGTGTCTCTGCCTCTCTCTCTCTCTCTCTCTCTGTGTGACTATCATAAATAAATAAAAATTAAAAAATAAATAAATAAACTGAAAGCACCAAACTTAGAGTAAATGTGTGTGTCGTCCTTAAGGAGAAGTCAAGTGAAAAGCACAGTCGGGCCCCCACCGGCTGGAGGAGCCCCCCCATGAGGGCACCCTGGTCCTTCACCCTGAACCGCAGCTTCCAGACTGCACCTTCCGCAGAGAGCTCCCAGAAAGTTCTTTGACTCACACCCGCCCCCTCACCCTAGTCCGCAGGGGCTGAGCCTCAGTTTCCAAGCTGGCTGCCGTCTTATTCCCCATTTTCCCTGCCCACTGACATTCTACTGTGGGCCAGAATGTTGAGCGAGACTTTGTCCACGGCCCCGGAGTTGGCACTAGGGTGCCCTGCCAGAACCCGCAGGCCACTTGTCCCTACATTCCATGGGGGACTTCTGACACCTGGAGCATTACACCCCCCTGCTCTGCCCCCTGGGACTCACCAAGAGTTGGAAAAGCCACCCAACCCCAACCAGCCCCGGGACTAGCATTCTCTCACGTGGAGTAGGAGAAAAATCGAGTCATCGAGGGCACCGGCTCTGTGGGGAATTCAGTGCGCCCACCAAGGGGATTTTTCTCGAATGCCCCCTTGAAGGCGGGGAGATGCTCTCACCATCCTCCAAGTCAAGTAAGGGGCTATAGGAATCACTCATAGACCGGAGGTTCTAGTCTAAGGGGCCCTCGCTGGATGGGACCTTGCCCCAAACTGGCCTGGAGCTGCCCGGGCTGGAGCACAGAAGGACGGCTCGGGGGACAGCCTGTGTCCCCAGGGAGTGGGGGAGGCCGCACTACTATAAACAACCACCCAAAGCGTAAAGTCTCAAACACATAAGTTTGCATCTTTCTCACGTATCAGATTCTCTTATATATATAAATTTATTTTTTATTGGTGTCCGATTACATTATCAGATTTGAGGGAAGAGGGCAGTGGTCAGTCTTTTCCGTGTCGTCATTTAGGGACTCAGGCTGGCAACTGTCCTGCCGACTTCAAGACCTGCCCTCATCGAGGCCATCCTGTCATCTCCATCATCGTTCCAGCTGCAGAAAACTCCTTCTGAGGAGCGTGCAGTGATTGCTTGCAGGTTTGTGTGGGCGACACTAGCAAACGGTACGTGTCGTCGGCAAGGACTCAGTGTCGTGGCCACCCTTACCCGCAAGGGTTGGGAAGCGTCTCGCGGGAAGACGATCAGATGACAGTCGTGTCCCCGTGGCAGCTTCTGCCGTAGGGCAGCGTGAACAACAGAAGTGGCTGCTTCTCACCTGAGACTTGTCGGGGCAGGAGGTTTCCCCTGCAAGGCCCTGGAGGAGATGCAAGCGGACACTCCCGCCTCAGCCTCCGGAGCCTTGGGAGGGCAGGGAAGAGAACTGGGGGCGTCCCGGTGCACTCGTGGACACACTTGGAGCAGCGGTCGAGGCCCAAGAGTCTCCTGGAGGGTCCCAGGCCAGGGGGCAGGGGGCAGCACCTGGGAGGGAGCTGGGCCGTGGGTCCCCGGCAGGGCCCCCGGGAACGCCGCTTGTTGACGGGTCCCATGGCCACGGCGGGAGCCAGGGGAGGCTGAACACCATCCCCTTGGGGCCTGTCACCCCCTGCGTCCGCGGAAGTCCCTAGAGGAGCAGACGAACGGAGGCCACGCCGGAAGCTGAGGACCCTGCCCTGAGCGAAGGTCGACCAGTTACCTCAGGAGATCTCGGCCCGCCCTGCCCCAGCTCCTGAGACTTGGGCCACCGCCTGCCCTCTCCTGTCGCTCCAGCTGAGCGTCTGCTGGGGAAAGAGCAGGAGGGAACGTCTTGAACTGGAAGGACCCTTGGCAAGCGAAAGACACTGAAACACGTCGAATCGGCTCAGTAGGTCCCTACAACGTGGGAAAGGGAGGCTTGGAAGGAAGCTCCGTTTGCAGAAGAAGAAAACGCCGCTGGACCCTGGCGGGTGACTTAACTGCTGTTCCCAAAGACGAGACTAACCCACGAGGACCAGGATCCGCCGTCACGGAAAGAGTCAAGGGCCGGACGCCCGGCTCAACGCTCCAAAAGCTCCGGGAAACACAGACAAAGGGACACGGAGCGACAGAGCGAGCGCGGCCAGACGCGACATCTGAGGCCTCCAGCTCCGGGGGGCAGACTCCGCACTATTTTTTGCAACTTCCCTGTAAGTCCCAAGTCATGTCAAAATAGAAAGTAAAAACACCACATGAAATGTAAAGACGGAGGAGGGGGAGGAGGAGAAATAAATAAACGAGGCGACTTCACATGGAAATCCAGATCCCCTTCTCCCTGGGAGAGGTGGGACGCCTGGCGGGGTCCGCTCGAGGGGGGCCGAGCGCTCCGGCTCCGCTCCTACCCCTGAGGTTGGGATGCGTCGCTTGTCCTTGCCCTGTTGCCTGCCTTGCGTAGACAACAAGCAGGACACGAGCAAAGAGCCACTGGCGACAGAGTCAGCGTGGATGTCCGCTGCCCTAGAAGATGAGACGTCATCACAGAAGGTGGCTTCTCACCCACGGACATGAGCTGCAGCCCTTTTCTTTACTCTCCAAGCCCAATTCCCTGCTAGGCCGTAAAGCCTGGGGTCACATTGCCTCTGCGCCCCCGTTATAAAATACTGACATTCTCCTATGGGACAGACGTCCGCGCCTTCCCTCTCACGCCCACTTATGTCAATACCTGCCTCGTTAACTCAGGAGGCCACGCGGAGGATCAGAAGAGGAAACGGGCTGAGCAGTGACATTTGAAAAGACCCTGCTCCGTGACAGCTCCGGGGTCGATGCCAAAGCCCTCATTTCCTCTTGGAAAACGCTTGTGTAAATAATCGGTTTGCTCCTGCTGCATTTTTTCGATGTGCTCGTGGAAACTGGGCTCTAGACTCGGAGCCTGTCCTACTATCGTGCATACACGGACGCAAGCACCCACGCACACATCCCAGGGCACTGATACAGTCAAAACTCTCCGCTGACCCTCAGGGTCTCCCCATCACGCTCGGGCCAACACCACCACACCCCAAGGCTCCCAGGCCCGAACCCTTAGGCGAGTGGTCAATGCTAAGTCCTATCCCTGGGGTGATTCAGTGCACCCCTCTTCTTCACCTACTGGCCACCATCAGATGCCACATAAATCTGAACAATCAAATTACACAGGGAGGTAGTGGGCGACCAGTTACGTTCACCGGTTCCCACTCACCACGTTGGGAGTCGACCAGCTGCCCGAAGTGACTGTCGTCTGACCTGGAAGTCAAGGATGGATGAAGCAGGGCTAAGGAGGGCCCGAAAGGACCCGCTCCTCATGCCTGTGGTGTCCCACCCTATCAGTTTTCTCTTCCTTTATCTCAAGAGGAGACTAATGCCCTAACCCCGGCACCTGCACGCCCTCATGTTATAAACCTCCTGATACCCCCTTTCCATACACCAACCTCCAGAGCAGCCTTGAGGCGGAAAAGCCTGCAGGACCACTCGGGGCCTAGGGAAAGCCAACGCCAAGCAAATGTAGAACCACAGACTGGTATCCGGGACCCAATTCTCCACCCACCGGCGCCTCAGTGGGCTCCTGTTCCTACTTGACCTCATTCTACTTAGCACTTAGCACCAGCCTGAGCCAAACCCACCCAGAAAGAGGAGCCCTCTGCAAACTACGAGTATCCCACCCATCTGCCTAGAAACGTATCGTCTCAAAAAATGCTTAGCCGTGCATTATCTTACCCAATCTCCATCACCGTCCTCCACCTAGGAGCTGTAACTCCTGGACGGCAAAGGAAAACCCTAAAGTCCTCCAGGACAGAACCACGCACTGCCCTATGTCTAATGACAAAGCCAGAACTTGAAACCCCGACCTCTCGAATCCCAGCTCAAGGAAGGAAGAAATCCCAAGCCGAAGAGAATCATCTGCTCTTCTGGACTGTTCACACCATGGGTCAGCTCCCCACTTGGAGGGAGAACCAAGTTCCAAATTGGGGGAACCACCATGGTCCTGGAATCACAAGATCCCGTCAGAAATGTGGGCTCCCATCAGTTGGGCCTGAAGATGGAGGTTGACGGGACCCACGTGGAGCTGGGGAGTTCCCCCTGGCAGGTAGATAATGGCTCCGAGCGCAGGGGACAAGTCTAGAGAAGTCACTTGTGCCTCCAAAGCTGTCCCCCTCCAAAGAGGAGGAAGGAGCCATGGACTCAGTCCCCAAATAGTGTGGCCTCCTGGCGAAGGAGGTGTTGGGAAAACCCTCAAGGCCCCCACTGAGTCCTGTGGGCATCAAGGCAAGACGTAGACAACGTGACCTTCCAGACCCACCCAACCTCCTCCAGGGAAGCTGCCTGTCCTCTCCCGAAACCCCCGACAGACACATTCCAGAATCTCCCCCAAAAGAAAACTGGCTCTGCACCGGGTCCCTGAGACCTCAGAGACGGGACCCATAGGGCAAGTGGGACGAAGAAGAAAGGAAGGAGGAAAAGGACGGCTGGAAGTCGGCAGGGGAAGGACCTCCCGGCACGGCCCCACCTAGCCCGGGTTGGCTCAGCGCGTGACAGTTTGGGGAAGAAGGGGAGGAGGAGGACACGGAAGTCACACGCCTCCCAGCTGGGTTCCCATTGGCCCTTGGGATCCTTAAAAGGGCCCGGCAGCACCAGCACTGGCATTCTCGGACCCTCTGCGGATTCTGTGGGTGCAGCTCCCGCGTCGTCCCACAGCATGAGGTTCTCGGCTCTCCTCTGGCTGGCGGCTCTGGCGGGGGCCCTGGTCTCTGCCGGTGAGTACGGCCCTCCCCCTGCAGCGCCCCGCAGCCCCGACACCCGGGGCTCACCTCCAGGCTTCGTTCCTCTCTGATTCTCCCAGCGGGGTGCTGGCTCCCCCTGCCCCTGCGAGGGACTGACCCCTGCCGCCAGCTTTCTACCCGCAGGCCCTTTACTCCCCGGGTGGGGACCCAGGAGCCCCCTGGCTGTGCCTAGTCTCCCGCTTCATCTCTTCACACGCCGTCCTTTGCCCACTGTGCTCCGGCCACCTGCCCTTCCTGCGGGGCTTCCGGGCCACGCACACAGCTGGGCGGGTTGTCCCCTTGCACAAGAGCACCAGGCAGGGAGCAGCGGGGACCGAAATCCAGCCCATACTCCGCGCGCCCGTGGCCCCGGGTCTCAGGATGCCTCTTTCGGAGAAGAGTCTGAAAAGCACTATTCAGGCCAGGACGGCCCTGCTGCTCCTCGAACCCGGGGACCTTCCTTCTTGCTCTTGCCTCTGCCTGGAAGTCCTTTCCCGTCCCTGTCCCCTCCCCGCAGCCAACCCCGAGTGTCACCGGCCCGATGCTGTCTCATCCGTCACACGTCAGTGTAGATGGCAATTCCTCAAGAAAAGCCTTCCCTGCAAATGTAGGAATCCTTAGACCCCTTATCACACCCCTCTGTGCTTGCCCTCCCGGCACCATCACGCTGTGACCCCGTGACTATGTCCTGGAGTGGGAGCTGGGTCAGGGCGGGGTCTTCCCACGTCCTGGGCACTGAACCCCCCTCCACTTAGCAGAGAGCTTGGCGTGAGCATCGTGCTGAAAGGATAAAGACAATGAGGGCTTGGGTCCGAGCCCAGAAACCATTCAGGCATGACCCACGGCCCCTGCGCTGTCCCCGTCTGCCACGGGGGGGCCCTGAGCGCCTCCAAGCACCGCCGGTTCCCCGCGGGGATCTCAGGGCATCCTCACAGGCCAGAGGCAATGGGGAGAACCGGCTTCCAACAGCCGTAGGACGGGTTAGACACCAGAAAGACCGCCCGGTGGATCCGCCGATGGGCGAGGAGGACCAAGGGGGAAGCGTGTCTCCTTGAGCCCATAAACTCTCCCAAGGGCTGAGGATAAGGCGCGGGAGGCGGGATGGGCTCGGTGGGTCAGGTTCAGTCCTCACCGCTGCCTCTTTCTCCCGCCGCAGAAGGTGACTCCTCGGATCCCGCCCCAGGGGCTGCGGCCGGTGAGTCCTTCCCTCCCTTCGGGCTCTGCCTGCAAGGGGAGAGGCCGGCACCGGGGTGGGGTGGGGGCCAGAGGCGAGGGAAGGGCCCCTGCAGGGTGCACACTGCTAGCTCATCGTTGTCCGCCCTCACAGGCAGGAGGAGCCCTGGAGGCTTTCACGGGGGCACCGGCCGCACCCCCACCCCCGTGACCTCTTCCCGTGCAGGCCGCACCTCCTGGGACCGTCCGTCCTGCTGAGGGTTAGGGGCTCCCTGCAGGGGTTGGAGGGGGGGGCACTCAGCCCCAGCAAGGCCTCGAGGGTAGAGACCTTACCGGACCTGGGGCGTCCTGGGGTGTCCTGGGGCCCTGCGGCTCCTTCCAAGCTAGGACACGCTCTGACTTTGCTAAAATCAACAAATTGCACTGTCTGTAGCCGACCCCGGAGGCTCGACACCCGCCGCGGACCCCGCTGCGCCCCAAAAGGCGGCCCAGGAGCCCGAGGGCGCTGCCCCGCATGGAGAGGACCAGAGCCCACTGAGTGAGCTTCTCCGTCTGAGGGCGGGCGACAACCCAGAGGGGTGTCGGGGGGCTGCTGGCGCTTGGCCCACGGAGATGGGCCCGGGGACAAGCACAGCGGGGGGCGCGTGTGCACCCCGACCCGGAGCTCTGCGGGGTGGCTTGCGGCCTGCGTGGTTTCTCCCCCGGCCCCCCCCTTCCCCGCGGGGAAGAGCGACCACATCTCGTGAGGGGCGGCGGGAGGGGAAGGCGGGAGTTTTCTTGAAATGACGCGACTTTCCTGCTAAAGTCATTCTTCTGCTCCCCAATTAGAATCCCTGGTAAGCAGAGGTCTCACGCTCGCAGGACGCCGCCTAGAAGGAGCAGAAAAAAGGCTGGATAAGGGACGTCAATTCAGGAAAAGTCTTTATGACCGTGAGTGCATCCCAGGGCAAAGCCTTGTGGGAACAGGAGCACCCGGCACCCAGCTTCGGGGCCCTCACAGCCCCCCCGAACCTTCCCTCTTTCAAACGTCTCCAGTTTCTCATCCACACTCGAGCCATGTGGTTGCATGACGCCAGGTTGCACCTGGGGTCTGAGCCGCAGCCTGAGATCCCGCCCAGGTGGGGAAGAGGGGTCCCGGGGGCCGCGTGAGGTTGGAAAGCAGAAGACAGGGCTGAGGGGGATGCACAGGGTGGAGCCGGGGCCAGGGTGGGGGGGGCCCGGGCCACATCCCAACCTCTACATCCTCCTAGGTGGAGCCGAATTTCCACGAAATATGAAAAACTTTGTTTCACAACTCAATTAGATGGAGTCTGAGACGCCGAAGAGGGGGGTCCCGGGACTCCAGGCCCCAGCCGCGCTGCAGCCCCTTGTGATTAAACTGAAGCATCCCACTCGCCTGTGTCTGTGCTCTGTGGGGGGGCCCCGGGGAGACTAGGAGCGGAGCCCTCCCCAAAGCCCAGGGCCGGGCGGCGACCGTGAGGTCACAGCCTCCCGCGAGCCCTTTAGCCCACGTGGAGCCACGGCCACACGCACTGGGCCTCCTCCCCGGTCCAACCCCTCACTGCGGCGCCCAGTGACATTCGGGTGTTTCCAGAAATCAAACCAGTCTCCAAAGCAGCAGGATTTGTCCTGGGGAAGACGGTCAAAGCCTGAGTCATCCTATTAAAGCCACGTTCTGCTGCCCCCCTTGCCCTCCACTCACAGCTTCTCCACCGCCACGGCCACGGCCACGGCCACACCCATAGGGTCGGGTCAGGAACATAAGGAGCCGCCTAGAGAGGCCACCTGGACCCGGGACAGGGATGCACCGGCTCCTCCCGCACCCCTGCTCCCTCCCCCGAGCCAGGACCGCCCCTCACACCCCTCACGCACCGCACCCCACACGCCGCACCCCACGAGCTGCGGAGGAGCCCAGCCTCTGCCCGAGTAGGCGCCCCAGATCCCGCAGCCCGGCCCGCATGGCCCTTCCCCACCCTGCCCGACACCCCTCCCGTAGCCCTGGAGGCGAGCGCATCCGACCTGGACCCTGTTTTATTATTTTTTTAAGATTTTTTATTTATTTATTCATGAGAGACACAGAGAGAGAGAGAGAGGCAGAGACACAGGCAGAGGGAGAAGCAGGCTCCATGCACCGGGAGCCCGATGTAGGACTCGATCCCGGGTCTCCAGGGTCACACCCTGGGCCAAAGGCAGGTGCCAAACCGCTGAGCCCTACAGGGAGTCCCTAGACCCAGTTTTAAATGAAAACGGGAACGCATGTCCCTTCTCCGTGGCCCCTCCACGACCGCACACCCTCCAGTCGGAGGCCCCCCAAGTGCCGATTCTAATCACCACTGGGTCACCCACTCCCCACCCCCGTAGACCGCCACCCTCTTTCTGTGTCCCCAAAAATGATTCTGTGGAAGCCCGAACCCCTGGCACCTCGGGACGTGACCTTATTGGAAATCGGGTCCTTGCAGCTGTAAGGAGCAAAGTCCTACCGGGCGGTGCGGGGCCCCTAGTCCAACGTGGCCATCGTCCTTCTACGAGAGAAGCTTGGACCCCGAGTCGCCCGAGAGCCGACGGCCACGAGACAGTGGGCTCAGGACCGAGGGTGGGCAGCAGACCCTAGAAGGGGGCAGCACGATTCAGAATCGTCCGTTGGGCCTCACGGCGGGAAACCCTGGGCTAACACACGCTCCCATCCCCAAGGCCACCCCGTCAGCTCCCGGCTTCACCCTATAACCAGAAGCTCAGAGTCTGTGACCCCGGGCCTCGTTGCCTCCGCCTCCCAGGCCCTGGCAACCCCCAGCCCCGCTCTGTTCCTACAGGCCGGAGGTTTCCGGATCCCACCTAAGCGGAATCCTACAGTCTTCGTCTTGCTCCGACTTCTCTCCCTTAGCGTGAGGCCCTCAGGCTCCACCCACGCGGACGCACTTTTCCTTGTGGCTGAATAACATCCGCCACGTTGACACGCGTGTCCGAGAGCTTTCACGGCACAAACCTTTCACCACCTTCGGTACACGTGTTCCTTTTTTTTTTTTTTTTTTTTTTTTTGTACATGTATTCCTGAGTATTTTTGTTCCTTCTTTTTTGTTTTGTTTTTTTTTTGTTTGTTTTATTTTTTTTAATTTTTGTTCCTTCTGACGCTATCGTAAACAGCATTGTTTTCTTAATTTCTCTTTCTGATAGTTTGTTCTAAAAAAGAAAAAACTTTTTTAACCAATTACCCCTTCACACATCTTAAGGCTAGCATCTAGATTTTTTTTTTATTTTTTTTTATTTTTTTTTAAGTAGGCTCTGCACCCAACATGGGGCTCAAACTCACGACTCCGATACCAAGAGTCACAAGGTCCACTGACTGAGCCAGCCAGGCACGCCGAGATATATGATTTTTTTTAAGATTTTGTTTATTTAAAAAAAAAGATTTTGTTTACTTATGAGAGAGAGAGGCAGAGACACAGGCAGAGGGAGAAGCAGGCTCCATGCAGGGAGTCCGATGTGGGACTCGATCCCAGGACTCCGGGATCACGCTCTGAGCCCAAGGCAGATGCTCAACCACTGAGCCACCCAGGGGCCCCATATATAATTTCTTCCAATTTAAAGTAATTTAACATACAGCACAGCACTGGTTTGGGGATCAGAATCCAATGATTCGTCACCCACATCCGACACCCGGTGCTCATCCCTCTTGGTGCCCGTCTCCCACTCAGCCGGTCCCCTCACCCACCTCCCCTTCAGCGACCCTATGGCTTGTCTCCCTCTTCGTCTTTATCTTATTTTATCTTTCCTTCCCTCCTCCTATGTCCTCCTGTTCTGTTTCTTAAGTCCCACATACGAGTGAAGTCCCACGGTACTTGTCTTGCTTTGACTTACTTCACTTGGCACCGTCCCCTCTGGTCCCACCCACATTGTTGCAAACGGCAAGATCTCGTCCCTCGGGGCGGCCGAGCCCTGTTCCACCGCACACGCACACGCACACGCACACACACAGCCCATCTCCGTCCGGGCATCACCGCTCCAAGGACTCTGGGCTTCTCCCGTGACTTGGCAGGTGCCGACGGCGCTGCTACAGGCGCGGGTGCGCGTGCCCCTTGCAGTCGGCACTTCTGTATCCTGTGCATAAACGCCTAGTGGCACACTTGGTGGGTCACACGGCAGCTCTATTTCTAATTTTTTTGAGGAACCTCCCGACTGCTTTCCAGAGTGGCCACGCGAGCCTGCGTTCCCAGCAACAGCCCCTCCCCTCCAGGTCCCCGCCGCCACCTGCTGTTCCCCGAGTCCCTCATCTCAGGCTTTCCGACAAGCACACGGGGCCACCTCCTCGTGCTTTCGAGCCGTATTTCCCTGGTGATGGGACATGCTGAGCATCCCTTCGTGTGCCCGTAGCCATCTGGATCTCTTCTCTGGAAAAGGGTCTATTCACGTCTTCTGCCCATTTCTTAACTGGATTATTATGTGTGTTGAGTTTGATAAATTCTTCATCGATTTCATTTCGTTGTGTTTTGTTTTCCTACATTTTTTAATTTAAATTCAATTTGCCAGCATATAGCATAACCCCCAGGGCTCATCCCGTCCAGCGCCGCCCTCCGTGCCCATCCCCCAGTCACCCCGTCCATCCGCCCACCTCCCTTCCACAACCCTTTGTTTTTCAGAGTTAGGTGTCGCTCGTGGCTTGTCTCCCTCCCTCTCTAATTTTTCCCACTCATTTTCCCTCCTTTCCCCTATCATCCCTCTATTTCTTCTATTCCCCGTATGAGTGAAATCATATGATGATTGTCCTTCTCCCCCTGACTCCCTTCACTCAGCTAATCCCCTCCAGTTCCATCCACGTCAAAGCAGGTGGTGGGCACTTGTCCTTTTTTTTAAATTTTTTTAATAAATTTATTTTTTATTGGTGTTCAATTTGCCAACATATAGAATAACACCCAGTGCTCATCCCGTCAAGTGACCCCCTCAGTGCCCATCACCCATTCACCCCCAACCCCTGCCCTTCTCCCTTTCCACCACCCCTAGTTCGTTTCCCAGAGTTAGGAGTCTTTATGTTCTGTCTCCCTTTCTGATAGTTCCCACTTATTTTTTCTCCTTTCCCCTTTATTCCCTTTCACTATTATTTATATTCCCCAAATGAATGAGACCATATAATGTTTGTGCTTCTCTGATTGACTTATTTCACTCAGCATCATACCCCCCAGTTCCATCCACGTTGAAGCAAATGGTGGGTATTTGTCGTTTCTAATGGCTGAGGAATATTCCATGTACACATAGACCACATCTTCTTTATCCATCATCTGTCGATGGACACCGAGGCTCCTTCCACAGTTTGGCTATTGTGGACATTGCTGCTGTGAACATCAGGGTGCAGGTGTCCCGGCATTTCACTGCATCTGGATCTTTGGGGTAAATCCCCAACAGTGCAATTGCTGGGTCGTAGGGCAGATCTATTTTTAACTCTTTGAGGAACCTCCACACAGTTTTCCAGAGTGGCTGCACCAGTTCACATTCCCACCCACAGTGCAGGAGGGTTCCCTTTTCTCCGCATCCTCTCCAACATTTGTGGTTTCCTGCCTTGTTAGTTTTCCCCATTCTCACTGGTGTGAGGTGGGATCTCATTGTGGTTTTGATTTGTATTTCCCTGATGGCAAGTGATGCAGAGCATTTTCTCATGTGCACGTTGGCCATGTCCATGTCTTCCTCTGTGAGATTTCTCTTCATGTCCTTTGCCCATTTCATGATTGGATTGTTTGTTTCTTTGCTGTTGAGTTTAATAAGTTCTTTATAGATCTTGGAAACTAGCCCTTTATCTGATACGTCATTTGCAAATCTCTTCTCCCATTCTGTAGGTTGTCTTTTAGTTTTGTTGACTGTATCCTTTGCTGTGCAGAAGCTTCTTATCTTGATGAAGTCCCAATAGTTCATTTTTGCTTTTGTTTCTTTTGCCTTCATGGACGTATGTTGCAAGAAGTTACTGTGGCCGAGGTCAAAAAGGGTGTTGCCTGTGTTCTCCTCTAGGATTTTGATGGAATCTTGTCTCACATTTAGATCTTTCATCCATTTTGAGTTTATCTTTGTGTCTGATGCAAGAGAGTGGTCCAGTTTCATTCTTCTGCATGTGGATGTCCAATTTCCCCAGCACCATTTATTGAAGAGACTTTCTTCCAGTGGAGAGTCTTTCCTGCTTTGTGGAATATTAGTTGACCATAAAGTTCAGGGTCCACTTCTGGGTTCTCTATTCTGTTCCATTGATCTATGTGTCTGTTTTTTTTATATAAATTTATTTTTTGTGGGTGTTCAATTTGCCAACATATAGAATAACTCCGCACTCATCCTTTCTAATGGCTGCGGAATATTCCATTGCATATCACACGTCTTCTTTATCCATTAGTTCCTTATAGATTTTAGATCATCTGATGTCATCTGCAAATATCTTCTCTCATTTCATAGGTTGTCTTCCCCGTGCAGAAGCTTTTTTTTCTTGACGACGCCCCAATAGTTCATTTTTGCTCTTGTTTTCCTTGCCTCGGGAGACGCATCTAGTAAGAAGTTGCTGAGGCTGAGGCCTGTGTTCTCCTCTAGGGCTCTGACGCTTTCCTTTCTTACATTGAGGTCTTTCATCTATTTTGAATTTACTTTTGTATATGGTGTAAGAACCTGGTCCAGTTTCTGCATGTGGTCGTCCAGTTTTCCCAACACCATTTGTTGAAGAGACTCTTTTTCCCACTGGATGTTCTTTCAGACTTTGTTGACGATTAGTGGACCTTAGAGTTGGGGGCCCATTTCTGGGTTCTCTGTTCTGCCCAACTGCTCTGTGTGTCTGTTTTTGTGCCAGGACCACACCGTCCTGATGACTCCAGTTTTGTAATAGAGTTTGAGGTCTGGAATTGCGATGCCTCCTGCTTTGCTATTCTTTTTCAATATCATTTTTGGCTAATCACGGTCTTTTCTAGTTTCCATACAAATTTTAGGAGCGTGTGTTCTAGCTCTGTGGAAAAGGCTGGTGGCATTTTGACAGGGATTGCATTAAATGTATAGATTGTTTCGGGGCGGTAGAGACATCTTAACGATATTTGTTCTCTCGATCCATGAGCACGGAATGTTTTTCCATTTCCTTGTGTCTTCCATTTTTTTTCATGAGTGTCCTATAGTTTTCAGTGTATGGATCTTTTACCTCTTTGATTAGTTTTATTCCCAGGTATCTTATGGGTTTTGGTGCAATTGTAAATGAGGTCAATTCCTTGCTTTCTCTTTCTGCCGCTTCATTGTTGGTGTATAGAAACGTAACAGACCTCTGTATGTTGACTCTATGTGCTGTGGCTTTGATGAATTCATGTATCAGTTCTAGCAACATTTGGTGGCATATTTCGGGTTTTCTATATAGAGAATCACGTTGTCTGCAAATAGTGAATGTTTGACTTCGTCATTGCCCATTTAGATGCCTTTTATTTCTTTTTGTTGTCTGACTGCTGAGGCCAGGACTTACAGGGCCGTGCGGGACAACAGTAGTGAGTGGACATCCCTGGCGTGTTCCTGACCTTAGGGGAGAAGCTCTCAGTTTTTCCCCATTGAAGATGATGTTACCTGTGGGTCTTTCATATATGGCCTTTATGATGTTGAGGTATGTTCCATCTATCCCTACTTTCCAGAAGGTTTTTATCAGGAAAGGATGCTGTATTTTGTCAAATGTTATTTTCTGCATCTATATTGGGAGGCTCAGATGGTTCTTGTCCTTCCTTTTATTAATGTGGTGCATCACATTGATTGATTTGTGGATGTTGAACCACCCCTGCAGCCCAGGAATGAATTCCTTTTTTTTTTTTTTAAGATTTTATTTATTTATTCATGAGAGACACAGAGAGAGAGAGAGGCAGAGACACAGGCAGAGGGAGAAGCAGGCTCCATGCAGGGAGCCCGATGTAGGACTCGATTCTGGGTCTCCAGGATCACGCCCTGGGCCGAAGGCAGGCGCCAAACCACTGAGCCACCCAGGGATCCCCAGGAATGAATTCCTGATCATGGTGAATAATCCCTTTAATGTACTATTGGATTCAATTAGCCAGTGTCTTGTCGAGAATTTCTGTATGCATGTTCATCAGGAATATTGGCCTTTAATGCTCCTTTTTAGTGCAGTCTTTGGTTTTGGAATCAAGGTAATGCTGATCTCATAGAATCAGTTTGGCATCTAGAGCTTTTTATTCAAGGTTTAAATAATTGCAAACGATGTATATTAACGTCTGTCATACAATCCGCATGGCTCACTACCTCACTAACTTCAGGTCTTTGTTCAAATACCACTTTTTCAGAGAAGCCTTTCCCGGCCAGCCCATCTAAAATTGCCACTTTCTTGGGGCGACTGGGTGGCTCAGTCGGTTAAGCATCTGCCTTCAGCTCAGGTCATGATCCCGGGGTCCTGAGATCAAGCCCCACATTGGCCTCCCTGCTCAGCGGGGAGAGTCTGCTTCTCCCTCTGCCCCTCCCCTCGCTCCTGTGCTCGTTGGCTCACTCTCTTTCCCTTTCATATAAATAAATAAAATCTTTAAAAAAAAAAAAAAAGAAAGAAAGAAAGGAAAATTGCCACTTTCCTCCCATATGTTCCCAACTTTATTTTTGTCCTTAGCACATCTTTTTCTTCTTGTCAGCTTTTTTTGAGGTATTATTTAATGCACCAAAAAAAAAATGGCACATATTCAATGTAAACATTTTGGCGAGTTTGGACATATGCATACACCCATGATACCATCCCACAATCAAGGTAATAAACATATCTCCAAGGGATTTCTTTTTTTTTTAAGATTTTATTTATTTATTCATGAGAGGCACAGAGAGAAAGAGGCAGAGACACAGGCAGAGGGAGAAGCAGGCTCCATGCAGGGAGCCCGACGTGGGACTCGATCCCGGGACTCCAGGGTCACGCCCTGGGCTGAAGGCTGATGCTCAACCTCTGCAAAAGATTTTTGTGTCCACTTGCCGTGTGTGTGCGTGCATGTGCGTGTTATGAGCACTTAGCATCTTAGCACCGGATCCGCCCTCTTCACAAGCTAAGCGCACGGCACGGTATTGTTCACTACAGGCACCAGGCTGTGATGCAGGTCCCTAGAGTCCGTTCACCTTGCAGCCCTTCTCACCCTCTTGTATCCTATATAATTTACTCACCTGCCTGTTTTCTTCACCAGGATGTAAGCACTGTGAGGACAGGGGTTTCCGTTCTTCTCACCGATATAGCCCCAGTGCCTAAAACAGTTTCCAGAACATACCAGGCTCTCAATACACATTAGCCGAAAAAGTGAATGAATCGCCACTTTCACCCGCCTCTGCATTCTCATCCTGTGACATCTATTTGTCCATACTCTTGTTTTGTGCAGGTCTCAGCCTATCGGTAACACACGTGGCGCCCTTGTGCTTCTTATTACGATTGCAAGATGCCCTTCGGCAATAACATCGTGGAACCTGGAAGACGAATCAAAGCTTTATGACTTATGAAACCTGAAAATGCTGGGCCACCCCGCAAGGCCGTGGGGAAGAAAGAGCATGCAGGCCTGGGGGTCTGCTTTTATTGGGGTCAAGGGTGGGGACCTAGGGCTTCATAGGCTCACTCTTCATTGGTGAACCTAAAATATAAGAGCGGGAATTTAAAGTCCTGGGAGAGAAAACACCAGCAGCACAAATGGTCCGTCACGGAACCCCCCGAGAGCTCTGAATCAGGAGCCCGGCGAGCGAGGAAGGGGGCTGGCTCTCCGCGGAGCCCGGCCTGGCTAGTGCGTGCTGGAGACGACCCTCTTGGAAGCGGACGCCTCCTGGAGGTGATGCTGCGCCTGTCAAAGCTTACGCCGGGCACTTGCATGACGAGAAAGAGAAAGCCCAACCGCCGGGGGTTTACACTACACGCCCCTAGTCTCAGACCACTTTTGGCACCTGTGCTACGTCTTCACCAGACAGGAAGCTGGGGGAGGCAGGTCTGGATACAGGAGCCATCCGGGTGTCTCCAACTCTCTAGGTAAGAGACGCTTAGCAGGGGGTCCGCGTAGCGAACGGGGAGTCGTGTAGGAGCCAACCCCGGAGGCCCGGACCCGCACACAACGCTCCTCCCATCTTCTGCACTAATACCCACTCCCCGGACTCTGGGGGCACCTGCCTTCCCGCACCCCCACCCAGCCCGGGTCCTCTGGCCCCACAGGGGAAGAAATCTCCAGGACCACACATCCAACCCGAGGTGCGTTTGGAGGCGCAGTGATCACGACAAGCCTGATGCAGGGGACCAGCTTCCCCAGACGCCGGTTCAGAGAACCTGCAGCCCGGATGGAGCCTCCTCAGCCCCAGAGACAGTGGCCCGGCAGAGGGACGTGGGCAGGCAGGCAGCCCTCGTGGCAGGGGCCTGTCCAGCCCAGCACGGTCACCTGGTTTGGGAGGGGTGGGCCACCTGGGTTGGGGGTGGTGGGTCACCTGGCTTGGGGGGGTGGGTCACCTGGCTTGGGGGAGGTGGGCCACCTGGCTTGGGGGGGTGGGCCACCTGGCTTGGGGGGGTGAGCCACCTGGCTTGGGGGGTCACCTGGCTTGGGGGTTGGGCCACCTGGCTTGGGGGGGGTGGGCCACCTGGCTTGGGGGGGGTCACCTGGCTTGGGGGGGGTGGGTCACCTGGCTTGGGGGAGGTGGGCCACCTGGCTTGGGGGGGGTGGGCCACCTGGCTTGGGGGTGGGCCCGCAGGGTCACTGCAGGGAAACCAGCCAAGGTGCATGCAGACCCATCTGCGTCCAGGTGGAAGGCTAACCACAGCTTTATACCCCCCCCCACTTTCGTGAAATGACCAAAATAATTAATAATAATAATAATAATAATTGTTTAATTAAAACAGGCTCATTTCCAGGTTTGCGGTTGTGTTCCTGCTTCCTGGGGTTGCGGATGGCTCATGTGCAGATAGGGATCATATTCTAAATAAATCATATACAAATTAATGGGGGGGGGAACGCTTAGTAACATAATTCCAAATGTAAAGAGGGGGAGCAAAGACTCCTCTGCCAACGTCTCATCCCTGAAGCCAGCTGACTCGATCACCACAAAAACAATAAGCACAGATACGGAAGTTCCAGTTTGGATGAAAACAGAAGGCGCTACAACCCCAAAGAACGCTTTCGGTGGAGAAATCCTGCCAAGTTCCCTGAAACTGGAACCGAGCCGCGGGCGGATGGGAGGATGCTGGCTCAGCCCCGGAGGGCCGGCCCCGCGCAGCTGACCAGGCGCTTCTCTAAGGGACACGAGCACTGGGAGCAGCGAGCTCGAGAGCCCTGCCGGTAACCAGACCCGCCGTGTGTACGCTCTCCGCTCCCGAGACACACAACACCCAGCAAAGGAAGACACAGGTGGAGGCAGCGCTCCTTAAAAATAGAAGAAAACTGGAGCCTCGCTGGGGGAGGGCGCCCCGGGAGCCGGGCGCTGGGTGTAGAGTTGCGGTTGTGCAAGATGAACAAGCTCTGCAGATGCCTTTCGCAACTACTGAAAGTAACACCAGTGATCTTACAGTGAAAGTGGTTTCTAAATAAAAAAATTATTTTTAAATGGGCGCCTGCGTGGCTCAGCAGTTGAGCACCTGCCTTCGGCTCAGGGCCTGACCCTGGAGTCCCGGGATCGAGTCCCACGTCGGGCTCCCCGCATGGAGCCTGCTTCTCCCTCTGCCTGTGTCTCCGCCTCTCTCTGGGTCTCACGAATAAATAAAAAGTCTTTAAAAAGTGGTTTCTATGGTAATTCTATGATATGTGTATTTTACCGCAGTCAAAAAATTAAAATTAAAAATAGAAAACTTTAATCTGTAGGTTGAACGGAAAAAATGGTTCAAAAAGACCAACGCTGGGTGGCTCAGTCCGTTAAGCATCTGCTTTGGGTTCACTCCAGGACCTCGGGGTCCTGGGATGGGGCCCCACTTCGGCTCCTTGCTCCGCGGGGAGCCCGCTTCTCCCTCTCCCTCGGAGCACATCCCCTCCGCGCACCCCTGCTCCCGCTCGCTTTCTCTCGCTCGCTCGCTCACTCTTCTCTCAAATAAATAAATCAAATTAAATTTTTAAAAAGACCAATGCTGAGAACTGGCCTAATGCAATTCTTTATCTTTAAAGATAAAGAAAGGGTCGCTGGGCATTCGGGCAAAACTACCAACACATTCACTGAGGGGAAGAACATATTCCGGTTGCCTCCAGACCACACCAGCAAAAGACAGTGAAGAAATCCCGAAAGCAGGCAGCCCCGGTGGTGCAGCGGTTTAGGGCCGCCTGCAGCCCAGGGCGTGACCCCGGGGTCCTGGGATCGAGTCCCATATCGGGCTCCCTGCATGGAGCCTGCTTCTCCCTCTGCCTGTGTCTCTGCCTCTCTCTCTCTCTCTCTGTGTCTCTATGAATAAATAAATAAAATCTTTAAAAAAAAAAAAAAGAAAGAAAGAAAGAAAGAAATCGCTAAAGCCCTCGGGTGGCGGGGAGGGGAGAAAAGTGAGACCCAAGCACTTTGTACTGAATCTAACGTCCCAGGCTAAAGGCAACAAATATTTCCAGGATGCCAAATTCAGGGAATTTCACTCCTGGGAACCCTTTGCGGACACGCTCTCAGACACGAGCCCCAGCCAGCCAAGAGATAAACGGAGAAAATGAGGTAAAAGGACCAGCTGTGAGGGCTACATCCATCTCAGCGCAAGAAGGAAGCCGAAGACGTCCCGGACTTACGGTTACAGGGCAGAAGGCAAGTGCTATAAACTAGGACGTGACCAGAGGTCAGCGTGGGGAAGACGGGGATGGAGAAGCAGGCGGGACTCGATATAAATAAGCTGACACGCGTGACTTTCATAGTCGGAGCATCAAGAACTATTTTTAACCTGCTGAAGCAAGTAACAGAAGTGCGAAGGGAACCACTGCAAGAAGTAATAATAATCCCTGAAAGCCAGAGGGTAGAGAGACGGGCGCAAGGGGAAGCAGCTTAGGGTTTTAACCGTTGCCGGCAGAGGGAATCAACACAGAACTGGGGACGTCGTTTGAAGATTCGGTTACGACCATATAACCATGATCTTTACAAAGATCATCCCTACAGGACTATAGACAAGCCCTGAATGTCTTAGGTTTCATCCGAAGGGCCACACGTGAGAGGGAAGAAAGCAGCACAGGTCGCACCGCGGAACATAGTGAGGGGCAGCGCGGAGGTGAAGCCGGACCGGACGCACCTGTGCTACGTACGGATGGATGGAAACTGCACGACGTCATGCGTTAAATGCAGAAGAGCCTCAGGCCGGACCCCAAGGCAACCCTGAGCTACGAACGGTGGATTAAGGGACAGATCCGTGACGAAGCCACTGTTTCATTTTGTCTTCCCCGCCACCTGGCCGCATTCCTGGCTTCCTCCCTGAATAATTCAGTGCAAAAGCCAGGGGCAGGCAGAGGCGGGCCAGACAGGTGCCCGCGTGGGCCGTGGGCCGGGGGGACCGGGGATTGCCCGAGAGCCGAGCTGGGTGGTGCAAGTGCAAAGAGATGAGGAGGGGGCCTGCCCCGGGGAGGCAGGGGGAAGGGGGGGCAGGGGCCTGGCGTGGGGATCAGAGCCCAAGGGGGCGCAGAGGGGAGTCCACCTGCTGCGGGTGAGTGGGCCGGACTCTCCGGGTGCCACACTGAAGCTGGACGCAACAGGAGCCACGGTTTTCAGGGGCACCCGGGTGACCCAGTCGGCAGAGCCCCTGACTCCTAGCTTGGGCTCAGCTCGCGATCTCATGGGTCATGAGAGGCAGCCCCCCCCCCAGTGGGCTCCGCACTCAGCGGGGTCTGCTCGGGACGCTCTGCCTCTACCCCTTCCCCCACTCGTGCATGCTCCCACTCTCTGTCTCTCCCAAATAAATCAATGTTTAAAAGAGAAAAAGAACTCAGCTTTCAGTATATATACAAATAGACGTAGAAATCCACGGCGATGTAAACGGGCACGTGTTGTACATACACGTACACAGGTAGGTCCATACACGCGCCTCGTCCCCCGCTGTGACCACGGAAGGGCCTGGAAGCACTGACGTCTCAAGAACATGGAGCACCCTGGACCCATATCTTTATTTTTTTTTTAGGATTTTATTTATCTATTCATGAGAGACCCAGAGAGAGAGGCAGGGACACAGGCAGAGGGAGAAGCAGGCTCCACGCAGGGAGCCCAACGCGGGACTCGATCCCGGGACCCCGGGGTCACGCCCTGGGCCGAAGGCAGGCAGATGCTCCACCGCTGAGCCCTCTGGGCGCCCCTAAAGCCCCGAATCTTTGTTCTAAATACCATGAAGGGAGCAGAGTTCCTCGGAGAAACGGCTGAGAGCGGGCAGGGCCAGAGCAGGGAACGTAGGACGCCGCCGCGTCTGGAAGGTGTTCTTGGGCCTCAAGAGGAAAAAGTGCTCAAAGCCGGGTGCAGACACGACAGAAGAACGCGGGGGCGAACCGGGAGGCTGGCGCACCCCCACTACCGCCGGCTTGTCGCAGACTAACCGCGCTTGATGGAGAAGAACATTATAAAAGATAATAATAGTAACAAAATCATAATTCATTGACGAAATAGGGAGTCGTGAGCCCGTAATGACATAAATGAATGAACGGACGGGGACTCGAGAAAGAGTTTTCTTACAGCGGAATGACAGCTAATGAACGTAGAGGGAAGAATGAACTAGAAGATCACCATGGGGCAGCCCTGGGGCAGCCATCAGCGAACCAGCAAGTCTCCCAGAGGCGTCAGTGAGGGGCTCGAGCCGACTGGTGACGGTTCGGTGAGGAGCAGGGCATTTGCGTGGCCTGGACCTTCCAACAAAAGGCGTATTGACCTCAAAGAGGGAAAAGCGTGGGGCGCCGCCGGGGTGGCTCCGTCGGTGAGGCGACCGCCTGGGCTGGGTCATGAGCCGGGGCCGGGATCGAGCCCTCATGGCTGCGGCTCCTTGGGCCCGGAGCCTGCCTTTCCCCACCCTCCGCTCCGCCCTCCCCACTGCTGCGGTGGTGGGGAGGGGACAGCTAAGAGGGAAAGCCCTCGAGGCGGAGTAGCCTCCTCTTCTCTCAACCCTGGGCCTACAGGTGGCCTGCGATGTGCACCCACCGACCACAGGTACAGGTACGTCTGGAGAGCAGGGGTGCAGGGAGGAGGGCGCCTGGGGTCAGCGCAGCGGGGCCTCCCAGCAGCCTCCCAGTTGCAGATATTTGGCCATTCGTGACCTACAGAGAGGCCATATCCTATCCAGAGGGGCTGATCCTTACACCCCTGCTGTGGGGCCGAAGGAAATAAGAACTAGGTTTCCAAACAGGAAACGGAGAAACGCAGTCCTCAGTGCTTTATGCATAGTCACTCGACCAATCCTTGCAAAAAGGGACCAAAAGATGCGATCCCCATTTTCAGATGAAGAACAAGAAGTAACGGGTTCTCACCGCTGTTGTTGGTGTGTCCTCCTGGAATCAGCTGGGGGGGAGGGTGGCCACACGCGCCTGCCCCCCAAGGCCTCCCAGCTGGGTCCAGATAGGGCAGATTCTCTGGTCACCTGAGTCCCGCTGCTCAGGGCAACTCACCTGCAAGTGACAAAATAAGCACGACCTGGGGCGCTGGAGGTTGGGGGGGACTCAGCAGGTGAGCATCCGCCTTGGGCCCAGGACATGACCCCAGGGTCCCGGGATCGAGTCCCGCGCGTCGGGCTCCCTGCATGGAGCCTGCTTCTCCCTCTGCCTGTGTCTCTGCCTCTCTCTGTGTCGCTTAAATAAATGCATAAAATCTTTATAAATAAATTAATTAAATTGAATTAAATTAAACAAAGAAGACAATCAGGATCGGGGACAGCCAACCAAGCATCACTTACCAAAGATTAGCACAAATTATCTGGAGCCAGAATCTCACCCCCGCTTCAGCGGCGCCCAGGAGGCTGCAGGCCCGCGATGCCTCCGGTGCCCTCGCCCTTAGGAGCCCCTGCGCTGGAGCCCCCAGGCGGGTCCCGGGTCTCCTCCAGGGCAGGATGCACCCCCCCGGGCTCCCTCCCCGCCTGGGCCTCCCCGCAGAGCACCCAGCTCACCCGAGGACGCGACCCAGACGTTGCCAAAGGGGCCTCTCCTCCTCCGCGGCTGCCCGGGGACAGCAGGGAAGGGGCGCCCGGCCCCAATGCGTGTGTGCATCGCGGCAGGGAGGGCAGCGGACGCAGAAGCCACACTGCTCGGGGCCGTCGCCCGGCTGCCCAGCTCCCCACCCTGCAGGGGGGCCCCTGCCTCCCGGAGGAGATCCTTTCCACCGGCATCAGTTTTCAAATTACAATTTTGTTTTTATTGGAGTTCGATGCCAACAAAGAGCATATCACCCCGGGCTCATCCCATCAAGTGCCCCCCCCCAGTGCCCGTCACCCAGTCACCCCGACCCCCGCCCACCTCCCTTTCCACCAGCCCCTGTTCTAAGTACAAGTCACCACAAATGTACCGGCTGAAAACAACACACATTCACCATCCGGTGGTTTTCGAGGTCAGAAACCTCACATGAGCCCCCGGGGCAAGAGTAGAGGCGCCAGGAGGGCCGCGTGCCTTTCTGGAGGGGGGACCCGTGTCTGCGCCCCTCCCGGCCTCCGGAGGCCACCTCAGCCCTGGGCTCTCGGGGCCACTGTCCCATCTCCAGAGCCGGCCGCGTCCAGCCGGCCCCCGGGGTCCCTCCTCGCATCCGAGATTCCCCGTGACTACGCGGACCCAGCGCATCCGGGTAACCCCCTATTGTAAAGGCAGCAGATCAGCGACCTGAAACCCAGGCCCTATTTAGGCTAACGGGTCTACAGATTCCGGGGATCGGGACGTGGACACCTCTGGGGCCACGATCTCGTGGACACCCGGGTCCTCCTCCCGTGGGACCAGCCCCGCCGCCCCCTTAGGCCTTGGCGCCACTGGGGTCCATTGCCAGAGGCCCGACCACCCAGGCAGGTGCTAAGGTCTACACCTGCCCCACTGCCCCGGAGGAAGGCGGGTCAGCCAGTCCCTCCCGCCCGTCGGCTCCGTGTTCCCCAGGGCGCCGGGGCCAGGCCACAGCCTCCAGGACCCCAATCCAGACTCACCTCTCCCCAGGCCAGGCCCGCTCTCACCGCCCCCCCATACGGCCTGGTTCCCCATCCTCACCGGCCGCAGTGTCACTCCCCGACACTGACTCATCCGTCACGGCTGAGCCTTGGTAGCTTTGACACCTCTGGCCACCTCCATCTGCCCCCACCTGCCCCTGGCCACCCCCCGGCAGCGCTCCGCTTCTCTGTGTCCAGCACGCAGCCCTCCCGTCCGCCTCCCCAGCCACAGGGGCTGGTTTGCAGCTCCTCAGGCCTGTGCTGGACCTCCCCCGACCTGGGCCTCCCCACCTGGGCCTCCTCCCCGCCTGGGATCCTCCCCACCTGGGATCCTCCCCACCTGGGCCTCCTCCCCACCTGGGCCTCCCCACCTGGGCCTCCTCCCCACCTGGGCCTCCCCTCCTGGGCCTCCTCCCCACCTGGGCCTCCCCTCCTGGGCCTCCTCTTGACCTGGGTTTACCCCCCTCCTGGGCCTCCTCCCCTCCTGGGATCCTCCCCACCTGGGCCTCCTCCCCTCCTGGGCCTCCTCCCCTCCTGGGCCTCCCCCTGGCCTGGGCCTCCCCGCCTGGGCCTCCCTGCGGGGTGTCGCTCCATCTGTGGCCCCACTACCTGCAGGTGCTTAGCGAGGACCCGAGCCCACCCCGAGGCCAACCCCTGGGCGCCGCCTGGTGTCTGGAACCCGAATGAGAAACTACATTCCTACTGGTACAAGCAAGAAAAAGGGGGTTTGAAGCGGGAGGTGCTGCCCTCTGCTGGCCCCTGGGCCCAGCCGCGGCCGGCGTCCCCCTCCCCTGGCACAGAGACGCTGCCCTGTGGGTTCAGAACCTGCTGCCCCTCCTGGCTCGAGCTTACCTGTCCAGGTGCTTCCATGACGAGATGTTAAGCTCAGGGTCTCAGGGACGCCCGGGGGCTCGCGGCTGGGGGTCTGCCTTCAGCGTGACCCCGGGGTCCCGGGATCAAGTCCCACATTGGGCTCCCTGCCTGGAGCCTGCTTCCCCCTCTGCCTGGGTCTCTGCCTCTCTCTGGGTCTCATGAATAAGTAAATAAAATCTTTTTTAAAAGAGAAATTGTTATTTAAAAAAAATACAATTGCAGGTAAGCACCAAGACACAACGGATGAAATCGTATTTATTTACGTATTTGAGAGAGGCCCCCGTCGCCGGGAGCAGGGGAAGGGGCGGAGGGAAGCCCAGCAGCCCCCCTCTGAGCGCAGGGCCTGGGCCGTGCATGCGCCACCCACGGCCTGAGCCGAAACCGAGACGCACGCACTGACACGACGGGGCCACCCAGGCACCCCGAGTTTTAAGGCCAAGTGCCAAGTCACCCTAAGACGAATTCCGAGGGGATCTTTAAGAACTGGTTTCTGGCCGCCTCAGCCAGATGAAGGGTATTTTTTTTTTAAGTCCTAACATGGAGTGAAGGGAGGATTTGGGGGGAGGCACAGTAGGGATAGAGGAAGGAGAAAGGGGCCCCTGCCTTAGAGCAGGCCTAGCGGGCGCCCAGGGGTCACCCCAAGAGCCGAGTACGGAGCCTCTAGAGTTGAGGGCCTGGAGGAGCCGAGGAGCCGAGGAGCCGAGGAGCCCGGCCAGAAAACTCCACTCTGGGCCGTGGGAGAGGAGCAAGCGAGCCCCGTGCACCCCTCGGATGCTGCCCTGTGGGGCTTCCTCAAGGGACTAGAGGACCCCGACGGCTGGGGAAAGGGGCTCACGTTCCCCGAGTCGGGGAGCCGGCGGAGGACGGGGGCAGAGGCCCCAGAGGACATAGAGGGGAGGGGCCGGGACCCTGCCCGCCGGGGGAGGGCGACGCTGCCCATCAGCCCCCGGCGCCCCGGCCCTTCCCCGGTGCAGCTCACTGGGGGGGACGGGCAGGCCTGGGGGGCGAAGGAGGAGGGGGGACCGGACAGACAGGTGGTCGACCCAGCCCCCGGCCCCCAGCCCCCCAGCCCGGGCCTCGGCCGCTCCCACTGAAGCAGGGCCCACAGGCGGCGGTGACAGCAGACGGCCAGGTTGTCCCCGCTCCCGCGCAAGCCTCAATGCCTGTCTCTTACTTGACAGCGAGCAAGATCCTTAGGATTATTCCCTGGTTTGGGGGCACCTGGGGGGCTCAGCGGGTGAGCATCCGCCTTCAGCCCAGGACGTGATCCTGGAGACCCGGGATCGAGTCCTGCGTCGGGCTCCCCGCAGGGAGCCTGCTTCTCCCTCTGCCTGGGTCTCGGCCTCTCTGTGTGTCTCATGAATAAATAAATAAAATCTTTAAAAAAAAAAAAAAGTCTTCCCTGATTTTTTACACGAGGGGAAAAGTCAGCCCCACTGAGCAGCCCAATAAAGTATCGCTGCCCTTCTTCCCTGGTTCACCCCCTGGGCCCTTCACCCCTCACTCTCCAGGAAGAGCCCCCCAGGCCTCTTGAGAGCCAGGCCAGCCCCTCCCATAAGTGCTGAGCCCTTTCCCCGGGGGAGACGGGGAGACGGGGAGGCAGGGCCCCACACAGCGCTCGGGTGAGGCAGTCCCCCTGCCCCCCGGGGCTCTCGCTGCCGGGCTCCTGGCGTCTCCAGAACACTCGTGTGCACCCAGAACCTCAGGTGCGGCCTTGTCTGGAGATGGGGTCTTGGCGGACGTGCTTGGTTGCAGCTCTCGAGATGAAAGCGTCCTGGATTTCGGGGGGAGCCCCGAAGCAAGGAGAGGACGGGCCACAGAGAGGCACCGGCCCCGTGCCAGGAGCCCCCGGGGCCACCAGCAGCTGGGAGAGGCCAGGAGGGGGTCCTCCCTAGAGCCCTGCCGGCCCCTGGATCCCAGGCCCGGGCTCCAGGACCGCGGCCCAAGTCCCCGCCGCTCGAAGCCGCCCAGTCGGAGGCACCCTGTTCCCCTGCGCGTGGCCCCAGCCTGAGAGGACGGGAGGGCGGCTGGCTGTGACCTTGAAATGACCCCCCCCCCCCCCCGGGGCCCTCCCCTGTGAGCCGCCCAGGGGCCCTCCCCTGTGAGCCGCCCAGGGGGAAGCCCAGGCACCTGCCCCCACCTCCGACAGCGCCAACCACACACCCCCACCCCCACCCCTGGCGATGGTCCAGAGCCCCGGCCCTTCCCTCCCAGGCCTGCTGACCTGCCTCCTCCTGCCCCGCGGCTGCAGAATTTTCCATCACATCCGCAAGTCCAAGTCATTAGGTTCAATCATTAACAGGGCGGGTGCCAATTAGCGGGCGGCGGGGGTGATGAGGAGCTGATCAGGCGAGGGCAGGCGGGGGCCCTGGCAGACGGCGAGGCTTGTCCCGGGGGTGCCCACCCCTAATCCTGAAGGCTCGGACCTCCCGGTGCCTTCATCTCTGCTTCGCCCAGAGTCAACGAGGAAACGTTTCCAGGGACGAGCCCCGGCTACCCCCGCCCATTCCTCGAGGGCCCAGTGGGTGCCAGGCCGGAGCTCAGCATCCTGGGGACTCCACCCTGGGGACATCGCCCCGTCCCCTCCCGGCCTGTGACATCAGGGATGCCTGACTTTACAGCGGGGAAAGCGGAGCCTCAGAGGCCAGTTTTGCCCAAGGTCATGGAGCTTCGTGCCCCAGGGACACTGCCCAGAGGCCTGGTGATGCGGAAGGAGCCCCCAGCCCGTGCCCCACTGTGGGGGGGGGGGGGGGGTTGAGGGTCGATGACCGAAGGGTTCAAATGCGTCCCAAGAGGCCCTCGGGCCCGAGCCCGCTTCAGGCTCAGCCGCTGCTCTGCCAAAGCCACCACATCGGGCTCGTCGGGAGCCGCGCTGGCGTGGGTTCCAGGCCTCGGAAGAGCCGCTTCCTCTCTCTGGCCTCAGTTTCCCCTCTCTGGCTCCCAGGGCATGGGCCACGCTGCAAGTCCCCCCCCCCACCCACCCACCCACTACCCGGTTACGGCTCAAGAAGACACAGAGCACTTTGCAAATGAGCAGCCCCTGTGTTTGAGTCACCAGCTCTGGCTCGGTCCCCAAGAGTGCCAGCTGCAGGGGGGCGTACCCAAGCCTGGCACACTGGCAGCAACGGGCTTTTCACAGCCAAGCCGGGCGCGGTGCAGGCAGGCGGGGCCTCCCAGCTGCCCCCTGAGCAGCCCCCCCCCGTGCTACGGCCCAGCTCGCGGACAGGTGTCCCCGGTGGGCGTCGGAGGCCCGGGGGCAGGGTGCCCACACCTCGGCTGCAGGCCCAGCCCTGCCCCGCAGCTGCTCCCTCCTCCTCAGGACTCCCAGGCGTTTCCAGAGGAGCAGAGCCACTTCGAGGGACAGGCTTTCCTGCTCCCTGAGGATTTTCCGAGCACGGGCCCCAGCCCAGAGCCCGCTCGAGGAGCCTCCAGAAGCGTGTGAGGAGCTACAGCAAACTGGTGTGAACATATGGCTCCCCGGGGGGGCCGCCTGGGTGGGGGGTGCTCCTTCGCCCACGAACCAGCCCCCCGCCTCACGGCCCCAGAGCCCCGGGGAGAAGGGTGCACCCAGCAGGCCTCGGCCCGCCCACGGCCGTCGCGTCGGAGGGAAAGGCCAGGCCGAGGCCCAGGTCCCTGCCTCTGGCTGCAGCCCTGGGTCCAGACGTCCCAGCCTGTGGCCGCGGCCCCTCTAACTCAGGATGGCAACGTTCCTAAAAGGGTTTATTTCTTCATGAGAGACACAGAGAGGGAGGCAGAGACGCAGGCAGCGGGAGAAGCAGGCTCCATGCAGGGAGCCCCATGCAGGACTCGAACCCGGGACCCCGGGGTCAAGGCACATTCTCCTCCGCGGAGCCACCAGGGGCCCCGGGATGACAACATCTGAGAATGGGAAGAAACCCACACAGTCACCTGGCCCCCTCCCGTCAGGGATGAGAAAACAGACGGGCGTGTGCCTGGGGGTCGGGAGGAGCGACTGCCCCACCACGGAGGCCCAGAGACCTGGGCGCAGAGGGAGGAACTGACGTCTAAGCCCCCAAATGCCCCGCGGGCCCGGCCCAGCCTGGGCTACAGAACCCCCAGGCCTGAGAAGTAAAGCAAGATCCTAGTCCGTGCGTCCGTCCCGGGGGTGTGGGATCGCTGAACTCACACCTGACGGGCTGCTGGGGTGAGGGGGACATGAACCAAAGCAGAGCGTGCTGAGGGCCAGGAGCAGCCCACGGACCGGAGCAGGCCCGCCCAGCCCAGGGCCGCACCTGCCCCGCACCTGCCTGCCCCGCGGGGAAGGGACGGGGCGGCCCCCGCCCACCGCCCACCACCCGCAGCTGCTCAGGCTCCCACCCCACAGGCTCGGGCAGGGATGCAAGTGAAGCCAGGACGCCCTCGCAGGCCCGCTGTGCCCCACCGGCACCCCTCCCCGCCCTGCCCCCACAGCACCCAGCGGGCTCCTCCCTCCCTGCGCCCTCCTCCTCGCCTCCACCCCAGCACCGGCTGCTCCGGGCCCTCCTCCCACACGGCCCCCAGCAGCTGCCTCCCCTCCTCGCCCCGAGAACTGGAGCTTGAGGAGGCAACACGACGGTGGCCGAGGACTCTGGGGGGGTCCCCGTGGCCGGAGCAAAGTCTGGGGGGAAGGGAGTGTGAAGGGGCCGGGCACAGCACGTGGGGGGGGTCCCTCCCCGCGGGACCAGGCAGGAAGAAGGGCCGCTGCGGGCTGCTCGAGGCTCTCCCGGGCGCCGGCGCCCGCAGGCGATGTTCAACCCTCTCGGGCCAGACTCTTCTCCCATTTTGCAAATGAGGAAACTGAGGCTTGGGGACGGGATTCTGTGGCCCCAGAGTCCCTGGTTCAAGTTCCAGGGTCCTGGTGGAATGGGGCCAGGCAGGGCCGAGTCCCCGACTCCGGGACACTGCGGACTCCATCCTCTGGGAGCCGACAGGAGGGAGGCGAGGCGGGGAGGCCGGAGCAAGTGCCTGCGAGCTGACGGGCCGTGCTCCCCACCCCGTCCTTGCCCTCCAGGCCTGGGGTCCTCGCTCCCCCTCCGTCCACCACCACTTCCAGCTGAGAGAGGAAGGGACAGGGCACCCCCCGCACCCCGCCCCGTCCACGGTGGCACCGCTCCCCGCAGCCAAGGGAGGAACCCGCAGAGCATCCGCGGGGGGGCCAGTGGATTGGGTGGTGACCGGGCGCAGGTTCAGGTGCAGACGTAGGTGTGTGTGCGTGTGTAATGGAGCACGATGTGGCCGCAGAAAACGAGGGGATCCTACAACACGGATGGGCCTTGGAAGCAGCGCGCTGCGAGACGTGAGTCCCTGCATGACCTCACCACACGCGGACTCTAGAACAAAAATTAAAAGAAATAAAAAAAACAAACAAAAATCAAAGTCCTTGAGAAGGACGTCAGCTTTGGGGCGATCGGAGGCAGGAGGAGGGGCAGCGGGGATCGGAGGACGGTGGCCAAGAGGTACAGCCCGCAGGTGTAGGGAGGAAGGGGCCGGGGCTGGGGCGCGGACAGAGAGCTGCGCGGGCGGCGGGGAGCTGGAAACGGGGTGACTCCTGAGTTCTTACACAAAGAGAACATTTTTCCCCTTTTTTCTCCTTTTTTCTCCTTTTTTCCTTTTTTTTCTTTATGGTTACCTATGCGAGACGGTCGCCAGCTGCACCTGTTGTGGTGACCGCGCCACGATAGGCCTCAGTCATCGTGTGAGCTGGGGTCTGTGCCTCCAACGTACACAGTGACGGACGACACGTATTTTTCATTAAAACCAGGGTGGGGGGAGCTTGTAAGAGGGTTGCTGGGGTCCCGGGGCGCTGACCCGCAGCAGGAGGGGTCGGTCCCAGGGGCCAGGGACCCGCAGGGCCCACGTGGCTGCAGAGCAGGCCTGGCCAGACCGACCGCAGGAGCCCAGGCCTGCCCCAGGCCTGCCCCAGGAGACTGAGCTGCCCGGGCTGGGGAGGGCCCGAGGTTATTTTGGGAGGTAAAGGGAAGGGGGGGTGACCTCCAGGTCAGGGGAGGGTTCCCCGAGAGCGGAGGCGGCCAGAGCTGAGGCTGCGCCCCCCCCCCCTCCCGGGGTCGCGGGGTTCACAGGGCCCCGAGGTCACAGTAACCTGCCGGGAACCTGCGGGTGCTGCACTTGCGCGCCCCTCCCGCCCCTGCCTCCCCGGTCCTCCCCCAGGGGTGCACCCCCCGCCCCGGCCCGGCCCCTCCCGCCCCAGGCCTGCGTGGTGCCCACCGGTCCTGCCACGCCCCGCCGGCCTCATCCCTCCTCGCTGGTCCTGAGCCGCGCCTGGGCCCTGCCAGGCCAGGAAGTTCCCCCGCGAGTCTGACCTGCATCCCCGGGACCCCCCCACCCCCGCAGTGCACCTGGAAACCGAGCACCTGCGCCCCCCCCCCCCCGCCTCTCCCCTGCGCCCCCACGGCTGAGCCACAGAGCCCAGCCTCGCGGGCCCCGCCCCCGGGTCCTCCCGCCACGGCCCCCGCCCGCGCACCCCGAGGACCCCGAGCCCTCCGCCGCCCGCTGCCCGCCGGGCTTTCACCTCCGCTCCAGCGTCGTACGCCCCGCGGGGGTCTCCCTCCGCCTTGGCCACCGCCCCCGGCAGCGCCCCCGCCCCCAGGACCTGCCCCGCCGGGGGAGCTCCCGCCCGCCCCACCCGCACGCACCCCTGCCCCACCCGCACCCCACCTGCCGGCACCCCTGCCCCACCTGCACCCCGCACCCCGCCCTCACCCCTGCCCCACCCGCACCCCACCTGCCCGCACCCCTGCCCCACCTGCACCCCGCACCCCGCCCTCACCCCTGCCCCACCCGCACCCCACCTGCACGCACCCCTGCCCCACCTGCACCCCGCACCCCGCCGGCACCCCTGCCCCACCCGCACCCCACCTGCACGCACCCCCGCACCCCCACCTGCACCCCGCACCCCGCCCTCACCCCTGCCCCACCCGCACCCCACCTGCATCCACCCCTGCCCCACCCGCACCCCACCTGCACGCACCCCTGCACCCCACCTGCACCCCGCACCCCGCCCTCACCCCTGCCCCACCCGCACCCCACCTGCACGCACCCCCGCACCCCACCTGCACCCCGCACCCCGCCCTCACCCCTGCCCCACCCGCACCCCACCTGCACGCACCCCCGCACCCCCACCTGCATCCCGCACCCCGCCCGCACCCCCACCTGCACGCACCCCGTCTGCACCCCCACCCGCATCTCCGCCTCCACCCCTGCCCGCACCCCTGCCCCACCCGCACCCCCACCTGCACGCACCCCTGCCCCACCTGCACCCCGCACCCCGCCCGCACCCCTGCCCCACCCGCACCCCACCTGCACGCACCCCCGCACCCCCACCTGCACCCCGCACCCCGCCCTCACCCCTGCCCCACCCGCACCCCACCTGCATCCACCCCTGCCCCACCCGCACCCCACCTGCACGCACCCCTGCACCCCCACCTGCATCCCGCACCCCGCCCGCACCCCCACCTGCACGCACCCCGTCTGCACCCCCACCCGCATCTCCGCCTCCACCCCTGCCCGCACCCCTGCCCCACCCGCACCCCACCTGCACGCATCCCTGCCCCACCCGCACCCCCACCTGCACGCACCCCCGCACCCCGCCCGCACCCCCGCCCCGCCCCGCCCCGCCCCGAGCTCGGGGACCCCTGGCGCCCGCCCCTCCCGCAGCCCGCGGCGCGGCCACGACGGGGTTAAGGCTCGGGCTGGGGGCGGGGCGGGGAGGGGCGGGGGAGGGGCGGGGGCGGGGCGGAGCCGCCGGGCGGCCGCCGAGGCCCCGGGGCCGGGAGCCGGGAGCACCGAGCCGGCAGCCGGGAGCCGAGCGCGCAGGGCCGGGGCCGGGGCCGAGCGGAGCGGAGAGGGAGCGCCCGACCCCCGAGCCCCCGACCCCCGACCCCCGAGCCCCCGAGCCCCCGAGCCCCCGCCATGGAGCCCGACAGCAGCCCGCGGAAGATCCAGTTCACGGTCCCGCTGCTGGAGCCGCACCTTGACCCCGAGGCGGCCGAGCAGGTGCGGGGCGGGCGGGGCGCGGGGACCCGGCTGCGGGCCCAGGAGCCCGGCTGCTCCGTGGGACCCCAGCCCCCTCCTCCTCCCCCCTCTCCCCTCCTCCAGCCCCCTCCCCCCTCCCCCCGGTGGGACCCTCAGCCCCCTCCCCCAGCCCCTCCTCCAGCCTCCTCCCCCCAGCTCCCCTCCCCCTCCCCCACCCCCCTCTCCTCGCGGGACCCCCAGCCCCCTCCTCCTCCCCCCTCCCTCCTCCCCCAGCTCCCTCCCCCGGAGGGACCCCAGCCCCCTCCCCCAGCTCCTCCTCTAGCCCCCTCCCCCTTCCCCAGCCCCCTCTCCTGGTGGGACCCTCAGCTCCCTCCCCCCAGCCCCCTCCCCCGGCCCCCTCCCCACCCCCACCCCCACCCCCGTCCTGCACCCCCCCAGGCGACCCCGCGGGAGTTCCCGAGCTGGGGGGGGGGGCGCCCGAGGCCCCGGCAGCCTCGCGGGAGGGGCCTGGGGCCGAGGCCGGGACGCAGGCAGGGGTGCAGGCAGGGGTGCAGGCAGGGGTGCAGGCAGGGGTGCTGTTCCAGGACTGGACCGGTCCGGGGCCCCCGCCCGCGAGAACCGGAGGAGCCCCCAAGGGCGGGCCGGGGCGGGGGCGGGGGCGCTGGGTCTGCGGCCGAGGCCCCCCCCAGCCTGTGCACGTGGGTCCCCGCTCCCAAGTCCTGCCCTGGGAGCCGCTGGGGGCGGGGGGCCGGGCCCTGCTCAGCCTGGCGCCCAGGGCGTGGGGGTGGGGGGTGGGGGGTGGGAGTCCGAGGCCCTGGCCCAGGCAGGCCTGCTCTATTTTTAGCTCGGAGCAGCCTGGCAGAGGCCGCGTGGATGAGTGTGAGCAAGCGTGTGTCTCAGGGAGAGGGAGCGTGCGAGGGTGACCACCCGGGGCCACTACGACGCCCGTTTGCCAAATATTTGCTCATTTGCTCATTGCTCCATCTCTGTCCCCTGGCCTGGCCATCCCTGCCCTAAGGAATCCCCGGGGGTCACCAGGTCGGTCCTGCCTCGCCCCCCAGCTGGCTGCCAGGGCTCTGGCCGGGCCTCCCCCCGGGGAAAACCTCTGGGACCTCCTGGGATGGGCCAGAGCCTGTGTCCTCCGCGTGGCCACAGCTGTTGGGGGCATCAGGTCGGGCGTGAGGGAAGGGCGGGGACCACACTGTCCCTGGATGTCAGGGGCCCTAAGTGTGGGAGGGGGTCGGAGCCTGCACCTACCTCCTCTCCCTGGGGGCGCCGGGGGTGGCAGTAGGAGGGGAGCCCTGGAGCTGGTGAGGATGAGGAGGGTGGAGAGCCGGAGCCCGGGGAGTGTCCCACCAGCGTCAGGGGCCAGGCCACTGTGCCCCGCACCCCGAGGCAGGGCCCTGAGATGATCTCAGACCCCGAGGAAGGGCCCGTGGGTGTGCGGGGGAGCGGGCGGCCGGGCTGAGGCGCCGGGAAGCACTGCCCTCCGCCGGCGCGGGCGGGTCTCCCTGCCTGACACCTGCACCTGTTTGGTGCTGGAAAGGCAGGTGTCAGCGTGTGGGGTGGGGGGGCAAGGCCTGCGGCTTCAGGGGGACACGGGGAGCTGGGCAGCAAAAAGAGAGCCGGGACTTCCACCCGCTTTCCTCTAATCTTCCAAAACTGGTGTCCACTAGACACCTGCTCCCTGCCATCCGGCCTCCACCCCTCCTGCAGGGCCCCCGGGATTACCCACGCGAAGGGCTCCAGGCGTGGCCGGAGCCCCTGACCCAGACTGACCCGAGCAGGCAAATGGGGTAGAAGCCGTGGGTTAGGGGGACAGAACGGCAGGGCTGCCTGGGCACCCACGGCCGGGGGCGCGGCGGCAGATCGGGGCCAGGCCCCAGGTGCCCTCGAGCGCTGGGACGAGACCCCACTTCGAGGAAACGAAGGGACCGTCTGTTCGTTCCCTAGTAGTTCGGGTGCGGGGAGGTGTTCGAGGAAGGTGGCTGCACCCCCCCCCCCCCCCCCCCGCTGTGGGGACCCTGGGTGCCTAGGAGTCCCATTCAGGGCTCGGAAACTGGTTAAGGAAGGGGCATCGGACGGCTCCCGAGGCCCTCGCTGACACACGTGGGTCCTTCCTAGGCTCCCGCCTCCCCCACCGCCCCCCAGCCCGTCCCTGTGACTCCTCTACCGCCAGCACCCCGTCCACCCACAGTAACAAAGAGGAGCCCCCTCCTAGGGAGGGGTGGCCCTCATCCGCACGTGAAGCACACGCGCACCTGCTGGTGCCAGCGCATCTGCATCAGGACTGGCCACACGGGCCCACGGCTAATGGGGGGGGGGGTCATGCACACACACGTGCGCGCACATTCAGGACCAGTACTGCCAGGGACCTTGGAATGTCACCCCAAACAGATGTCGCTCCAGAGAAAGCAATGACCCGGCCCAGCATACCCTCAGCATATGCGTCCCACTTCTTGGGGGACAGTCCCCCTCTCGGAGCAACACCGCGCCTCTACTGTGGCCGATGCCCACCTGCTGGGCACAGAGAAGGGCGGGCGTCTTACCCACCCCCAGTCCTGGTGACACCACATCGTGGACACAGACACGTAGAAATTTGATCCCTCGGTGTCCTCACCCTGCTGCCTCAGCCCCGGGTCACGTGAGCTCCTTTCCCAGCCATGTGGCCCTCTGTCCCCTCTTCTGCCCTGGAGGGAACCGCAGGGACGCCGGCCCCACGGTCCCCTCACCGCCCAGCCTCGAAACCCTCCAGAGAAAAGGGAAAAGCCACAAGTCCCAGGAGTCCTTGGACGGCCTTCAACAGCGGTCACCTTTGTGGGCAGCCTGGCAAAGGAACGCAGGGGCCCGGGGACGCTCGGCTTTTGCCCGTGAAGTCCTTAGAACGGGACCCCGGAGCCGGGTGGGATGGGGCGGTCCCGCGGGGGCTCCTGCTGGTGGATTTACCACCCCGAGGATTCCCCCTGCCGCGCTTCCTGACCTACTGGAAGGGCAGTGAGTCCAAGGAGAGAGAGGACTTTGGGGAATGAGCCGGGGAATGCAGCTTCACCCCTGCGCCTGCACCCTCACCCCTGCACCTTCACCCCTGTGCCTTCACACTTGCGGTCTCACCCCTGCGCCTTCACGCCTGCGCCTTCACGCCTGCACCTTCACCCCTGCACCGTCACGTCTGCACCTGCATGCCTGCACCTTCACCCCTGCACCTGCACCCCTGCGCCTTCACCCCTGCACCCTCACGTCTGCACCTGCACGCCTGCACCTTCACCCCTGCACCTGCACCCCTGCGCCTTCACACTTGCGCCTGCACCTGCACCCCTGCGCCTTCATACCTGCACCTTCACTCCTGCACCTGCACCCCTGCGCCTTCACCCCTGCACCCTCACGTCTGCACTTGCACGCCTGCACCTTCACCCCTGCACCTGCACCCCTGCGCCTTCATACCTGCACCTTCACCCCTGCACCTTCACCCCTGCACCCTCACGTCTGCACCTGCACGCCTGCACCTTCACCCCTGCACCTGCACCCCTGCGCCTTCACACTTGCGCCTGCACCTGCACCCCTGCACCTTCACCCCTGCACCTGCACCCCTGCGCCTTCACCCCTGCACCCTCACGTCTGCACTTGCACGCCTGCACCTTCACCCCTGCACCTGCACCCCTGCGCCTTCATACCTGCACCTTCACCCCTGCGCCTTCACCCCTGCACCCTCACGTCTGCACCTGCACGCCTGCACCTTCACCCCTGCACCTGCACCCCTGCGCCTTCACACTTGCGCCTGCACCTGCACCCCTGCACCTTCACCCCTGCACCTGCACCCCTGCGCCTTCACCCCTGCACCCTCACGTCTGCACTTGCACGCCTGCACCTTCACCCCTGCACCTGCACCCCTGCGCCTTCACACTTGCGCCTGCACCTGCACCCCTGCGCCTTCACACCTGCCTTCCCCACGTGGCCCCCTGGGCAGCTGGGGCCTGAGGGGTGCTCTCCACAGATGCCAGGCCACAGACTGTTCAAGCCTGTCTTGGGGGCGGGGGGCGGGAACACCGAGGGACGAAGCCTGTCCCTCCTCCCGGGTGGTTTCTGACCACTGGTCAGGATGGACGGAAGGACAGCAGCCAGGGATCGATTCCTTAGAGCAGATGCAGCTGCTGAGACGGAGAGCTGGGGACATGCAGGCGCAGAGAGGGGTCAGGTGGGGCCTTCGGGGGCCCCAGGGGAGAGGGATGGGCCCGAGCATCTCTGACCCGGACGGTAGGGCCAGTGCAGGGGCATTTTCGAGGTGTGTCCAGCAGGAGCCTGGGTCCCGCTGCCCGGCGGCACCGGGCGGGGCTTCGATGCCTCCACGTGCGCTCGACCTCTTCCCTCAGATTCGGAGGCGCCGCCCCACGCCTGCCACCCTCGTGCTGACCAGTGACCAGTCCTCCCCAGGTAAGCCCGGGCTGGGCCGCTGAAGGCAGAGGGGCTGCGGGGCGGCTGGGGCCAGTGAGCGAGGAGGTGCGGGAGGGGTGCGGGAGGAGGGTGGGCCTGAGGGGCAGGGGCCAGCTCCTGAGCCCGGAAGCAGGGGCCGCATTGGCGGGACGGTCGCCTTTGCTCCAGAGAGATGGAGCCGTGCTGGGGGGACACACCTGGCTCCCGGGCCCCCAGGAGCCGGGCTGGTCCACTGAGTTCCAGTTGCTGCGGCAACAGCCTTCGGGTTGCTCCAGCAACTGCCATCCCCCCCAGCCCCCCGGGGCAGTGACAGCTGTGAGGGGAGGGACGGCTGTCAGCCAGCCTGCAGCCCTCCGGGAAGGGGAAGGTCGGGAGCACTCGGGGAGCAGCTGGCGTGGTCACCAGTGCACCCCGCGAGGTCTGGGGGGAACATGGTCTCGGGGAGCCTGATGGGATGGCGGGAGGCAGGTGCTGCTGCTAGTAAGCGAGCCTGCGGTTAGGACGCCCGAGTCCCGGCCTGCACCTGGCCATCCCCGGAGTGCACTCAGCCACCCTGGCCTGCACCTGGCCACCTGGCCTGCACCTGACTACCTCCGACCTGCACCCGGCCACCCCGGCCTGCACTCGACCACCCCCGGCCTGCACCCAGCCACCCTGGCCTGCACCCGACTACCCCTGACCTGCACCCGGCCACCCCGGCGTGCACCTGGCCACCCCGGCCTACACTCGACCACCCCTGGCCTGCACCCGGCTACCCCCGGCATGCGCCCGGCCACCCCCGGCCTGCACCCAGCCACCCTGGCCTGCACCCGGCCACCCCTGGCATGCGCCCGACTACCCCCGGCCTGCACCCGGCCACCGTGGCCGGCACCTGACTACCCCCAGCCTGCACCTGACCACCCCCGGCGTGCACCCGGCCACCCCAGCCTGCACTCGACCACCCCTGTCCTGCACCCAGCCACCCTGGCCTGCACCCGGCCACCCCTGGCCTGCACCCAACTACCCCCGGCCTGCACCTGACCACCCCCGGCCTGCACCCGGCCACCCCGGCCTGCACCCAGCTGGATCGCTCCTCCTCCCTGCCCAGGGCGAGCCTGCTCGTCCTCTAGTGCCCACCGCCCTGCAGGGTGGGCCCCTGACCCCCGACCCCGGGGGAGGGGGCAGTGCTGGGGAGGAGAAGGACTCCCGCACACCTCAGAGGGAGGAGAGGGGCCAAGGGTCCTACTCGGGAACCTCCAGGTGTGAGGCCAGGACGGAGACACTGACCTCGGAGTCAAGGACGGGACCGCGTGCGGGCAGGGGCGGCCCTCAGGGCCAGCCTCCCAGGGGCAGACGGGAGGCTCAGGGCTCGGGAAGGAGGCGATGGCCGAGGCTCCCCCTTGGGACGTCAGCCTCAGAGGGTCTCCCGTCCTCTTCACTTTCTGCCTTCCCTGTTCCCCCCAGAGATAGACGAAGACCGGATCCCCAACCCGCTCCTCAAGGTGAGCTGCTCGCTGGCGCTCAGCCCAGCCCACAGCCTGTCGGGGATCATTCCCCAGACCCCCCAGCCGGTGTGGCCTTTGGACCCCCGTCCTCTGCAGCCGCCTGCACGAGCAAGAGGGGACGCGCCCTGCCCCCACACCCAGGCCCCTTGCTCAGCACCGTGGGGGGGTGGTGCTGGGAAGCCGGGAACCCCCACACACCTTCTGAGGCCCACAACCCACCCACCCCCAGCTCCAACCCAAGAGCCTGCAGGCACAGAAGGGGGGAGGGCTGGCCTCCACCTGTGCCCTGTGTCCCTCACAGTCCACTCTGTCCATGTCTCCACGGCAACGGAAGAAGGTGACAAGGACCACACCCACGATGAAAGGTCAGCAGGACTTCCGTCCCCTTGTCCCCCGCGTGCGGGGGGCTGAGCACTAGACCTACTGACCCCTTTGGAGGGAGTCCTCGGGAAGTCCTTCACCCTCCCTGTTGCCAGCCCTGTGGGTGCCAGCTCCACCTCCGGGGGGCTGGGGGCCCAGGAGGACCCGCCTCACCTGCTGGGCAGGTAGGTGGCCTGGGGAGTGCACCCCACACGGAGGGGACTCGGGGATTCCTCGGAGTCTAGCCAAGACGGGGATCCCAGCCCCTCGGGAAGATCCTTGTTCCTAAAGGCCCCGCCCGCCCTCCCTCCCTCCCTGCAAAGGAAAGATGCTTTGCTGTGTAGCCTCAGTCGCCCAGCGATTGCCCCGCCCCAGCCCGGCCCCTGTCGCCAAGTGGCGGCCACGTCCCTCCCTCTGTGCCCCCAGAGCTCCAGATGATGGTGGAGCATCACCTGGGGCAACAGCAGCAGGGAGACGAGCCTGAGGGAGCCGCCGGGAGCTCGGGGACCCGGGAGCCCTGCCCGCCTGGGATCCCAGACACAGAGGCGGCCTGCAGGCCGGGCGCAGGGAAGGCAGCAGGTACTGGGGGGGGGAGCATGGGGGGGAGGGGGATGGCGGGAGGGAGGGGAATGGGGGAGCCAGGGTGCGGGGAGGGCCATGGGGGGCTGGGGGGCCGCCGTAGGAGGAGCAGCCTCACCTGCGTGGGGTCTGATGGCACAGAGCCGGCCAGGCCTAGGGCTGCGCAGGGCTGGAGGGCATGACCTGGCCCCGCTCTGCCTGCCTTGCTGCCCGGGAAGGCTCAGGGCCTCAGCCTCGGGGCCTCGGGCGGCCTGAGGTGACAGCACACGATGGCCTGGCCTCGGGGTGTTGGTGACAGTGGGAGGAGTCGGGTGAGGGCCCAGCCGCTGGGGCAGGCGCAGCACCGGGCGGGCGGGAGTGATGCTCAGGGGCGTCCGCAGCCCCGCAGACCCCGCAGACCCTGCAGACCCCGCAGCTTGGCAGCCCCCACAGCCCTGCAGCCCCGCAGACCCCGCAGACCCCACAGGCCCCGCAGCCCCGTCACCCTGCAGTCCCCGCAGACCCCGCAGCCCCCACAGACCCTGCAGACCCCGCAGCCCCCGCAAACCCCACCACCCTGCAGACACCGCAGGACCCGCAGACCCCACAGGCCCCCGCAAACCCCACCACCCTGCAGACCCCGCAGACCCCGCAGACCCCGCAGCCCCCACAGACCCCACAGGCCCCGCAGCCCCCGCCACCCTGCAGACCCCGCAGGCCCTGCAGGCCCCACAGCTCAGCAGGCCCCGCAGACCCTGCCACCCTGCAGACCCCGCAGCTTGGCAGCCCCCACAGCCCTGCAGACCCCACAGGCCCCGCAGCTTGGCAGGCCCTGCAGCCCCCGCCACCCCCACCACCCTGCAGCACCTGCAGACCCCACAGGCCCCGCAAACCCCACCACCCTGCAAGCCCCGCAGCCCCCGCCACCCTGCAGAGCCCGCAGCCCCCGCAGCTCAGCAGGCCCCGCAGCCCCCGCAGCCCCGCAGCCCCCGCAGCTCAGCAGGCCCCGCAGCCCCCGCAGCCCCGCAGGCCCCGCAAACCCCACCACCCTGCAGACCCCACAGGCCCCGCAGCCCCGCAGCCCCCGTGGGCCCGAGCCCGGAGCTCTCCGGTTTCACGACAGGCACCCGGGCTTTACCCACTGAGACACCCGCGGGCCCTGTCATCGGACCAGAAACGCCTCTGCACAGAGCGAGGGGTCCCGTCCATGGGGAGAGGCTGCACGTAGCCCGTATGGGGTCAGCTTTAGCCAAAGTGGACCCAAACCTTTTAAAAGTTTTTTTTTTATTATTGCAAATTTAAGAATAGGGCCCTGTAGTGATGGTGGCGATGAGCGGGAACAGCCCGACTGTCCAACCGTCCCCAG
The DNA here is from genome assembly GCF_048418805.1 of Vulpes vulpes. Taxonomy (NCBI): domain Eukaryota; kingdom Metazoa; phylum Chordata; class Mammalia; order Carnivora; family Canidae; genus Vulpes; species Vulpes vulpes. The sequence goes on from NC_132787.1 coordinate 788,162, forward strand.
CGGGGTCCGGGGCCACCGGGGCTCAGGGCGGGGGCGAGCAGCCCCCCAACAGGCCTTCCCAGCGCTGCCTTTGCCTCCCCAGGGCCTGCAGAACCCACGCGCGAAGCTCAGGAGAGGGGCAGGGAGAAGCCCGGCAGCGAGGAACCCACGGCCCATATACCACCACCGGCCTCCCTGGGAGCCAAGCCGGTGAGAGCCCCCGCTGGCCACCCGGTGCTCGGGGGACAGGCTGCGTAGACAAGGGCAAGGGCTTGGATCTGGACTCGGGCTTAGGGGAACCCAGGGCCAGCTTCAGTCCCCGAAAAGCTGTTGTCCCGGGCAAGAAGACTTGGGGGTGTCAGGCACCCGGGCACAGAGGAGGGGCCGAGCCGAGCCGCAGGGGCAAGGATGAGGTCAGGCGGGTGTGAGGGCCTCCGCGAAGGGGTAGGGTGCCGGGTGCAGGGTGCGCAGCAGTGGTGCCCGCAGCGGGGCTGGCGACGTGGCCCGGGCTCCCCCCTGCTGGACTCGTCGGGCTCACCCCACCCTCCGCCCCCGCCCCACAGCAGGTGTGACTCGGAAGGAGGCATCCTGCCATCGACACTGCGGCTGGGAACGCACGGACACTGGATCTCTTTCTTATTCACTTTTGGGGAAAAAAAAAACAAAACAAAAAACAAAAAAAAAAAAACCCTCTTGTTTTTAAAAAGTGATAAATTTGGCGTTAGGTCCTCAGCATTTTCCTTCTTTCCCGGCTTGGAGACTCCCTGCTCCGTCCCTTCGCACCCTGCCCTCCCCGTCTGCAGCCCCGTCTCCTCGCCTCCTGTGCCAGGGAGGAGGAAAGAGGGAAGCTGGAGCCTGGGGGGGGCTCCCCGCAACCCGGCCCCGACCTGCAGTGGCAAGAGCGGTGTGAGGACCCCCAGGGTGTGGGAAGGAAGGAAGGAAGGGCCTGGGTTCTCTTTTCTCTTCTCTCAGTTGAAGGAAAGATAAGCAGCCTCGGGGGGGGGGGGGGGGGGCTGCCCTGCAGCTGCCGGACTTGGGGGGACCCAGGTGGGTCCCGTGGGACTGGGCAGGGGGAGCTGCGCCCGGGCCCTCGCTGTGGCCGTGGCACCTGTCAGTGCCGCGGGGACCTCCTTGCCCCGCCTCCGTGATTCCGTGCTCCAGGCCGGGACCCCCTCCGGCTCCGAGGCCACCGCCACCCAGTAGCCCACCCGGGGTCCCACCTGGTAGCCAAGGTGGCCGAGAGCACCGTGGTTGTGAACACAGAGGCCCTTGCTGGGACTCAAGGACCCGGGACCCGCCGTGTCCCTCGTCCTGGACGACACCCAGCCCAGGGGAAGACACTTTGTGGGGCAGCCAGGCCTCTCCTACCCGCTGCTCTGACTTTCCGGGGCTGGCGTGGGGAGGGGAAGCGGGGAGGCGAGGCTGGGCTTCCTCACAGAAGCAGCCCCGGGGGAGCCCCGGGGGAGGACGTGCCAGGTGCCAGGTGCTCCTCCGCCCCCGCCCGACCTCAGCTCTCCCCGCGGCTGCCCACCCTCGCGCGCAACAGGGACAGCACCAGCACCACAGCAGGGGTCGCTGGGCTTCGAGAGCGCGTGGGTGCAGAAGCTCGGGGCCCCTCCCAGCAGACACCGGGCACGGCCAGGCGGTCTCCCTTCTTTATTGATCTCTGGCTACAGCAGGGTTCCGGGAGACCGAGGGCAGGGGTGAGTCACATGCGTCTCTGCCCCGCTTGGGGTGGGGCGGGGGGCAGGGTCGAGGAGACCGTGGATATGGTCACGCCACAGGGCCCACTGTACAAATGCAGGTGGTATGTACAGGAAGGGGGAGGGCGGCCGCCCGGACGGGGGCCTGTCCTGGGACGAGGCCGCTCCAGAGCCTGAGGAGACGCGGGGGCCCAGGCCTGGCGGGTCCCTCCCGGGGAGGGGCCAGAACAGGGGGAGCAATGCAGGATGCCCGGATCACAGCTCAGCCTCCCCGCACCCCGGCCCCCCCGGCCGCCCTCCTGCCTGTGCGCCTGAGACGCACCCTGAGGGTGCTTGGCTGGGGAGACCTCAGAGCACTTTACAGACATTGGTCGGATGGGAGCCTCCTGGCCCCGGGGCGGACGGAGGGGGCAAAGGGCTCAGGACACCGGCAGGCGACAAGCCCCAGGGCCCAGGCCAAGCCCAAGCTCTTGAGGACCCCAAAAGGCCTCCCTTCTTCCCCGTCCACGCTTCAGATTGGGGGGGGAAGGAAGATTGGGAGGGAAGGAAGATTAGGCTGGGGAGGGGCGGGGAGGGGCGGGGAGGGGCGTAGGGCTGGGGTAAAGACAACACCCGCGTTCCCAGGCCCCTCGGAGCCCCCCCTCCGCGCTCAGGGCTCTGACAACCCCCAGCTCCCTGTCCTACTCCAGCCCCTCCCAGGGGAGGGAAAGGGGGACCCAGACCTGCCAGCTGAGATCTGGGGGGGGCTGAGGGGACCCCCAAAACGTATTGCTTAGAAACTTGGAGGCATAAAGGATGGGGGGAGCCCAGGGGCTGGCGTCTCTGACCCTCCCCCCGGGCCCGGAGGCCTCCGAGGAGCTCCCCTCTCCCAGCCAGGCATCAGGCCACAGGGCGGGGGGAGTCCGGGGGCGGGGGACGGGCACAGTGGCCACTGGGAGCCTGAAGTTCCCCAGTCTTGCTGCTGGGAAATTAAAGGGCGCCCCAGTGGGTGTCGGGTGGGGAGGGGCCCCTCCCCCACCCCCACAGTCTCTGGCGTCCGGCCTTTGGCCTTCGGGTGGGTCGTGCGTTCCTGGGCCTCCAGGCTCCCTTGGAGCAGATGGGGGAGCCGGTCCCGAGGGATGGTGCTGATGGCGTGGAACACGTGGGACTCGCTGAGGACCTGGGACACGGGAGCCCGCTGAGCCACGGCGTCCTGCGGCCTGGCTGGGCCTGCTCCCCTTGGCCCCCCTGCCCCCGGCGCCCGCCCCTCCCGCTGCACCCCACAGGCTCACCCGCCCAGCCCCGGGCTAGTCCAGGTTCCCGTTCTGGTTGTGCTCGTCCTCGGCCGGGGAGGGCAGGGCCTCCTCCTCACAGGGGGACAGTTCGTCGATGGACATCTGGTTGGTGACGCCTGCGCGGGGCCGGTTAGGAAGCTGCGCCCAGACCGCGAAGCACTGTTCCCCAGAACCCCAGGGGTACGAGGAGCAGCGCAAGGGCCCCCGTGCATCCTCCGCCTTCAAGATGAGCCACCTCCGAGCCCTCAGGCCATAGAGCTTTCCCGACCGAGGCCCCAGGTCACCCACATCTCCCGGGACCCCACTGGAGGCCGCAGCTTGTATGGGGTCCCCTGGGCTGCGGAGCTCGGCCGTTCCCAGCTCGTCTCCCGTCCCCGTTCTAGAACAGTCCGGGCCAGTCAGCCAGCCGGTCTGTCCTGTGATCTTTAGTCCAATCAGCCCCGTTCCCCTCTCTGGGAGCCAAGGGTGGCTCCAGGGCTTGGAGGGAAAGGTCGCGAGCGCCCCACAGCCCCCTCCGCCCCGCCGCCCGCCAGCGGCACCCACCACTTGCTGCCCGCTCCTTCCACTTCTGCTTGTTCTCCTGAATGTACTTGGTCCAGGTGGAGCGGAAGCGGACCACGTCAGGGTTGGGGTCTCCCACCTCCACGTCCAGGGAAGGCTGGCGCCACTGGAAACTACAGCAGGCCCCCGGCCGCTCGGAAGAGCCCTCCCAGCCCTCGGAGTCAAGGGGCCGGGGGGCCGGGGGGAGGCCGGGGAGCTCCTGTCCCCTCTCCCTCTGCCGGGAGCCCCTGGACCCTCCACTTCGCCCCCTCCCCTCCAACCTTCCCCCCTACTAGAAGGGAAATAAAAACAAGATGAGCAGAAAGGCAAGAGAGACAGAGCCGTGGGAGCAACAGAACTCGGGGGGCTGGGGGGGGCTGTCCGGCCAGCCCTGGGGGTGACGTGGGCAGAGAGGCCTGCTCTCCGCGAGTCCCTGTCCCGTCCCCAGAACCCGGACTGCCTGCCCCAGCCACCCTCACCTGGGCTGGTTCTTAGACTTGGAGTCGTCATCCACCAGGGGCTGGACACTCTTCTCGGCCACGTCGGTCAACACAGAGAACGTGGGCTCCACGATGAAGTCAATGAACCCTGCGGGGCAGCGGGGACACGGTGGCGAGGTCCCCCCCGCACGGCGGCAGGCCTGGGAAGTTCCCGCGGGGCAGCCTCCGAGCTGAGTCCTGGGACCCCGCGTGTGCACCCCCGGCCGCCACCCGGGACCCCTGGCCCTAGCGTGGGCCCACTCTGCAGGGAGGCCGGCCCTGAGGGTGGCCACGCGGGGAGCCTCCTCGCCCTGCCCGGCGCTCTCCTCCTGCGACAAGGGACACTCACCAATCTGCGACTGTGCCACCAGAGTGGAAGTGCGGTCACACAGCGGAGAAAAGGGCAGGCCCAGCTCGGCCTCCTTGTCGCCCTGGGGAGGAGCCGGGCGGGGAAGCTGGAGGGGGTGCCTCCGACTCCCAGGCCGGGGGCGCAGCGCGGGGAGCTGGGGGTGCTGGGGAGAGGGGGAGCCTCAGGGCCTTCCACCTGGAAACGGAGGTGGGCAAGCGGGGCGCCACGAGGGCCCGGGCGCAGGAGAGGGGCCTGTGGCCCCAGGGGTTGGGGATCCGGTGGGAAGGCCTGCAAACGGGGGGACCTGCAGGGCTGGGGCAGGGGGGCCGGGGCAGGGGGCTGCGTGGCTACCTGGCGGAAGAACTCCTCCATGAGCGCCTTGGTCCAGCGGCTGTGCACCGCCCACTGCTTGGTCGGGTGGCTGATGTCCGCCGCGTGCAGCAGCAGGGACAGGGCCTTGGGCTTGTCGATCCTGGGCGGGGCGGGCGGTCACGCGGGGACACGCAAGCTTCAGGGCAGGGAGCCCTGCATGGTGCCACACCCCCCACCACGCGCCCTTGGCTGCCCGCATGGCCCTTCCAGCAGCCTCAGGCAATGGGCATGCGCTCACGCGCCCAGGCACACGTGTACACGCACACATACCGGTACACGCACGCATGCACGCACACAGGCACGCACACACAGGTACACGCACGCATGCACGCACACAGGCACGCACACACAGGTACACGCAGGCATGCACGCACACAGGTATGCACACAGGTGCACACGTACACGCACGCAGGTACACGCACCGGTACACGCGTGCACATACACACACAGATGCGCACATGCGCGCGCACAGGTACGCACGCACACGTACATGCACGCAGATGTGTGCACACACAAGTGCATGCACGCACATGCACACAGGTACACGTACACAAGTACTCACGCATGCACACACACAGGTATGAGCACACATGCATGCATACAAGTACGTACCCAGGTACACACACACACATACGCGCACACACACAGGTACACGCACACACGTACACAAGTACACATGCATGCACAGGTATGAGCATGCATGCATGCATGCAGGTACGCACCCAGGTACATGCACACAGGTACATGCACACAGACGTGTGCACACACAGGTACACACACGCAGACACGCACACACACGGGTACACACGCACTGGTACACGCACACACGTACACATACGCAGATGCACACACAGGTACACGCACACACGCACAAAGGTACACACTGGTACACGCACTCAGGTATATGCACACAGATACGCACACACACACAGGTACAAGCACACGTGCATGCACACAGGTATGCACATTGGTACATGCACACGCACAGGTACATGCATGCAGATACCCACATGTGCACACACACAGGTAACCTGCATAGGTACACGCGTGCAGGCACACACAGGTACACGCACACAGACACGTGCATGCACACACAGGTATGAGCACGCAGGCATGCACACACACGCGCACAGGTACACGTACACAGATACACATGCATGCACACAGGTATGCACACAGACACGTGCACACACAGGTGCACACACACACAAGTACGGGCACGCACACTGGTACACGCAGATGCACACACAGGTACACACGTGCACGCACACACACCTGTACATACAGGAAGCAGCCCAAGTTCTTAGCACCAGAGGGCAAGGGTTCGAATCCCCGTGTACCCATCAGAGCAAGTCACTTAAAATTTCCTATTCCACCTTCCTTAATCCTAACCGGGAATATTAACAGAAGTGACCACATAGGGTCGTTCTGAAAATCAAATGACACACAACACACAAGTATTTACTAGCGCGTCTGGCACGGCGCTGAGCAGGTGTTCCCTAGAATAACGGTACCATTATAAGTGTTGATCATCCGCCAACGATGCCACGCGGCACGCTGTGCCCCGGGTCAGTGTACGTGAACACACACCTTCAGGACCCACAGGCTCGGTCTCTTCTCCGTCACACGCGTTTTTCTACTCCCACCCACTTGTAAGCACCATTCAGCGTGGCCACGGCCTCTGTTCTGTGCTTTCTTCCTTTCACCTCGCATGACTGCCCAGCCCTCCCAGCAAGGAGCTGGCGGCCAGCTGCGGCAGGGACGCCCACCGTGCCCACCCTGCAGCCGGGGGGGCGGGCAGAAAGGTTGCCTGGGTTTCCCGGCATTCCAGGGTGAGGCTGCCCTGCAGCAGCAGCCAGAGGCCCACCTCCGACTCCCAGCCCGGCGACTCTCCAGGGGCCACACGTCTCCCCAGGGCCGTGTGCACACACGTGTCTCACACACACACACACACACACACACACACACACACACGCGTGCGCGGAGATGGGCTCACACACCTGGAGCCAGGAGAGCTCCATCCAGCGAAAGACCTGGCACAGCAGTTCCCCGCGCGCGCCCCCGAGTCACACAGCCCGCACCCCGGCCCCGCCCCGGCCACACCCCACCAGGCGCCACCTCTCCAGCTGCTGCAAGGCCGTCTTCATGCACTTCACTTGCTGGAAATGGCAGGACATGTCCGTGGCCAACACCATCTCGATGACCAGGGCCCGTAGCTCTCTGCACCGACACAACCAGAGAAGCCGTCACCCCCTCAGCCCCGGCTGGCAGGAGGCCCGGGGCCCTCCAGGTCGCCCACTCCCGCCTTCGACTCACACAAACTCATCCTTGGTGAGGTTGATGAAAATGTTCATCTCGTCATCCTGCATCATGCGGAAGACGGAGCTGATGTGGTGGTTCTCCAGCACCGAGCGATCGTTGTACAGGATGGCGCACTCGGACCTGCAGAGCCAGGGCCCCCGAGCGGCCCCCGTGAGCCACCTCGCCCACCCCCGCTCGGCCCCTCTGGCCCCCGCCACAGCCGCCCCCTCACTTGGTCTGGATGTGGAAGCTGTTGGTGGTGCCCGTGTGCTCGTAGTCGTGGATGGCCGCAGCGAAGATGATGGCTAAGATCTCGATCTCCGACAGGCAATGCTGGGACAGAGGGCGGCGTGAGGGGCCTGCCCGGGGCCGCCACTGCCCGAAGGCCTGCAGCCCGGGCCGCACCTCCCGGCCTAGGCCAGCTCTTGGGCTAAGCCGGCGGGCCCCTCAGCTCCCTCTTCCCAACCTCGACCCGCCCGCCGCCTCCCAGCACACACCCCAGCACGAGCACGGCCCCGGAAGTCACGGTCCGCCCCGGAATTCCCCAGAGTGACGAAGATCTGACCCTCAAGCCTTTGCGAGACCAAAGCGAGGCAAAGGGAAAGGGGAGCATCGTCTAGGCCTCCCGGTCCTGCAGCCGTAAGGCCTTAGAAGACGGAGGGATGATCCCCGGGCACCTACCACCATCCCCGTGCGCAGCAAGAAGCAATGCACCGTCTGGGTGACGTCAGCCGCGTGGATCTGGTTGTGATAAGGGTTCTTGTACTTCCCGTAGCCCGTCTCCAGCGCGTCCAGGAAAGTCATCAGGAACACAGTGGGGATCTGCAGCGGGACGGAGAGAACCGGCGGCCCGTGGGGGTCTGCGGGACACGGGACGCGGGGGCAGCGGAGAAGGCCCCGGCTCTGCCGTCAGGTGAACACGGCTCGCACCCTGGCTCTACCACCTGCTGGCCCTTGACCCTGGGCAGGCCACGGGCCTCTGAGACTTGGTCGCGAGTGAAGATCATGCCCCGACCTTGCATTTACCCTCCGGTTAGTGCTCTCCAAACAGCAGCTGTGACGATGACTGTTCCCCTGGAGACTTTCAAGGAAACTCCCCCCTGTCTTCCGACCATCCCGTCCCTAGTCCAGTACCCGGAGCGGGGGCGGCGGAGGCAGGGAAAGAGCAAGAGGGCCGGGAGGGGCCTTTCCGGGCAGGCAGGGGTCACCACCTCGCCCAGGAGGGCTTTCCCTGTGCCCACCCCGACCCGCACACGCACACGCACCAGGGCAGCGCCCCGTGCAGCTATTATCCGCCGCCTGTATACGCCCTGGGAGCAGGCCTGCCTCCGTACAGGTCAGGTGTCTGCACCCGCCCCTAGGTCTCCTGAGGCTGCGAGGAGAGCCGGGTTTGGGACCTCGGGAGGGAAGCTTCCGTAGAGATGTAGAGACGCGGAAGTCCAGCCGTCCCCCACCCCCATCCCAGGGCTGTGCCCCACATTCAGGGAATTTTAAAGGGCCGTTTCCATGAGAACTGCCCTTGCTTCTGCGTTGCCATGGTGTCCCTGGAGGGGAGGGGAGGGAAGGGAAGGGATGCCGGGGAGGGGCTGGGTGCCCCGGAAGGGAACGCGGAGCGTGCAGGGCGGCTCCCCTCTCGGCCACCAGGGCGCGCTCGGCAGTAAGCAGGGTGGCCACCCGCCCCCCCCTGCCCTGGAGGAGCCAACTGGGCGGCCAAGCCCAGGCTGACACAGGTCCCCTGGGGGGGCCTCCAAAACCAGGCCTTGCAGGTAAGGAAGCAGAGTTTGGGAGAAGCTGGTGTCTGCAGCGTCTGAGAATCGTTTGGAGAAACATGAGCCGGGACAAGCCTTGGGGGAAGGAGGGCCCTGCTGTGGTCTGTCCCGGAGGGGACGGGACGGGATGGGACGGGGAGGAAGAAAATGAGGCTGCAGAAGGGGAGGCCTCAGGAAGGCACTGAGGACAGTCGCAACGGAGCACCTCGGGAAAGTTCTGGAAACCTGCGCGGGAGCCGTGGAACGAGGAGTCAAGGGTCGGGCAAAGGCTCCCACGCACCCAGAGCCCGTCGTGGTGAAGCAGAGGCGGAGGGCGGGGGATGCCCAAGCCCCCGAGAAAGGCCCCCTTGGGACGCACGTTTCCTCCGCCCCGACGCCCGTGTCCACCCCCACCTAAGCGCTGACCACACATTCCCCTGCGACTCCTCAGCCCCGTCACCCTGCACTTCCCAAGAGTGGCTTTTCCATGCGGAAGTGGCTTTTCCCAGCCCCTATTCCCAAAGGACACTCCCTCCCGGCACAGAATCTGGAAAGGACTTTAATCCCGTATTCTTCGTGGCCGGCCCAGCGGAGGAGCCAGTGGGGTCCACACGGCCTCCGCCCCTTCCTTCGGCCCTACCGGCCTTGCCGAGAGCTGATGCCCTCCCTAGAACCCCTCGGATGGAGGCTAGAGGGGAGGGGACGGAGGGGGGTGACCGACGATACCCCCTCCGCCCACCCCGGGCCCACCCTGTCCCCCTGCAGGGAACAAATGGAGAGATGCGAGTCCCAGGGGCACCGGCGGGCAGCATCTGGACCCTCGGCCCCGGGCGTCCACAGGCAACAGGCAGGGAGGTGAACCCCAAGCAGCCCGGAGAGGACACGTCCGGGAAGGAAGCAAAGCGGGACAGAGCAAGGTCCTAGGCCGGATGCTCACAGGCCCTGAGTCTCGTCCTAGAGGGCAGCAGGTGAAGTCCGCGGCCCGGGATGCAGCGGGTGACGGAAAGGCTGGGCAGGGGCCCCCGTGTGCCGGGGACCTTCTGGAACAGGAGTAATGGGAGCGGAGACCCCCCAGGAACAGGGCCGGGGGCTGCCCAACCTTAAAGCGGCTGATGAGGTTATGGCGAGTCAGTAACTCGAAGACAATGGTCCTCAGGGCGTGCTCATCTGCTGCCCGGTTCAGGGAGAAGACGTCGAAGCACCAGCGGTCCAGGTTCTGGGGAGACACGACGGGCTGGGCGGGGAGCCTCCCACGGGGGGAGCCTCCCACGGAGGGGGCCTCCCGGGGCAGCAGGCTTGCCCTCGGCTTCACGAGGACTCCCGGCGTTTGCAGACCCCCGGGCAGCGGCCTGTCCCCCCAGACAGTGGCTGGTGCGAGCTCCCGTGGAGGGTGCACACGTGGTTGGGGGAAAGCCGGGAATGACGGGTGGCGGGGAAGGCAACCGTGCCCCCATAGAGTCGGGAAGTCCCAATGCCCCTGCCTTCCCCCAACCTTCCCCTCGTCCCCAGAAACCCGGGGATCAGTCACCTTGAGACAGTTGAGGACCACAGTGGAATAGGTGGGGCCCACGGACGTGTACGTTCTCCGGAACATCCTGGGGGCGGACGCAGAGGCCGGGCATGAGGGTCCGGGAGCTGGGGTCTCATCGGGCGGGGCTGCGGGGGGCTCCGGGGCCGGGGGGCACGGCCAGGGGCAGGGGGAGGCCGGCACGGGCAGCCTCACCGCTCCACGAAGATCCCGGCCTGCACGGCGTGCACGATGCTCCGGAACTTGGGCTTCTCCTCGGCGCGGCGGCCCTTGGCCCGGGCCTGCTGGGTGAAGGTGGACGCCAGCCAGTCCCGCACCTCCGACGGCACCGCGTCCGACCGCAGCTCCTGCAGCTCGTCCTCCGTGTCCAGGATTTGCCTGAGGCCCCGAGGCGAGTCCCGCGTCCCTAGGCTGCTCCAGCACCTAAGGACGCTGCGCCCGGCTGCACCCACAGCTCCGGAGCCCCCCGCCCCGCCCCAGCCCCGGCCCCGACCCCGTTGTTTTCTTTATTTCTGTCCCTCTGATGCCTCCAGGACCGAAGCCGCCCGGCCTGAGCGGCGCACCCCGGGCCCAGGCACAACCTGGCGCAGGTGCCCCGGGGGTGGAACGCTGCCACGTAAAAGCGATTTGGCCGCGTCTAGCGGCCGCGTTAAAGTCCGAGGGAAGGCGGGGGTTCCTCTGAATGAACACGCGACGCATCACACCCAGTGCGAAGGCTCCACACCATCCACCGTGTTTCACGAGGACACCAGGCCCCGACTCACGCAAGAGCTCACGGGCCACGCGGGCCACGGCTCCCCCCACCCCCCGGGGGCAGGGCGCTGCAGGGCGTGGGGCTGGCCAGACCGCGGAGCCCGTCCCCCCGTCCCCCGTCCCTCCATCCCTCGCTGCCCTGTGTCCCCACCGGGCCAACTCCCTCCCTGTGCCCCCGCCCCTTCCTCCCGCCCTTCCTCCAGGCCCCCCTGTCCCCCCACCCCGCCCCGGGGCGCCTCTCACCGCGTCTCGTCTATGTAGACGGCCTCCAGCAGGGACGCCGTGTACTCCAGGTTCTTCTTCAGCTCTTCGATGTTGACCTCCCCGTTCTCCAGCTGCTTCACCATGTAGCGCAACCTGAGCGGGGCGGGGGCGGGGCGGGGGGTGCACTTAGGCGCCGGGACCTGGGCCCGAGAGCCCGACCCCTGGAGGTGCCTCAGTCTCCCACAATCCTCTCTGCCCGACAGCAGGAGGAACAGCAGCTGGCGCGGCTGGTGCTGGGCTCTTACTCCTGCCTGTCGGACACTGCCGACCCCCAAAGTCTAACCCCAGGTCCCCCGACCCTGCCCCAGCCACCTGCCTCCGTCTCCCCACATCCCTAACCCTGGGTCCCTGACTCCACCGGCCCCACCTGCCTCTGTCCCCCACATCCCTAACCCCGGGTCCTCTTCTCCACCGGCCCCACCTGCCTCTGTCCCCCACATCCCTAACCCCGGGTCCCCTTCTCCACTGGCCCCACCTGCCTCTGTCCCCCACATCCCTAACCCCGGGTCCCCTTCTCCACTGGCCCCACCTGCCTCTGTCCCCCACATCCCTAACCCCGGGTCCTCTTCTCCACTGGCCCCACCTGTCTCTGTCCCCCACATCCCTAACCCCGGGTCCCCTTCTCCACTGGCCCCACCTGCCTCTGTCCCCCACATCCCTAACCCCGGGTCCTCTTCTCCACTGGCCCCACCTGTCTCTGTCCCCCACATCCCTAACCCCGGGTCCTCTTCTCCACTGGCCCCACCTGCCTCTGTCCCCCACATCCCTAACCCCGGGTCCTCTTCTCCACTGGCCCCACCTGCCTCTGTCCCCCACATCCCTAACCCCGGGTCCTCTTCTCCACTGGCCCCACCTGCCTCTGTCCCCCACATCCCTAACCCCGGGTCCTCTTCTCCACCAGCCCCACCTGCCTCTGTCCCCCACATCCCTAACCCCGGGTCCTCTTCTCCACTGGCCCCACCTGCCTCTGAACCCCACATCCCTAACCCCGGGTCCTCTTCTCCACTGGCCCCACCTGTCTCTGTCCCCCACATCCCTAACCCCGGGTCCTCTTCTCCACTGGCCCCACCTGTCTCTGTCCCCCACATCCCTAACCCCGGGTCCTCTTCTCCACCGGCCCCACCTGTCTCTGTCCCCCACATCCCTAACCCCGGGTCCCCTTCTCCACCGGCCCCACCTGTCTCTGTCCCCCACATCCCTAACCCCGGGTCCCCTTCTCCACCGGCCCCACCTGTCTCTGTCCCCCACATCCCTAACCCCGGGTCCTCTTCTCCACTGGCCCCACCTGCCTCTGTCCCCCACATCCCTAACCCCGGGTCCTCTTCTCCACTGGCCCCACCTGCCTCTGTCCCCCACATCCCTAACCCCGGGTCCTCTTCTCCACTGGCCCCACCTGTCTCTGTCCCCCACATCCCTAACCCCGGGTCCCCTTCTCCACCAGCCCCACCTGCCTCTGAACCCCACATCCCTAACCCCGGGTCCCCTTCTCCACCAGCCCCACCTGCCTCTGTCCCCCACATCCCTAACCCGGGGTCCCCTGACTCCATCGGCCCCACCTGCCTCTGTCTCCCCACATCCCTAACCCTGGGTCCCCTTCTCCACCGGCCCCACCTGCCTGTCGCCCCACACCTCCCTTTGGCCCATGTTTCCTGACCACCCCTGCTTAGAAGGCCGGGGCGGCAGGATGCGGCAGGTACAGGCCCGCGGGTGGTGTTTTGCGCACGATGTGTTTCGTAGCCCGAGGGACCAAGAGCTGGGACGGCCATGTGCCCCCGGACAGTGAGCGGTGGGGTCCTCCGCAGTCGGGAGCCCCCATTACATCCCCAGTCACAGCTGGGAAGGGGCGGGGCGCACGTCCACGCACCCACAGGCCCCCCCAGCCCACCGTCCCTGGGTCCCTGGCGGGGATGCGAAGACACAGAACAAAGAGCAATCTGAACGCTTTCGCCTGGCCTCCCTCTATTCAGGCAGAGCTAATGGATTATGATTCCAGAATCCGTCAACCGGGACAAAGCAGGATTAACCCCCGCCTCCCCATGCCGTGCCGAGAACCTCGGGCAGCGTCTGACTGCACCCCTGCCCCGCAGCGGCTCCCCAGGGCCCAGGCGGTGCGGCGGGGCCAGGGGTCTCACGGATGCCCTGCCAGAGGGGCAAGGCCTCCTCTTTCACGCTCAGGATCGCTGGGGCTCGGTGACCAAGGGGAGACTCCCTAAAGGACGTCGGTGGGCGGGCCCAGGCAGCGCGAAGCACAGGACCCTCCTGACTTTGGATGGTGGTTTCGGAGCAAGCAGCTGACGACGGGTCCCCTGCGGCCCCCTCCCCCGCCCCGCCCCGCCCTGCCCCACCGAATACCCACGCGGGGCTGAAGTGGAGCCGCGACACTTCCCCACTGAGAGGAGCCTCAGAAACCCCAGGTCCCCCTATGAGTCAGGGAGGAAAGAATGAGTCAGGGACAGAGGCTGAGTCGGCGTCAGTCCCGGGGGTGTCGGGGTGTCGGGAGGGAGGACCACGGCGCTCCTGAACACAAGCAGCTCCCCAGTGCGAGTGCGGGGTCTCAGCAGCTTGGGTTGGGGGTGCCGGGAAGAGCCAGCCCGCACCCAGGGGCCGCCACCTGGCAGTGTGCGTGCAAGTGGGCGGGGGGGGGGGGGGGATGGGGGCACAGCAGACCAAGGGGACGCCCCGCAGCCTCTTCAGCGGCTGAGCCTCCGACCCCCCTCCCGCCCCCCTCCGGGACGTCCCACGGCACCTGCACCACCTGCAAGTGGCAGCTGCTGACCCACAAAGCCGGGGGGTGGGGGGGGGGGGTTGTTGCTTCTGGAAGACCTGGCCCAGCTGCAGCCCCACTGGGGGCAGGTCGGAAGCCACACACTAGAGGCCGGAGAGCTGCCCCCAGGGCGCAGAGCAAAGAGGTTCCTGCACCTCCGGGCCCCGCACCCCCCCCCATCCGTCCCATGGCCAAGGGCCCTCGAGGCTGCAGACGCACAACCCAAGAGGAAGGAAAAGCCCCCAGCCCTCGTGGTCCACGTGGCTCAGCCCTCCCTGGACCCAGCGCAGCTCTTCTGCGCTCTCTCGCCCCACATCTTGAGACGCTCGCCCAGCTCAGGCCCAGCGGGCGGCCGAGCCCACGCGGCTCATCTGCACGCAGCCGCGCAGTCGCTGACACTGCTGCCAGCCCCGGGTTTTATTTTAAAAAGCCGTTTCTCCTACGTTGTCTCATATTAGCCTCACGAAGGGCGGGAGTTGGGAAGAACCCACCAGCCCTATTTCCCGGGCAGGGACCGCGGCTCCGGGCACAGTCCTGGGAGGCAGGAATCCCTCCTGGCCCCGAGCCCTGGGGCGAGCACTAACTCACTCAGCATCTCTCAAGAATCACCGGCCCCAGAATTACCTGGGATACTCGTGAAACACTGAGACCCCAGGCCTCACTGCGCACCCACGGAACAGAATTCCTAAGGGTATGACCCACGGATCCGCGAACACGCTCACCACCACCCGGGGTGATTCTCACCCACTCCCACGTTGGAGAACCTTTCCCTCGGACCCTCTGTCCTTCCTCTGTAAACAGTGAAGATGATGATAAACCACCTGTGAAGGGCTGTTAATAAGAACTATTATTTATTTTATGACTTATACACGAAGTAACGTATGCAAAAGGCCTGACGCCTAGAGAGGGTCTCTCTAAAGGTGACGTGAGTGGGAATGAACCGACCAGATGGTGCTGGCCCCACCCAGCTCCCAGGCCAGGGCCTTCCAACACGCGCGCCCGCCTTCTCCGTCCCAAGTCCGGCGGGAGAAGAGGGAGGCTAGCGTGGCTGGAGGCTCGAGATGAGGAAGCCCCCGAACGTGGGAGCGGGACGATGAAAATGGCCAGGATCTCTCCTCCACCCGAGGAGGGAGGTTAAGGGACTGGCCCAAGGTCACACAACGTGGCTGTCCTGGTCGCCAGCAAGCCCGGCGCTCACACCGCTGGGGCCTAACTGCACACGACAGGTAAGGGGCCAAGGGACCTAACTGCACACAACAGGTGAGGGGCCGAGGGGCCTAACTGCACACGACAGGTGAGGGACCGAGGGGCTGGAGGCTGTAAGCCCCTCGGAGCGAGGCGGGGGCCCCTCGGTCGCCGCTCCCTACTCCGTTGTCTGCCCCCAAGCAGTGCTGAGCCCACGGGAGACCTGAGCAGCCTATGGTAGGACAGTGGCTTGTTTATCCCGCCACTGTACGGGACGCGCTCGGGGAAGGTTCATTAGATAAATAAAAGGGAGGGAGGGAGACTGGCGGGGAGGGGGGCTATCTCCCTGAGCTCACCAGAGATCTCTGAGGCAGGGTCTCCGCAACCCTAACGGAGAGCCCGCGGGGAAGAACGAGGCCGTGGAGCCTTCCTCCCACACAGCCTCCCTCCGCGTCTCCGCAGCCTCCACCCCGAGACCCCGCTCTTTTATGGCTCCTGTTGAAATCTGAACCGAGCGTGACCGAGACACCAGACGGAGCGGTGAGGGAGGGGAAGAAAGATTAAACAATAAACTTGACAAATGGGGAGTCAAGAAGGGGACCTGGACCTGGACCCAGGCGGCTGGAAGGCGCCAGGTGCTGACCCCCCCCAAGGCCTCTAACTCCCCGACAGCGCCCTCTCCAGCCGGGCAGTGGCCGCTCCGGTTCTCAAGTCCTTCAGAGTTGGGAGCTCCCCAGACCCACGGCCCGGCCTCCCCTCACTTTCTTCTGCAGGAAGCGCTACTTCCCTGCCGGGGCAGGTCCTCACCCAGGCCGAAGGAAAACTGGAAGCTTCCGCAACAACCCCCCTCCACCTGCAGCCCTAGCCCTGTCCCACCACACCCACTTCTTTCCCCTTCTCCCTCGGCCCCCGCAGCCTGGGAACAGCCTCAGACCCCGACCCCTGGAAAGCATCAGTCGGCCCCAGCTCCAGGCAGCACGCAGGAAGGGGAGGCTGGGGTAGGCATGATCCCCGCGCCCCAGGGGACCTCAGCTCCCCCACCAGTTCATCTCTGGATCATCACGGCTGATGATCTGGCAATTTCCAAAGCCCCCGTACTACTTCCCACACCCACACTCCTAGAAGGCCAGGGTAAGTGGGGGGCTTCGGACAGAGCAGCCTCAAGGCCCAGGGCTAGGCGTTGGGAGAAGGAACTGATTCCCTTTGGGGCTCTTAGCCCCGATGAGGAGATCTCAGAGGAATGTGAGGTCCCACGGATGCCGGGGTGAGGAAGGAGAGAAGGCGGGTGGTCACAGCCACGGCGCCTGCCTGCCACGGGCAAGAGGGAGCAGCACAAAGGAAAGGGAGATGGGAATGGGAGGATAAAGGGAAGGGCAAGACAGGAAGGGGAGAAGTGGGCACAGGTGCACGCAGCACGTGAGGACCAGGTCTCGATCCCCCTCCTCCTGCCGGCGGTGACCCCAGGCGACCTGTCCTCCTCCTGCCCTCGCCCTCCTCGGCCCTGGTGCCTACCTGAGGATGGGGCCCTGGAGGTGGCTCCTCTGCACAGGAACAGGGTTTGCCATGGGAATCAAAGCGTCCTACTCCAGAGCACCCAAATCCGCCCGGGGCCCCAGGGCCCCTGCAGGGAAGGGCCCCTCCTGGGCCCAGCTTGATCTCCCAGGACCCAGCTACTGCTCCTCCGGGGAAGGAGAGGGAGACCAGACAGGCAGCCAGCAAGGGCGGGAGGCCCCGGGAAAAGTTTCACATCGGAATCGGGAATCGGACCGAAAACAAGAGCCTGTTCTCAGAAGAATCCCAGAAAGGACAGAAATAGCACAGTCCGGCCCCCTGCTCCGAGGAGGTGGGGCTGCTCCCGGGAGAGGGGGCTAGTGCGGGTGCGGGCCAGGGCCTCCCCGAACCTGCGGGAGGGCAAGTGCCCCAGGGTGAGGCCTGCAGAGCCCCCGGGCCCAAAGCAGGGCCCCCCAGCCCCCCAGCCCCCCAGCCCCCCAGCCCCCCCAGGCATCCTTCACCACCTGGAAGGACGGAAGCGAGGCAGGAAGAGGCCAGACCCGCGGGAGGGGGTCGGGGTCCGGGTCCCCCCCCCCCCCCCCCCCCCCCCCCCCCGCGTGAAGGAACCTGGGGCGCCCCTGCTGGGCCCCAGGTTGGGCAGGTCACTCCCACCGCCAGCCCCCACTTTCCGCATCTGGAAAACCAGGACGGGGGCGGGGGGGGGGGGGGACTGGGAGTCACTGGGGGTGGGACGCGGTGGGACGCCCGCCCGGGGACCCGCTCGGCCTCCAGGCTCTGCCCCCGCCCAGGTGGGGGAGGGGCTCCCGCGAGGTGGGCCCGAGGGGCCTGGGGTGACGTCACCAAGCCAGGCGCATCAGGGCCGCGATTGGTCAGCGGGGGCGGGGCGGGGCGGGGCTACGGGGGGCGGGGCTACGGGTGGGCGGGGCTAAGGGGCGGGGCTGGGGCGGGGCTAAGGGGAGGGCGGGAGAGGGGCGGGCGGGGGCTAGCGCCGCAAGCTGCACACCGGTGGACCAAGCTCCTTCCTCCCAGGTCGGGCCCAGGAGGCCAGGGAGGGTGCGGACAGGACGGTTTAGACCAGAGGGTGCAGACAGGAGGGTGCAGACAGGAGGGTCCAGCCCGGAGGGTGCAGATGGGAGGGTCCAGGCCAGGAGGGTGCCAGACAGGAGGGTGCAGACAGGAGGGTCCAGCCGGGAGGGTGCAGACTTGAGGGTGCAGATGGGAGGGTCCAGCCGGGAGGATGCAGATGGGAGGGTCCAGGCCAGGAGGGTGCCAGACAGGAGGGTGCAGACAGGAGGGTCCAGCCGGGAGGGTGCAGACAGGAGGGTGCAGACAGGAGGGTCCAGCCGGGAGGGTGCAGATGGGAGGGTCCCGGAGGGTCAGGCTGGGAAGGTCCGGCCAGGAGGGTACAGACGTGAGGGTGCAGACAGGAGGGTGCAGACAGGAGGGTGTGGACGGGAGGGGGGGCAGGGGGGGCGGGGGGATTGGGGGGGTGACAGGAGAAAGGGGGAAGAGAAGAAACAGACCAAGAGCCAGGATTTTACGACGGGAAGTCTTCCTCCCCACTGCCGTCCCCGAAAAGCGGAGAGAAATTTAAAAAGCTTGTCGCTGTGCCAAAGCCGTGAAGGATGATAAACAAATGAAGTTCGGGAACCTGCTGTTTCTCAGCCTCCCCGCGACCCGGGACAAGTGGAAGTGGGCTCCGACAGCAGCGGCAGGAGCGGCAGGAGCGGAGGTTAAACATCCACAAGTCGTTCTCCAGTGAACTCCTGTAGCCACGAAGCGGGGCCGCTGCAGGTCTGGGAAGACAGGAAGCCCCCCCCTGCGCCCCTCTCATGTTCTCAGCGCTCCCACCACACACACACACACACACACACACACACACACACGGTAGTGTTTTTAGAGAAAAAGGACTAGGCCCAGAGTCAGAGCCCCGGGGTGGGGGGTGAGGGACAAGCCCAAGGCCTGTTGGTGGCCACGCCTGCCTGGAGGGCTGGGGAGAGGGGAGGAGTGCGCGGGGGGGGGGGGGGGGGGGCCAGTGGCCTGCACGGCCTGCACAGCCTGAGACGCCAACAATCAGGAGCCAGGGCCGCCCCCCTCCCTCGGCTCACTCCAGGCCCTCAGTCCAGGCCCCCCCACCTCAAGCAGGCACTAACCTCAACCCACCCACGGCAAGCGGAGACGTCTTAGACTAGAGAAGCCTTGGAGGGAGATGATACCTTGTCCATCCCTCTGCCCTCCTGCCCAACAGAACCCAGAGCCGGCTGGACAAACGACGGCTCGCCCCGTCACCCCACACAATACGCGTTGCATCGTCCCCATACGAGCGTGCACCCCATACGAGCCCACCCCAGCCTATGACCGTTATTAACCGTCCCTAACAAGAAAGGAAACCGGCCGGCCACTAGCCCTTCCTGGGGAAAACAGTCTCGCTCACAGCCACTCACCCGCGCATACACACACACCACACTTGTGTCCCAGCCGGGGTGGGAGGCGGGGCGGACGTGGGGTGACCCCAGCAGAGTCCAGCATGGGTTTGCCTTTAGCCTAAAAATCTAGTTTAAAAATAGCAAGGAGCACGACCATGATGCCTCAGGCCCAGGCCCAGGCCCAGGCCCAGGCCCAGCATCCCCCAAGTGCCCTGAAGGACAGGAGTGGGGATAGGTGACCCCGCCTCTGGTCAGAGCAGGACGGTGCAGGACAGGGGTGGTAGTGGGGTGTACGTGGGAGTGGGGTGGAGGGGAGCGGTTGGGGAAGGGATTCACCAGCTGATCTCAAGGTGCCAAAATCTCAGAAATCGAAAGAACCAAAGAAATCACCTAAATCCAGGGGAAAGAGGACATGAACTAAAATCAGAAGACTTGGGACGCCTGCGGGGCTCAGCGACTGAGCGTCTGCCTTTGGTCCAGGGCGTGACCCCGGGGTCCCTGGATCGAGTCCCCCGTCGGGCTCCCTGCAGGGAGCCTGCTTCTCCCTCTGCCTGTGTCTCTGCCTCTCTCTGTGTCTCTCATGAATAAATAAATAAAATCTTTAAAAAATAAAAAATAAATAAAATCAGAAGACTTTTGCCTAGACTTTATCATCATGTGTGACCCTGGGCAGGACGCGCGGAGCCCATTTCCTTGTCTATGAAATGGGAAAATAGTATGTGCCTCACAGAATGCACACAAGGACCTGCCGAGGTCGCACGAGAGCCCCTTGGGAGCCATGAAGCGAAGCGTCAATGCCACAGCTGACTCCTAGTCCAACTAGTCCGCTCAGCAAACGGCGGGTCCTCCGTGAACACTCGTACCCAGGACCTCTGGGGTGGAAGCGCCCCGGTGACCCTGCCGCCACCTCTCCGGATGTCTAGGGCTCATCCCTGGCTCCTTATCCCACAGCGGCCACGGGGCAGTGGAAGGAGGGGGGACGCGCAGAGCCCCCAGAACGCCCTCCCCCTGCCCGGCCCCGCCGCTCCCCTCACCCCCTGCTTCCCACTGCTATGCGGGCAGCCTCCCTTCTGGCAGCTGGCTGGGCACCGTGGCGGGGGTGGCTCCAGAATTAAAAATAGCCCCCCTGGTGGCAGAGCCGGGGCGCCATGGGCGGGGGGGGGGGGGGGGGGGGGGGGGGGAGGCCCGGACAGAGGGGGGCGGTGGGGGATGGAGGACGGGTGGGAAGGACAGAAACGGGGAGAGCACAGGGAGAGGAGGGGGCCGCAGGGACAAGGGGGCAGAGAGGGAAAGAGGGGAGACCTGAGAGAGCCGGAGAGGGCCTGGGAAGGACGGCGGCGAGGTGGGGGGGTGGCTGGCTCCCCCCACCCTGCCCGCCCAGAAGCTGCCCTAGCAACGGCCCAGTGAGGAACAGGGTCGGCCAAACAGCTTGAGCCTCATCCGGACTGCGGACCCCAGATATCCCGGCCCCTGGCCCACACCCAGAGTCCCTCAGCCTTAGACCTGAGCCCTTACGAGAGGGAGGGACTGGGGGGGGCAAGAAAGTCCAGGGGAGGCTGGGGACAGAGGAGGGCCCCAGGACACAGCGCAGAAGAGGTCCCTCGGGCTCCCGCGTCCCCACGCCCCCTCCCTGCTCTGCTCCCCCCTGCTCCTTAACTGCCGCCCCCCGACCGCCGACCCCGACCCCGACCCCAACCACCGACCACCGACCCCGACCGCCGACCCCGACCGGCCTCCAAAGCGCACCCAGCACATGCTCCAGCGGACTCGGGCGTCCAGGGGCCCAGCAGGTGCTGGAGGCGGCCTGGGACGGGAGAGGGAGGGGAAGCTTGGGGGACTGGCGGCAGGTGTGGCGGGAGCCGCACAAGCGTGTGCAGGCGGCAGGCGGGCCCCAGCCCTGGCCCCACCCGACCAGCCGTCCCTGGGCAGCACCTTCCCCCTCTGCTAGCCTGTCAGATGTCGGATGTCGGGGTCGGCTGCCGGGGGCAAGGTCACCCTCTCTGACTAGCTCGCTGCCTGCCCAACTCGCCCCTACCCTGACGCTAAAGGGAGGAGGGCGGCTTTCTCCCTCACCAGAGGAAGGTCACGTTCTAACCTCCGTGAACTTTTCAGGAAGTTCTCCCGCATGTCTATCTTTTTTTTCTTTTTTTTTTTTTTTTTTTTTCCTGCATGTCTATCTTTACTCCATCTTGCTGCAATTAAAACGACAGGAAATTTTCTTGGCAACTCAAAAAAAAAAAAAAGGGCAGGACAAAGATGTCTTTAGGGTGAATCTGGTGCACTCTGATTTATGATATTTCTTTAGGGCTGGAATTTCTAAAGCTCCTGCTTAGCAGAGACACAGTGAGCGTTCAGGGAGCCTGGCAACACTGCTGGCACGTGTGCTCGCTCAGCCCAGGCCCCAGAAGTTTCCAAAGGCGGTGGGCATGGAGAGCTGGGGGGTGCTGCACCGACACCAAGGGCTGATGAAGAAGACGCTGCTCTACCCCCAGGTCCTGCCCGCGGGAGAACCACGAAGCCCCCTGGAGGCCGAGCTCCCTTCCCAACACCGCTCGGGGCCAACGCCAGCTGGCAGCCTGATCCTGCCACTGCAGCCACAGTAGCTGTTGGCAAAGCTGACTTCTCTGCAGCTGCGGAATCCACCGGCCCAGGAACCCGGCTGCGCCCAGCAGCACCACCTGCAGCACCCCTTCCCAGCTCTCCTCCAGCCCCAGGGCCCCCAGGCCCCCCCAGGCCCCACCCTGCCCTTCCCCCCGCCACGACCCCGTCACAGCTCCCTCGGTGGACTCGGGCCAGGTCTGGGATGCTGACGCAGAATCCGAACCTGATGTTTCCTTCCCAGAGCCACACAGATGCAGCGGGAGCGCAGGGGAGAGGAGCAGGTGCGGGATGGGGGGGCTCGGGACAGAGCCGCAAGAGCAGGGCCAGCAGGGACCCCCTGCACTGCACGGAGGACAACAACTCACTCGCTTCCCTTCCCCTTCCCAGGAGCCTCCTTCCCCCTCGATTCCGATCTTTGCCCCAGTCAGCCCCCCGGTGCCCTCCCAGTTCCCCAGGACCCTTACGTCTTCCTCCCGGAGGGGACCATCTCATTATCTGGGACAACTCCCAGTCTCTCGGGGACCTCACCTGCACCCCACCTGCTGCCCTGGTTTTGTCCCTTTTCCTCTGCTGCTATCCTGAGCTGGAAAATAGCTACCCAGCTTCCGCACCTGAGAAGACGAGCCCCCAGAGAGCAGAAGGCAATGACTTGGCTTCCTCCCCAGGGCGGCTGGGAGGTGAGGTCACCGAGAAGGCAAAACAAAGGCCTTGCAGAAAGAATCCTCCGGGGGGTCGCAGACACCCTGTGCCTCACCCTGTGCTGCCAGCATCACACGTGGGGTGGGGGCGGAGGCCCCAGGCATTTCCCGGCTCCAGGCCAAGCTGAGAAAGGGGTGCGGGGTGGGAGCAGGGAAGGCCAGAGAGGCCACGTCCAAAGGAATAGGGAGGGAGGAAGTGGGACGAGAGAAGAGCAACTGCAGCCCAGCAGGGAAAGATGGGAACAGAGGAGAGGGACGGGGAGCAAGGGTGCAAGAAAAACCAGAGACGGGAAAGCAGAGGGAGCAGAGAGGCGGGAAACAAACCCTCCACGATTCCTGGAGAGACTCAAAGGAGAGGGAAAGATGCGCTTCAAGGGTCCCCGCTCCTCCACCCCAGGGGAGCGGCCAGAAACGAGGGGAAGGTAGGCGACAGGTAGGCGACGCCGCTCACCTCATTGACTTCAGGAGCTCCCTGGACCGCGGGCAGGTGCAGGGCTCCAGGGAAGTCCAGCCTCTCCCTCTCCCTCTCCCTCACCCGCGGGCCTCCCAGGGCCAGTGCGACCCACCTCGAGCCACCTCACCTGCCTCCCGGCAAAAGTGACAAGTGCAACCTCCACGGTGGAGTTTCCTCTCTCGGTCTTTCTAACTGGCCTCCTGGGGCTTCTGGGCCAACAAAATGACGTTTGGGTTTGGGTTCTAAGGGACTTTCGAGATTCTCTAAAGCAGCATGCGGCATCCCTGCTCATGTCCCCCCCAAGGCCCAGACACTCGGGATCGATGCCAGAGGACAGTTTCTCCGACGTTCCCGGATTCACCAGTGGCAGCCCCTGGGCTCCCCGCGCCCACCAGGGCCTAGAGCTGCAGCCGCCCTCTCCCCTGGGGTCTGACCACCGCGTAAAGGGGTGACAGGGGCAAGTCCTTCCTTTTTCCTCCGACCTCAGTGCACATCCTTTGCAGGTAGCCCCCCCTCCGCCTTCCGCTCTCCAGGCGCAGACACCCGCCCCGCCCCTCCAGACGGCGCCCGGTCAACGGGACTCCCCAGAGTGGTGGCCCAGACGCCAGGCCCCAAATCTGTTGGGCAGTCGACAGCCCTGCCTCTTGGTCTTTATCGGTCTCCCCTCCGAGCCTCTCATTCCCTCCCCCCACCCCACCTCCCAGGGAGCAAGGTCTCGGGTGCGGAAGACACTCTAGACTTTATCATTTAAGACTCGCTCTCATACGCGAGGCATCCAGTGAGGAACTGAGACTCGGACACACTCCGTGGCTCCAAGACGTGGGAACATGAAGTCGGAGTCCACACACAGGGCCACGCACATCCTCTCGTCCACGCACAGGACGGGCTCAGGTGCCCGGGTGCGCGCAGGCCTCCCCTCACGTGCCATTCATAAGCCTGAACACCGAGATGTCGTCACGGAGCTCCGAGGCCGCAAGCTGTCCCCCCCCCCCCCCTGCCGCACGCCGGCCTTCACCCACACACGTATGGGTACACGCCAGGCATTCATGGTCTCATCCTGACGCGCGTCGTGCACACGTCCACGTAACGGCTGCGTGTCCTCTCTGCAACTCCTTCAGCTCCAGGCTCCGGCCTGAGTCCTCAGACCCGGTCCCTCTTGAACATCAGCCTCTCAGAAGGCAACGTGGCCTCCTTTTCTTCCATTTCCCCCCATCCCCTGCGACCCGCCCCCCTCCGCCCACGAACAGGAGCACGTGCACCGCAGAATCAGAGCCACACCTGGGCTCCGTCATATACACGGGTGACCGTGAAGTCATTTGCTCACCCCTTTGTGAGAAACGGCGTTTCTCGAGTGCCTGTTCCGTTTCAGGTTCCGCACTAGACTCGGTTAAAACAAAGACGAGCCAAAATAATCCCCAGCTGGGCCCTTGCTCGCGCTCAGCTGTAATGACCTTGAGCCACAGCTTGGGACAAGTGGCCCAGCCACTCGGGAGTCCTGAGTACCATGTGAGGAGAGGAGAGAGGAAGGGACTGTGCGCACCACCCCAGAGGAAAGGGGAGTTCTGTCTGTAAAATTCCAGGAGAAACTGGGGCAGGGGGAAGAAGGTGATGCTTGTGGCATCCTGGGAGAAAGGATTCCCGTGCGTGTGAAGCCCCCAGCCCACTCCGCCAAAGGAAAAGATTAGGCAGGAATGATAGAGGGAGAGTTTTACGGCTTGGATGGATGTAGCAAAGAGAGGAACAGGGAGCCTTGTCCACTCCTACTCCGCTTGTCGGACCTGAACCAGACCATATACCCCACAGGAGCAGGACGGGGCCTACGAGGCCCACCAGCATACCCCAGCCTCCAGCTCACCGCCTGAGCCTCAGGAGGACCCGGCTACTAGATGCTGAGTGAATGAATGAGCTAAGGACGGCGAGCCAATCTCTGTTTGCAGATTTTCTTGATTCACAGAAGACACAGAAAGCCCCGCGCTGCAGAGCCTCCCCTACACCCCTCAAAGCCCTCGGTCTCAGAGCAGCGTAGGCAGCCCGGTTAAATCCTTCATCTGAGGGTTCGAAATGCTCGTTCTGCTCACCCCATCGTCTCCAGACTCCCTAGCCCAGCCTCTCTCACGCCCCCACTTACGAGTCTGCTTAGGTAGGAAGATTTTCCTGCTAGGTAGAGGCGACATCCCATAGCTAGAGACTCCTCAGCTCATATGCTCCAGATTCTGAATGAATCTTTGGCCGAGTCCTACTGTGGGAAACAGGATTCCTGGATGCCCTCCCCAAGAAGAAACTGCCCTACAACTTATATTAATATGGGCTTTTTAACCAGAGGCAAAAGCACCAGACCCAGGCTCCCTGGAGACGAGCTAGATTAGATGCCCCAGATTAGAGATTAAAAGGATTGTTGGGGGGGCGGGGAGATAGGAGATGTCGTGTAGGGGAATCGAGGCCTTTATGTGCACGTCTTCGTTCTACTCAGTACCCAGCCATGAGATAATGGCATCCGTCCCCCATCCCCTCACTAAGGCCTCCCCAATATTCAAACGGCCCAACCCAGTAATCCATCAACTAGGGATCTACCCTGATATCAAAATCTTTGTCCAGTTTGGGAAAGTGAGATTGAGAATCTATTCGTGCGGATTAATAACATGGAAATGAGACTTCTCTGCGTGAGTTATTACATGCAGCTAGCACTTAAGGACCAGACAGCTAAAGTAAGGGGAGGCCGGAATAATTCAGTCCGTAAGCTTAGTGACCCCTGTCCAGCCCCATCTCCGGTAAGGACATCTCAGCTAACGCACTGCGTAGGGGCAGCTGCCTCTACTCCCTTCTTTCCCTGGGTTTCAACGTCTCCTCTGGGGATCCTCTTCTCTCGCCATTGAGCACTTCTCATACTGAAGGAAGAAATGGGAATTTGCTTCCAGGAGAGACTTTTGGCTAGAAAGGTATGGGAGGCAGTGAAACAGGCACAAACCTGCCCTTGCAGGGCCCACTCATTACCTGGAATGGAGGCAAGGAAAGGATAGGCCGAGGGCCGGGGCCGGGGGCCAGGGGCCGGGGCGCATCCCTGGGACACCTTGAATTCTCTCATTTATAATCCCCGAGCTCCCTTCTTTGCCTTTCCACCACTTCCTTACCTGTCACCCGCCCCAAGCTTCGTTACCATTAACAGAGCATCGTTTTTCCCCGTCAAGAATCGCTCAGTGCTCCTCCCAACAAAAATCAATTCAATCCGGCTTTCCATTTCTTCACCCCAGAACTCATTCCAAGGCTGCGCTTCACAGAGCCCGGCAAATTGCATTGGCTGGAGGCAGCAAAGGACAGGAACCGAGAAGCACAATTTGGATGCCGAGCCTCGTTGCCCACCGGGGCCTGGTCGTCCCTAAGGCCTCGCTAAGCAGACCCACCCGCCCAATGGCCGGGCGTCATCTTACTAGCACGGGCGAAGCATTTTAAAAACAAAACAGTCGTGAGCATCTATGCGTCGTCTCCTGCCACCTGTCTCCCTCCACCGGGACCCAGACACGGAGAGCTTCAGTGCTCACTCTTCAGGATGATGGGGAGGAACTGGGTTTCGGGGCTGTGGTTCCTGCAGTGCCTCCCTGAACCCCTACAGCCTCTTTCCCGGGACTGCTGGGAGTCGCATCAGGGGGACGGGCACCTTCCCTCCTTGTCTGATTAAGAATCCACAGACTGCGGAGGTTCCTGGATGGCGGCTCCCCGGGAGGTGAACGTGCTGCATGGGTTGACTGTGACCCACTCGTCTCCCTCTCTGGGGAACAGAAAGAAAAGTTGCTTCCGTCCCCTGGGACGGGACTATGGGGTACCTGAGTCCCTCGGTGGCCTGTTTACCCGTCATCCGCCCCCCCCATGCCCTCCTCCTGCAACAACAAGAGAAGATGCCTAAAGGTGCTTGGAGATCCCTGGGAGACCCTACAGCCACAGAAGGGTTTTGACGTCGCCCGGCCTGTCAGCCAAGGTCCCTCCCCAGCGCCCAGCTCCCGGGGACCTCGTCCAGATCCCGGCTGCCCACGGGGTCCAGCCCCGGAGCACCCGGTCCCCACCCCGTCCCCACCCGTCCCCACCCCGTCAGGCGCAGGGGGCAGAACCCCCGGTGCCAGCGGACACTGGGGACCCACAGGTTGGCCCGAGCATCCCCGCGCGCTCCGCTGCAGCTGTGCGCTCCGCACACCGAGCGCCCCGCGGCCCTCGCGCACACGCGTGTGGTGTGCACCGGCGTCCGCACGGCCTGGACACGGGTGCGTGTGAGTCAGCGGCAGCCCCGCGCGAGCCCGCACAGGTGGCGGCGCCCGGGGTGACCTGCCCCCGAGTGTGCGAGGTGCCCCCCCCCCGCCCCGGCCCCGCCGGCCCCTCCCCGCGCGCCGGGACTCACAGCGACCGCAGCTTGATCCACATCTTCTTGCCCGGGGCCGACTTCAGCTCCAGGGGGCACGGGCAGTCGGGCTCCAGCATCGCGGCCGCGCTGCGCGGGGACAGCTCCATGCTCGGCCTCGCCTGGGTCGGGGCAGGGCGCCGCGGCTCAGCCTCCGCCCTCCGCGCCCCCGCCCTCCCCGCCGCGTCCCCGGCCCCGGCCCCGGCCCCGTCCCCGGCCCCGAGCCCCTGCGCTCGGCCGCGGCCCCGCTGCGGCTCCGGCCCCTGCGCGCGCTGCACCCGGCTGCGGCTCCGGCCCGCCCCCCGCCCCGCCTCCCGCCCCCCGCCCCGCCTCCCCCGCCTCCCCCTCCCCTGCGGGCGATCCCCCTCCCCCGCGCCTCCCGCAGGGCCGCGGGGCTCACGCAGGAGCGGCGCCGAGGGCGGGCACGCAGGGGTGGGAGGGAGGGGGTGCGCGGGGGTGCGCCTGGGTGCGCGCGTCTGGCTCTGCGCCTGGGTGTGCGCGCGTGTCCGTGTGTGTGCCCGGGGGTGTGTGCGCGTCTGGGTGTGCGCCTGGGTGTGCGCGCGTGTGCCCGGGCTGGGTGCGCGCGTGTCCGTGTCTGGGTGCGCGCGTGTCCGTGTGTCTCCGGGTGTGCGCGCGTCCGGGTGTGCGCCTGGGTGTGCGCGTGTGCCCGGGGTGTGTGCGCCCGTGCGGCCCCGCGCATCCCCGCGCCCCCTTGCGCCCCCGCCTCTGAGCCCAGCCCCAGGTGCGCCCGCGCCGCGGGTCCCTAACGCGCTGGCCCCGCAGGTCCCCGCCGGCCTCCCTGGGGGCGGGACCGTCTTCCCAGCCTCGCGCTCCCCGGGGCAGGACAGCTTGGGGGGGGGGCTCCTTCCCGGCTCCCGGCTCCCGGCTCCCGCGCCGCCGCCCGCCCAGCCCCAGGGCCCCGCAGTCCGCCTTGGGCACCGGGGACGGACGCGGCCGCCCAGGACCCAGCACGGCGCGGGCGGGCGCACGGCCTCCCCCAGCGGCCCAGTCCCCCGAGCCCGGCCCCCAAGCGCCCCGGGAGCCCTCACACTTGCTCTCCTGCCTCCATCACCACCTACCTCAGCCGGGTGGGGAAATCCTCTGCGAAGGGAGAGTGGAGATGCGAGAGGTGTCGGTCCCCTAGGTCCTGGTCGCACACAGGCCTCTGATCCAGGATCCCGGGATGGGACTTGTAACTTGGAGGACTGGAGGCTGGAAGGAGGGTGGTCAGGAGAAGGTATTCACTCCATTCCAAGTGTCGGGGGGAGGGTCCCCCCTGCCCAGGCAACGGGGAGAGAGGAGCAGAGGCGAAGTGGCGGGTAAAGACGTCCAACATAAAAGAATCGCCTCTTAGGTGATCGGGTCAGGGCAGGCCTTCAGACCCCAGACCCCGGACGGCCCAGTACCCGCAGAACCCGCTCCCCGCAGAGGCCCCCACGGAGGGGACAGCAGGGCCAGCAGCAGGAGAGGCAGACAGCCTGCGGCACTTGGCCCGCGGGGCCTCTGGCGTGTGCCTCGGAGCCGCTCTCCCCTCCTCGCCCGGGAGGAGCCCCCGCCAAGACAAAGCTGCAGCTGAGACCCGGTCGGACTCCCACACACCCCAGCTCTCCAACCTGGAGCAATCACCTTCCCGAACAACTGGAAAAGAATGGGCTGGCAGCTACAAAAGAATTGCAAATGAGCATCAGCGTTAAGGAGCTGCCCAAATTAGGCAGATATTTAAACTAAGAGAGGCGGAAAAGGGGCGGGAGGTGTACCTCCAGGGGGACCTCGACGGGCCGGGCCTCGTCAGCGCGGCGGCAGATCCCACCCTGCTGCCCCGGGCCCCCAGCCCCTGCCCCATTTTAAGAAAAGGAAAATTCACCAAAGCAAAGCAAAGGTTATTCATGAAAGACACGTTAGAGTCCATCTAGCCCAGCCCCCTGCGTTCAACAAAGGGGAAAACCGAGCCCAGGGAAGTGATGGTCCCACAGAGGGTCAGCGCCGAGCCGGGCCAAGCCTCCACCCTCCTCCTCCCCGCGCTTCTCCATCCTGTGGCTCTCTTTCTCCTTTAGTCACCGGTCCCGGTGTTTGACCTCAACCCCATCCTTCTGGCACTTTCATCCCCCGACTGTCTCCCCCACCTCCTCACAGATAGGAACCCCATTTGCCTGCTCCATCCATAGGCTCTAAAGACCACGGCTGTTCCCTCCCTGTCCTCTTGCCCCCCCCACCCCCGCTTTTCCAGGCTGCCTCTGCCAGCCTCACTCGTCTCTCTCCTTCGTGCCTTCCGAGCTGCCCCTGCCCCTTGGAGCCCCTGCCTCCTCACTCCCCGAACCCCACTAGCCTCCCAACCAGCTGGCAGTTTGATAGAGACCAAAAATGATGCTTTGGCAGCGGTGACGGATGGATGTGATGTGCCTCCCACGGGAATGCTATTTAAAGGGGCGGCCTCACCATCCTCTCCTTCCAAAGTGACAGGAGAAGAGCCTGCTCCTCAATCTCTCCGGAGCTGCAAACTCAGCTCAAGTTAACTTCTGGCTTCCTCACCCTGCAGCCTGGCCTGTGCTCCCGCTTCCTGCTCAGGTGGGAGGGAGAGTACTTGACAACTCACGGAGGTGTGGGGGCTGAGGGGGGCTCATCTTCATCTCTTTTGATGACAGGTTCTTAGGAGGAGCAGGAGGCCCAGGGGGGGACGGGAGGCACAGTCTTCCCCCAACCTCGTGAGTGCATTTCAGCCATGTGCCAGCTTCTTCTCGGAGTCAAACTTTGTTGGAGAAGAACGGGGAGAGGCCTGCCTTCCCTCCTGGGCCCTGGCCCAGCAGCCGCTGTTCTCTCCCTCGCAGGTGGAGGCCCGCAGGTGACAGCCCCGGGCCAGGCCCAGCCGCTCCGTGAACCACCCGGGTGGCGGGAGCTGCGTGGCACCGCCCGAGGAAAGGGAGCTCGGCTGCCAGCATGTCACCCCAGGCCTGGTGGGAGGGGGCGTCCCACCTCAGCGCCGCACACAGCTAATGGAGGTGCTACTGAAACCACCGCACTAATGAAACTGCTGAGGCTGGGACCTACTCTCTGCCTGCAGACAAAACGGTCGAGTCAGGCTCTCTCCCCACACAGTTCCTCACTTCCTTTTAAGGCGTAAATAAAACAAGCCTGGGATGTGAGAGCAGCTGGTTGCGTCCCCAGCAGTCAGGGGTCGGAGGCCCTCCTGGTCAAGGAAGCATAGGGTCCCTACGCGTTCATGAGATGCTCATGGGTCCGTCAGGGCACCCGTCCCTTCACCTCTAGACACTCACTTCTTGTTTCGGGTGGTAAAGCCTCGTGCCCTCACCTCCTCCTACGTGCTCATTCTGGAGCCTCGGGATCCTAACAACCAAGTCTTCCCAGATGGCCCGGCGGTCTGGTCAGGTAGAAATGATCCAAGGATTGGTATCAGACGTGGTCCCGGATCTAGATGTACTGCTAATGTGTGACCCTCGTTAAATCATTAAACATCTCTGCATCTGTGTGCCGGCCTAAAATAGGGAGGCCTTCCCTGGCTCCCCTGCAGAATAAAAAGATGCTGCTTGCAATGACTTTTTTTTTTTTTTTTTTTTTTTTGCAATGACAACGTTTTAGAAAAGAACAGATCTCTGCTGCCAAGGGTAAGGGAAGGGGAAGGGGATATGGTTGCAAAAAAAAAAAAAAAAAAAAAAAAGCAACGTGAGGATCCTTGCGGTGACTGGCCTGTTCTGTATCTTGACCGTGGTGGTGGCCGCTGCACAAACCGACTCGTGAAAACGCTGTTACATACACACGGAGCAAGGAGAATGAGTAAAACTGGGGAATCTGGATTAGATCATGACATGCTATTATTAGCACAATACCCTCTAGTTCCATCCATGTCATTGCAAATGACAAGGTTTCATTTTTTGATAGCTGAGTAGTATTCCATTATATATATATATATATATATGGCATATATGGAAGTCGGCATCTCGGTAATGATAGTACACTATGGTTACGCAAGGGGTCACCTACGGGAGAATCTGGTAAAGGTATAGACGCTCTCTCTGCGTACTTTTTTTTTTTTTTAGTTGACACTATGTCTCTGTTGTTTCTTATAAGTACATGTGGATGAACTGTCTCAAAAAAAATTTTTTTTAATATTTTTTTATAAGTAAGCTTTATGCCCAACATGGGACTTGAACTCACAACCCTGAGATCGGTGCCCAGCCAGGCACCGTTCTCTCAATAAGAAATTTTATTTTTTAAAGATTTTATTTATTTATTCATTCATGAGAGACACAGAGAGAGAGAGAGAGAGACAGAGACACAGGCAGAGGGAGAAGCAGGCTCCATGCAGGGAGCCCGACGTGGGATTCGATCCTGGGTCTCCAGGATCACACCCTGTGCCAAAGGCAGGTGCTAAACTGCTGAGCCACCCAGGGATCCCCTCAATAAAAATTTCAATTTAAAAAAAATGTATCAGGTCTACCCTCCCTTCCCCTGCAGCAACGTGTCTCGCGGTCCTCTGGGAGACTCCTCTCAAGGAGCTCTACAGGGACATGGAAGAGGGTCTCCACGTCAAGGACAAGATCCCAGC
Source organism: Vulpes vulpes (assembly GCF_048418805.1). Taxonomy (NCBI): domain Eukaryota; kingdom Metazoa; phylum Chordata; class Mammalia; order Carnivora; family Canidae; genus Vulpes; species Vulpes vulpes. The sequence continues at coordinate 820,037 of NC_132787.1, forward strand.
GGAGAGATAAGGGCCTAGGAAGAGTTGCTAAGAGGCTCCCGAGCCCTTTCATCCTCATCAACTTTGCGCTCAGTCTCCAAAGGCCTGACCCTGAATCACTCCTCGAGAACGTAAGGTGCTGTCCGCTGTCCGCAGCAAGGAAGCTGGATGCTCTGCTGCTTCTGCCCTAAGGACCACTCATGGTTGAGAAAGCCTGAGGTATCGGTGAGGAGTACCGAGTTAAAAAAAAAAAAAAAAAGTATTGACTAAGCCTGGGTCTTGAGAAAAAAAAAAAAAAAAGATCAAACATGCACACAAAAGGCTAAAACAGCGGTCACACGGCTTTAATAAACCCCCGATGGTTTTGTGGAAAACCAACAATTGCTTCCTTTTTATCGTGGGAGTGTGGTCGTGACCCTAATTAATCAACGGGTTAGTCGCGTGTGCCCGTCTCAACGGCTCTCGACCTGTGACACAGGGTCTGTTGCTCCAGTTCTCCCCGGCCACGGGGGCGCAGAAGGGACGGACGGGGCCGCTGCGTCCTGCCGCCGAGTGCACCAAAGCCGGTTCAGTGCTATCCTGAACGCCCCAGGCACTGTGACACTCGAAATTCTAATTAGTGCAGAAAAGGGCTGAGTTGAAACAGCTTGTACTCCCTCAAGTATACCCACTCTCAGGGCCCTATAATCTAATGAGGTCTATGAAATTTAAGATCTAGGGGAGAAATCCCTGCCTGGAGCAACAGCTGTACCCAGGATGACAAGGGGATTTGGGTTAAACTAGTGGCTCCAGATAGGAAGGAGAGTACCCCCAAGTGATCTGGGAGGGAGACCCACTAACTCTGATCCCATTAGTTGTCACGTGGCCTAGAATTAGCTAGACTGACCCTCTGCTCCGGGTTGTAGGGACGTCACAGGAAAAGCGGGAGGGGTTACAGCTACGCAGATGGGAGAAGGTGCTCGTGCTCATTCCCTACAAGGTGGGGGGGGGGGGGGGGACAGGGACGGTCTCTCAAGAACACCTGTTGCCCCTGGAGGCAGCAGAGCTGGAGGCGGAGGGAGAGCCCCACGAGTCCTGAGAGAGCCCCACAAGGAGAGGGGAGCTCCTCTGCTCCTACTTTGCAGGAGGAGCCAGCTGGAGGTTTGCTGAACACGTTCGGGGAAGGAAGAGAGGAGATAATCGTCCTAATGAATGTGCAGGAGACAATAGCAGCTCCAGTGGGAGGATTATAAGCTCATTATGCTTTAATGTGATGATGGATCATCCCTGCCCGCCAGCACCATCCTCGGAGTGGTGATGAAGGTCGAGAGACCCGTGCGGTCGTGCGGTCGCAGCTCAAGCGCTAGTCACCGCAAGAGAACAAACGTGCCCGTGTGTGGCTCAGGCTTCTCGCAGCAAAACTGCACGCACGTGGCCCCAATTCCCGGACTTCTCCCGCAGACCGCCCCCCACCCGCACCCCCGGCCAGCCTGCCCCGCGTCCCCGCGTCCCTTGATTGTCCCCCGCGTGTCGTCTGTTCCTCAGCTCTGGCTCCCGGGCCCATCCGTCCCTCGAGGAAACGGCTATAGCGTCACGGGGTTAGGTGGGTCCGAAGGGCCCCTCAGTGGGTACTGGCTGCCACTCGGTTCAGGTGGAAGGCCCGGGACACCTCCCGGTAGGCATTGCGAAGGAGGACGTAAGGGAAACAGGACTCCAGCATGTCCAGAGTCAGGAAGGAGGACTCCTCCACCACCTGGAAGACAGGAGGCCAAGAGATGAGAACCGCGGGCGGCGGGCGGGGGGGTGCACCTCGGGATGCCCTGTTCCTCCCGTCCAGTCCCGTCCCGTCCCGTCCCGGGGCCTTGAGGCCCTCGGAGCTGCAAGTGGACGCGGTTCCCAGTCACACTCCCCACTTGTCCCCTCACTCGAGGAGAGCAAGGCGGTCCCTTAGGCTCCGTTCTCACGGCCCCGAGGCCCCTCATCAGCGGCAGCGAGGAGCCGTCGGAGCCGCCCTTCTCTCCCATCCTGGATGCGGCACCAGCGTGCGTGGGCAGCACCGAAGCAGATGCGGCTGCACAGGAGCGCCGGTGACACGGCCTCACAGCCGAGGAGACAGTCACCACCGCGGGCCCAGAAAGCAGGGCCTGGAAGCCACGCAGGGCCTCCCGTGCCGGGCTCAGCAGCCTCCCTCCCTCAGAGCGGCGCTTGGGGAGCAGTGAGGATGCTGCAGAAGGGAGCGGGCATGATTAATTAGTTTAATTAGAAGCCTGTGCGCTGTGGCAATCCAGCAGCCCCCGGAGCCTAGCAGGAGGGTAGCTCGAGATGCCCGGGAAGACGCGGGCAGTGGTGCGCGGCAGGAGGCGCAGGCACATTAGCCCAGGGCCCTACAGCCTGCCGTTGGGCTGCGGGGTCCCCGTCCCCGAGGGAGGAGCAGGGTGTGTGTCCTTCAGTGCCCCCCGCTCCTCACCCAGCAGACTGTGGGACTAAACACCCTGGAGAGAAGGGTCCCGAGTCCTCCGGCCAGTCACACACACGCCCCCGCCCCCCAAGGACGTCTGGGGCTTCAAACCCTGAAAATGCACCCGACGCAGAGGATTTAGCGTGTCTGCTCTACCGCGGCTCCCCGCCTGCAGTCCTCAGTCCTCGCACGTTCCCGAGCGCGTAGGGGTCTGGGTCCTCAGATACGGGCGCGCACGGCCCGACGCCGCAGGCTGCACCCGGGGAGGCCGCCGCTCACGGCTCCCGGCAGCCCCACCGGAGGCCGGGGGGACACAAGGGCTTTCTTGCTGAGCAAGACTTCCAGACCTTAAGCCAGGAGGGGGAGAAGGTGTCTTCTCTAGGATATGAGCCCCAGGTACAAGGAGATGAGTGGCGGCTTCTAGAAGGATCCACGGGCCTGAGACTTCCCATTGTTGGCTCCATCAAGCACGGAAAACCTCGGGGCTCCTCGCTGGAGGAAATTCATGGCAGCGAAGGCCGAGACCCCTGGGCTGTCATCCCAAGTCCGCCCACGTATTTGGGGGGAGACCTTGAATGTCATCTTCCCTCCCTCTCCTCCGCTCCTTCACCTACAGATTATACGGACCGGACCTGGGCTGATTCTGACGTCTGGGGTTCCATGATCCCGAGTCCTCCCCTGCCCGGGAACCCCCTGCCCCGACGGGCTGCAGCGCTGGGGGTGGGCCAGCCCAGCCTTGCAGCCAAGACGGAAAGACCCCGGGAGGGGAGCGCCTGGCCAGGCCCGGCCCAGTTCCTTCCCATATTTCTGCTGGGAACATTTGCATTTAAATTGCTTTGCAGCAGCTAGTGCCCAGGTCTCTCCCGCGAACAAAAAGCGCCTGGTCCTAGCCGTGGCCTCCCACCCACACGTGAGGGGCGAGGAGGCACGGCCGAGGGGCAACAGGGCACCACCCGCAATCTTGCAGAGGCAAGAACCGCCCGGGAAATGGCCCAGAAAGTAAAAGGAGCAGCAGAGGGCGGCCCGGCACTCGCTGAGCATGTGGCACATACCAGGCACCGTCACCAGCACCTTCCCACGAGGGGATTATTGCCGCCTTTCATGGGTAGAGGGTCGGAGTCTCAGGGAGGGTCGTCCACTTGCCCGGGGAGCCCGCTCCGGGCACCCGCCCCCACCTGCCTCCCGTGGCCTCGCCGCCCACTGCGCCCCCCTCCCCGCAAGGCCTCTCCTCTGTCTCCATCCTGAGCCTTAGCCCAACGGAGGCCCTTCCCGGCTGGCGCAGCTAAGCCGCAGACCCTCCGGGCGCCGCGGGGGTCCCCGTGTGCCTGCCCCCGACGTCTGCGGGCCTGGCCGGTGGTGCACATGCCAACCTCCGCAGCGTGTGACTGGAGAGACCCAGCAGGATCTTGTATCCTTTGACCCTCACAATCTACCCTTATAATCCCGTGAAAGGCCAGGTTCGAATTCAGGACTCCCGGGCTCCTCAGCGTTCCGCATGGAGCAGCGTGGAGGGGACCGGCCCGGCCGCGGCATTTTGGAGGCACGTGCATCCGGACTCCGGCCACAGACCCCCACTAGAGCTCTCCGTGCGGCCACCCCGACGTGCACAAGGCCTGCAGGTAGGCCGCGGCCACCGAGGAAGCTTTAGTGCCCACCCGGAGCTGGAGCACGGGCTCCCTCCCAACGGGCACAGCCGCCCCCCGAGGCCGGAGAGGGCCGGGCTGGGAGAGCCCCTGCCCACGCATCTCAGGGCGCCAGTAACCTGGGAATCAGACTGAGAGCGGAGCAAAGGAGTGAGTAAGCGTGTCGAAGAGGAAAACAGGGTCATGGGGAAAAGATTTTTTTTTTTTTAAGTTAACTGAGTCAGAGTTCCCAGAACTTTCTGCCAAAAGCAGTGAAAAGCCCACAGCTCGGGAAGAAGGAGACGGCAGGCGCTGACTCATGGCCCACCCGGCTCTGTGTCTTGGGCTCTGCGGCCAACCGCCCCTCCTCGGAGCCCCCCTCCGCTCCCGCCGCACCCCCACCTCCGAAGGACAAGGCACACGGTGGCGGGACGTGCACAAGTGGAATCAAACATCAAACGTGACCTGGCCACGGGGCGCGGACACAGCGCCCCCGCCCTCCGGTGGGACCTGATAGGGCAGGTCACCGGGCGCCGTCCGCCAGGACCAGGCCGGCCCCGAGGACTCGGCCCCGAGGGCCCTGCCCCGGGGTCAGCGGACGCGTCGGGCACCTTAACCGGAATGTGCAGCGGCACCCGGGAGCCGCAGAGGCCGCCACGTCCCCCCACCCCGGGCCTCTGCTCTCTCGGCCCGGACCAGCCCGAGGCACCCACGTACCAAGCGCATGAGCAGGGAAATGGATTCCCGATTCCTGGTCTTCAGCTTGTCGGTCTCTTGGCCCAGCTGCAGGAGGCTGACGGAGGCCACCTGTGGGGGAAGCGTTTGTCAGAAAGCGGAGCCTTCGGAGGTCAGAGGAGGACAGCCTCAGGCCACAGGAAGAGCAGGAAAGATCAGGAGGGGGGCTGGGAAGCGCTGGGTGCGGGAGGCTCTGGAGAGGCGCCTGGCCTGGGAGCAGGAGGTGGCCCGACCGCCGGGGCTGGGGACAGACGCCGGAGCAAGAGCTCATCTGCCCCCCAAGCAGCCTCGGCTGGGCCCGGGGCTCCCACCTCAGCGGCCTCCCCCTGCACCGAGACCACCTGGGCCTCTGGGGCGCTGCAGCCACGCTCCATACGCTCCTCCTGTCACCTCCCGAGTGCCCGTCCTCTGCGTGTACCTCCAGGCCCCAGCAGGTCGTAACTGTAGCCCCGGCCCGGGTCCCTCTCGGTGCAAACAAACAGGGTAAGGTCGGTGGGGGGGTCCCTTCTCACCCCCTAGGGATCTGTGGGAGTATTCATATCGAGGGGGCCCGGAGCCCCGCGGGTTGGCTGGCTCGCCCAGTTTACACCCAGGCCCGCTACCTCCGCTCCCAGGACAACGTAGGATGCCCAAGAGAATAGGGTCGGGCGTGTTTCCTCCTAAAGGAAGCAGACGAGGCCCCAGTTCTTAGGCAGGCCCGTGCTTTGCGAAGGAATAAGCTCCCCATGGCCGAGGGTGCTCCGGGCCGCAGCGGGTGACGGCCCAGGCGTCAGAAGCGCAGGGTGGGAACTGCTCCACGGAGGCGCCGAGCGGAACCTCCTGGGCCTCTTTCAGCAATGGAAAGGGATTACTTCCGCTGTGTTTTCCCAGAGGCAAAACTAAGATCAATGGTGTAGTTACAGGGAGTCAGACTTTGGCTAAAAATGGCTCCTAAAACAATCTTTTCCTCAAACAAATTGGACGTGACCCACGGTAGGTGGGTTACAAGCTCCAGTCCTGATCAAAAGCTCCAGTCCCAGAAACGGAGACGGGTGCTCTCCAAGGGAGATCCCAGGACGGAGGCAGCAGCAACACCGGGGGACTTGGAAATGCAAATTTTCCAGCCGAGCATGTCAAATCTACTGAGTCAGAAATCCCCCAGGTGATTCTGATTTATGCTCAAGTTGGCAAAGTGTGAAAAAAAAAGTTTGATGTTTTTAGGTCAGGATTAAAGGCGGAAAGTGGGGGGGCGCCCGGCTGGCTCCGCGGTTGCGTGACCCCGAGGTCCTGGGATCGAGTCCCGAGTCGGGCTCCCTGCGTGGAGCCTGCTTCTCCCTCTGCCTGTGTCTCTGCCTCTATGTCTCTCTGTGTTTCTCATGAACAAATAAATAAAATATTTAAAATAAATAAACAAAAGCAAAGCTGGAAAGGGCCTTATAGGCTCCAAAACTTGGCGTCTCCGACTTGACTGCACCAGATCCCCTGGAGACCTTATTAAAAACAGAGGAGTGGGGGCGCCTGGGTGGCTCAGTCGGTTGAGCGTCTGACTCTTGATCTCAGGTCTCAGTCTCTTAATAAAAATAAACAATAATTCATTCTTACTTTTAAATTAATTGTTTTAAAAAAACAGAGGCCTGGGCTCACCCCGGAACATTCCACCCTTGCACGTCTGGCTCAAGGATCAGGAGTCTGTATTTCAACAAGCTCCCTGTAGGATATTCTACGCACCCCAAGGTAATGAATCGCAGACTCGGCGTCACCTCCCTATTGAATAAATGGGCAAAACGAGGCCCCCGAAGTTTGGCTCTTCAGAGGTCCCACAAGCTCTTACTGGCAGATCCAGAACCACGACTCACGATTCACGGACTCAGTCCAACGCTCCAGGTGATCAGGTGGAGGCTGACACCTCCGGCCCTTCACAGGGTGGCCCCTCCCTCACAGAACAAATTAGGTGACAGGTTGGCCTCCGGGGCACCCGGCAACCGGTGTCTGGGGACTTAAGTCATGTACCCCGGGGCCACACTCACCACCAGAAACTCCTTGAGGTGCGTCTCGATGTTCTTGTTGTAGAGCGTGAAGAGGGCAGCGGACACCTGGATGATGGCTTTGGTCAAGCAGTGAATGTTGTTGTTGTAACCTGGGTCATGATTGACAGAAGCGGGGAGAAGGGAAGGGGACACGTGAGCTGCGCCGGGCTGGCCCCGGCTGGTACCCTCAGCCTGTTCAGGCGAGACCCCCCGCCCACCCCCCGCCGGCCGTTTGACACCAAAAGGACCAGGAGGCATGTGGGGATGAGATCCCTAAGAAATATGAGGCGATATTTGGATATTAGGAGAAGGATGATCCTTAAAAAATTCCACCGGGATTGAATTTTGCGGATAGTTCATTCTCTTTTTTTTTAAATATTTTATTTATTTATTCATGATAGACACAGAGAGAGAGAGACAGGCACAGAGACACAGGCAGAGGGAGAAGCAGGCTCCATGCAGGAAGCCCAACCCAGGACTTGATCCCGGGTCTCCAGGATCACGCCCTGGGCCAAAGGCAGGCGCTAAACTGCTGAGCACCCCGGGGATCCCCATTAGTTCATTCTCAAGTGTCTTTTGAAACAAAACTACACCCGAGTCAGAAGTCTGGCTCCTCCCGGCAGAGGTTTCCATCCCACCCCCCGGCCCCAGGAGCCTGGGAGAAGCGCACGGGTCCCTCCAGGGGCTGCAAGCGCCGCCGGCCCACTTACCGTCCTTCTCGATGCTGAAGAAGGAAGCGGGGTCGGTGGCCAGGAGCGGGAGCGAAGCGGCCAGGAAGACCAAGAGCAGGCAGGCCACCTTATACTCCTCCTCGGGGGATGAAGTATCTGGTAGGACGGGAGAGGACAGTGAGGCCCGGCCCGCGCAGCTCTGTTCCCAGGACTGCCCGAGGGTCACGGGACAAGTGCCCAGGACACGCTCGGTAAAGCGGGCGAGCCCTTCCTGCTCAGGGGCCAGGACCCGCCCGTCCTGGTGCAGAGCTCTTAGCCGACCTGTGGCCTGAGGACACGCGGGCGGCCTGCAGGGGGGAGGCGGGGAGGCAGCAGGGAGAGGCAGGCGTCCCCCCGGAGCAAGACAGAAGGGCCAGTCTGGCCACGTTGAGAGGGCTGAATGCCAGCCCCTTGGTGTCATCCCGCTCCGAGTATGGGGAGGAAAACGGGAAAAGTGAGAGAAAACGGGAGGCCGCACAAAGAAGCCAACAGTGTCAAGGTGATTCTTGCCTTTTTTTGTTGTTGTTAAGATTTTTTGTTTACTTAAGAGAGAGCAGCGTGAGTGAGAACACGAGTGGGGGGAGGGCAGAGGGAAAGGGAGACGGAGAAGCAGCCTCCCCGCCTCGCCGGAGCCCAGCGTGGGGCTCGATCCCAGGACCCCGGGACCATCACCTGAGCCACAGGCAGACAGATGCCCAACGGACCGAGCCCCAGCTACGGGAGGGGAGAGCCCGGACGCCCGCCCCCGCCGCGCCATCTGCACTCCTCTGACTCCCTTCTAGACTCTGCGTCCCTCTGGGTACTGGTTGCTGTCAGAGTTCGCATTTTTTAGCAGACTGACAGGTCAGCCCGGCACGACCTGGCTGCGACTCTAACTGCCTGGGGCTCGGGGACCACACTTTAGGTCTTTCTTCAGCTCCCCGCTTGTACCCTCTGAATTGACGACCCCAAATTGACGTCTTCCCACCTGAAAATACGGCCCGAGCCCTCCCCCGCCCGCTTTCCTCAATTTTACCGGCTTTCAGGTTGGCGATGGCAGCCACCAGCGCCGGGTCAATGTCGCAGCCCACTCCTGCAGCAGAGGCCAGCTCGAAGATACTCAGGGTCACCTAGCAGAGGGGAAAACCGCATCCTGGACAGGGCTCCCGGGAGAGGCGCTGGGCGTTGGGACCCCTGGACCCAGATCTTAAGCTTCGGGCGCGCGCTCTGGTGTTCTAGGGATCCTTTCCCGCCCTCCCTTGCCTACGGGGGAAGCACAGGTGCTCTCGTCTGGGTCAGGCGCTCGACGCTCCACAGGACAGACTGACTTCCTCAATCTGCTTTCCCCAAGTGCTTCCTACAATCCCTGCAGGTGACTCCGGCCTCACCTCCACGCCTCGGGGCATGTGCTCTCCTCCCGTCCTGTCCTCCGCTTACAGGGACACCCATCCCTCGAGGCTTAACTCAAATCTCAGGTCGTCTGTGAAGCCCTCCTTGAACCCTCCGGCCCAACCCGTCTCTACCACGGGGCTCGCATGGATCGCACACAGGCCTGGTATTGGCAGCTCTCCGACAGGAGGTGAGACCGACGGCTTATCTCACCGCCTAGAAAACAACCCTTTAAAGCCTCCAAAAATAAATAAATAAATAAATAACATAAAAAATAAAAAATAGGGATCCCTGGGTGGCGCAGCGGTTTGGCGCCTGCCTTTGGCCCAGGGCGCGATCCTGGAGACCCGGGATCGAATCCCACATCGGGCTCCCTGCATGGAGCCTGCTTCTCCCTCTGCCTGTGTCTCTGCCTCTCTCTCTCTGTGTCTCTCTCTCTGTGTGTGTGTGTGTGTGTGACTATCATAAATAAATAAAAATTTAAAAAATAAATAAATAAAATCTTTTAAAATAAATAAATAAATAAATAAATAATAAAATAAAACCTCCCGGCCTTGGAGTGAGAAGATCTGGGTTCAAATCCCAGCACCGCCCCTTTCTAGATGTGTGGCCTTGGCTAAAAGCTGCTTCGCCTCTTTGAGCCTCAGTTTTCTCATCTGTAAAACTGGGATAATACCCCCCAGAGCTGTCGTGGAGATTAAATCAGACCACATGTACCCTACACACTCAGTCCGTAACAGACCAATAGACGTCATGCCTTTACCCTCTTCCTTTATCTCAAAGCCAGAAAATGTGTACTTCTTTTTCTCCTCTTGGGTGGTTTTTTTTTTTTTTTTTTTTTTTTGGTTTTTAAGGATTTTATTTATTTGAGAGAGAGAGAGAGTTAGAGCAAGAGCAGGGAGAGGGGCAGAGGGAGAGGGAGCTCCATGCAGGGCTGGATCCCAGGACCTGGGATCGTGACCTGAGCTGAAGGCAGGTGCTTAACCGACTGAGCCCCCAGGCGCCCCACTCCTCTTAGTTTCTAACACAAGGCTAAGCACCAGAAGGCATTCGATCAGTATTTACTGATGGATACTTGACTCTCTTGTCGTACTTAAAATCAGGTTCCCGGGAAATAGCCCCGCACCCCTACTCCCGTGCCAAACATTTAGACCTCACGTGAGATTTTTTGTTTAAAAAAATCACTTTGAAATGTTCTGAGAGACGGAGCGCCTGGGTGGTGCAGTCAGGGGAGCGTCCCACCCTTGCTTTTGGCCCGGGGCGTGATCTCAGGGTCGTGAGATCGAGTTCCAAGTTGGGCTCCGAGCTCAGCACGGAGCTCAGTCCGCTGGACGCGTGGTCTCTCCCTCTGCCCCTCCTGCCCCTCTAAAATAAATAAGTAAATTATTAAAAAAAAAAAAAAAAAAAAAAAACAATGTTCCGAGAGAACAAGGACCCTTGTTTCAAGAGTAGACAACCGAGTGGGGTGTCTCATGCAACGTGCCCTACGGCCGCACCAGTCCACCCACGGACGGCAAAGCCTCGCCGGGCCCTGCTCTGCCCTTTATTTAAGTCTCCGTGCTCAGGGCAACCACGGCGGGGGAGATGGGGACCCGTGCACAGCCTGGGTGTTCCGGAGGAAGGGAGGGATGACTGCAGGGAGTCCTATTCTCTGTTTCCCTAATCGGCGCACCCCCTGAGGCCTAACAGTATCTGCCGGATGGGACGGGCGGACAGGCTGGACGGGCCGCATCCTCCCTTCTCTGCTCCCACCTGCTGAGCTGATCCTAACACTCAGTGGCGCCGGGAGCCCCCCGACAGCCCGCAGCGCGGCCCAGCATCAGCGGCTGTCAGAAAGCCCGGTTCACCCCACGGGCAACACCAAACCCACGGGGCTCCGACGGCCGCAACGCCGGGCAGACAGAGGGGAGATGTCACGGATTTTCTGATCTCAAGGGGAAGGACGTTTTCCTCGACATCTAACTCCATGCCCCCTGCGAGCCGACTCCCTGCTACTCTCAGACCTCCGTCCCCGAGAGGGACCCACTGTAAGACAAGCGGCCGGCCCTCGCGTTGGAAGGCCCCGTCCCCGGGCGGGACGTGGGCGGCAGGGAGATGGCCCTTTTCCTGGGAGCCCGCAGAAGCCTCTGGTCCTTTCTCCATCTCTGTAGCGACTGGGGGCCTGAGCCGGAGGCGCCCAAAGGTTTCAGAACCAAGAGAAAGGAAACGCCAGGAAAGGGAAACTGAGGGCAGGCAGGGTGGCTGGGGACGGAAGCAATAAATCTTCTTACAAAGAAGGGCCTAAGCTCCTGCTTGAGGAGGGGCCGTGTTTGCACGAGGTTGGGTATCCTGTGCCCACTCGAGGCGGACACCGATGGACACTAGCCTAGATCTCCGCCCGTCCCGGGAGCGGCTCCCCAGCTCCCGCAGCTCAGCCCGGTGCCCCGGCTCTCCACCCCGAGTCTCCCCAGCGCGGCCCTCACTCGCTCGCTCACTCTCCAGGAATATTATCTGACCAGCGCTCTCGCTCCACAAAATCCCCACCGGCGCGTCCCTGTTCAAAGGCTGGCTCAGCTCCCTACAGTCTTCCTCAGAGCCCCCGTCCCCTCCCCTTACTAGATCCTGGCCACGTCCTCTTCGACGACACAGATCTCCCGAGGGGATTGTACTTCACACGGCCCCGTACCTTGATGTCTGTGTCCGCGGTGACAAACTCCTTCAGGCACTCAATGGGACCCATAAGGAACGGGCAGTGGGAGGAGAACACCTGCAAGAGACAGAAGACACGTGGGTCCCAGGGAGGTGCCAGTACCTTCAGAGGTGGATGGACACGAACATAAAAAGGGCCTGGACTTGGGGCCCCGGGGTGGCTCAGCGGTTGAGCGTCACCTTCGGCCCAGGGTGGGACCCCGGAGTCCCGGGATCAAGTCCTGCATCGGGCTCCCTGCAGGGAGCCTGCTTCTCCCTCTGCCTGTGTCCCTGCCTCTCTCTGTGTGTGTATCTCGTGAATAAATAAATAAAATCTTTTTTAAAAGGGGGGGCCTGGACTTAGAGGGACCCAGCCGGCCTCCCACACTGCCCCCCTCGCCATGCCTCCGGGGTCCTCCACTCATCGTGCCCCACAGCCCCTGCAGGACCTCCACCATACCAAGCCCCTTCTTTTCCCCAGTGTTCACCGTGTGTTTCTACCACCTCTCATCCCAAGCCTGCCCTCGCAGGCGTCCGATCCCGGGGCAGCCCCGACCCCCCGGCTCACCTCCCGAAGTCCCTCCTGGGCCATGGCCCTGAACGTGAGGATGACCCCAATGATGGTCATGCGCTTCAGCACGTTATCAGCCCCTGAGGAGAACGAAGAGCGTTAGGGAAGTAGACGTTAGGGCCACAGCGATGGGTTCGCTCCTGCAGACCCAGCCCAGCCCCCCCATCCTCCCGCGAACCCCGTCACCCGTCATCCGCAGGCCGCTCCGCAGCTTCCTCTCCTGTCCGGGAGGGGCTCACCTGTCAGCTGGGGCAGCAGGGAAGCCATCAGGTCCGCCCTGCTGAAGTTGGATCGGATCTGAACCAGCACATCCATGTTTTCCACCACCAGCTTCTGCAGCGGCACCGGAGACACGACGCAGGGAGAGACCAAGTCGCGCTCTGCCCGTCCCCACCGGCCCTGCCCCCGTCTCCTGCCCGTACGCCTCTCCCGGGCCCAGCTCCAACGGTACCTTCAGCTCCACAATCTGAGAGGTCACGTGCCACATCAGGTTCTCGCTCAGGAACTTCATGCCATAGGGGCCCAAGAGCTCCGCCAAGGCCCGCATCTCTGCAAGAGAGTTACAGACGTCCCGGGGCGGGCGGGCGACAGGCGCGGGGTAAGCGAGCGCGGTGTCCTCCGTCAAGGAGAGGAAGTGGGAAGCTGGGGGGCAAGAGTGGCCTGGGGTCCACTCGGGTGGCGGGTCTGGCCCGCCCGTGGCACAGACGACCTCCCGGCTGCTGCACACAGACGTCTGCAGACGGCATCTCCTCCGGGCTCTGCCGGCGTCTGTGCGCCCCCGAGCGCCCTTGGGTGGCGCCTGGGTGTTGCTCTCGGGGTCGCTGTGCGACCTCCAGGACAGGTCGGGCCTGGAGGCACTGACCCTTCCTGGGCCTCAACTTACTTCTCCGTAGAGTGAAGAAAGCACGATCTGCCCTGAATTCTTCAGAGTTGGTACATAAATACGGTACCATCCCGAGACAAGGTACCACCCTAAGAAACCTGCGGCATCTCCGACGAAAGGGCTATTGGTACCATAACCCTTAACAGCCGCCGAGGCCGACGGCACAGGCACATCGTTCTGGTTCACCAGACACAGGAGAGTGAAGCTCGCCCAAGGTCACTTAACCAAGCCCAGGGCTGGGACCCGAGCCCCGCCCGGCGCAATGTGCCGCCCCTTACCTAGACACCACAACTGGTCCCTCATCTAAGGTCGGGCGTCCTCCACGCTCCCCCTCCGCTCTCCTCGCTGTCCCAATCTTGCTCTCCTCCAGCTACCTTCTCTTTTTCATAATCAACTTGCGTCCCCAGAATCCCAGGTGTTGTTTCCTCTGAATCCTTCTTCCTCTGGTCCGCCCGGATGCCTGACCCGTCCCTACCCATCCTGCTTCTGGTCCTGCGTGAATTGAGTGAAACCTGCCTGGGGAAATCCCATTAGAAACAGTAGCCAAGGGCAGCCCAGGTGGCTCAGCGGTTTAGCGCCGCCTTCAGCCCAGGGCATGATCCTGGAGACCTGGGATCAAGGATCGAGTCCCACGTCGGGCTCCCCACATGGAGCCTGCTTCTCCCTCCGCCTGTGTCTCTGCCTCTCTCTCTCTCTCTCTCTCTCTGTGTGTGTCTCATGAATAAATAAATAAAATATTTTTTAAAAATAAAACACAGTAAGAGTTCAGAGAGGAAAGAAGTCAAGGCTCACCCTCTAGTCCTTGAAGGCAGGCCCAGTGGATCTCTGCCTCCACCCAGGACGGAGGAAGTGGAACTGGTCAGAGCCCTGTCTGGGCCAAACCCTACACATTTGTGGCCTCTCCTATCTACAGTAGGAACAACTGAGCTGAGCCTTAGAAACAACACTTTGCACCGGGTCAACTTGCTGATGCTAAAAGGCCAGCAGAGAAGAGGAGGAGGCGAACTGCGAGCTCCAGAGGGAAGAGACATGAGCCCCCAGTTGGGATCCACCAAACCTCCTCGCTCGAGTCTTCTCAAATCCAGGCTAGTAACCCTGGGGCATCCTTCTCTTTCCATCTATCTATTTTTACAGTAGCATTGCCCCATCACCATGGTAACTCAGGGAAATTGGGGTGGGGGTGGTAGCAGGGGGAACCAGCCTTACCTCCTGCTGCTAATCAGTTGTCAGCAAGACCTAAAGCTGATTTTAGATGCTGCCTACAGTTTGTGGGTGGAGTTGATGAGAGGGGACATCTGAAACCTCCAACAGGCAAAGAGTAGGGTCAGCTTACGAGGGAGTCAGAATGAGGAGGGTCAGAAGGAGACGGGGCTGGACCACAGGGCCGGGGGCTCCCTCATAACAGCGCCCACCACCTGCACCACCACCACGCGGGCAGCAGGGCAGGGAAGAGCGGGGAAGGCAGGTCGTGGAGGCATCCCCCGCCTGCCAGACACCACGCAGGAGCCCCGGTTTATATGGAGGTGAGAGGAAGGAGGACGCAGTACCCCAGGTCATCCGGCAGTGAACAAATCCATTAGAAATGGTCTCGGGGATCCCTGGGGGGCTCAGCGGTTGAGCGCCGCCTTCAGCCCAGGGCATGACCCCGGGGTCCCGGGATCCGGTCCCGAGTAGGGCTCCCTGCATGGAGCCTGCTTCTCCCTCTGCCTGGGTCTCTGCCTCTCTCTGTGCATGTCTCTCGTGAATAAATAAATAAAATCTTAAAAATAAATAAATAAAAAGGATCTGTATGGCTGCCGGCCCTCTTTAAAACAAAAAGAACGACTCCCCAACCCTTTCGCTCCGTGCACCTTGCCGGCAGGCCTTGAGACACGGAGGCCCGTGTACACACTGGGGAGCCGCATGCACACGGTCAAGCACCCAGGTTCCAGAATTTAACTACCTTGAGCTGAAATCCTGGTCCCACCATTTACGGCCTGTGTGACCTCAGGCAAGCTCCTTCACCTCCCTGTGTCTCGGCGTCCTCATCTGTAAACCGGGGGTAATGGGAGCGCCTGTCTCAAAGTCATTGTGAAGATTAAAGGAATTAATGCGTGTGAACGTTCAGAACTCAGCCCACAGTGAATGTCGGCTATTATTTTATCGTCACTGGTGCACATTAGCAATTCAAGCTCTGGCTCAGTACGGCCCTAAAATGTATGCCTTAAAGAAATATAAAATAAAATAAAATAAAATAAAATAAAATAAAATAAAATAAAATAAAATAAAATAAAATAAATAAAATAAAATAAAATAAAATAATAAAATGATAAAATAAAATATAAAATAAAATAAAATATAAAATAAAATAATAAAATATAAAATAAAATAATAAAATAAAATATAAAATATAAAATAAAATAATAAAATAAAATAAAATAAAAATAAAATAATAAAATAAAATATAAAATATAAAATAAAATAAAATAATAAAATAAAAATAAAATAATAAAATAAAATATAAAATAAAATAAAAATAAAATAAAATAATAAAATAAAATATAAAATAAAATAAAAATAAAAATAAAATAAAATAAAATAAAATAATAAAATAAAATAAAATAAAATATCCCTAAGAAGGAAGATGCCACATGGGGAGGTGATCACAGGGCATCATACTATATGCTGGTAAATTGAATTTAAATAAAAATTTTTTAAAGACCAAAAAAAAAAAAAACGGAAAGAAGAGACCCTGATACTAGACCAGTACTTAGTAATTCCAAATATCAGAATGCTCTCTTTACATGTATCCTTTATCCTATTTTTATTTTTTTAAAGATTTTACTTATTTAGAGAAAGAGAGAGAGAGGCAGACACACAAGCAAAGGGAGAAGCAGGCTCCACGCGGGGAGCCTGACACGGGACTCGATCCCGGGACCCCAGGGTCACACCCCGGGCTGCAGGCGGCGCTAAACCGCTGCACCACCGGGGCTGCCCGCATATATCCTTCATCCTTCATTGTATGCCTCACTCTTTATTCTGTGTGGAAATAGAAAATAACTCTTTACCACCCTTCTAAAAACAAACCCTAAAAAAATTAAATAAATAAAAATAAAATAAAATAAAATAAATCAAAACAAACCCTCTCCGGGACCTGAGTGCCCGGCCTCGCCCCGCCTCCCTGTGCCCCTGCCACCCCGGCCAGTCCCCAGCACGGCCTGCCACAGGGCCGCGGAGGGCGCGGGCACGAGCCCGGGCAGCGGGAGAGCTCGGGCGAGTCGGGGCCAAGGCGCAGCTCCCTGACAGGGCCCCGCGCTGGGCTCACCAGAGACGTCGGAGAACTCCTCGGCGCTGAAGTTCTGCTCCCCCTCTCTGGGCAGGCTGACGAAGGCCTGCATGGCCGGGGCCAGGGTGATGGTCCCGCTGCTGGCCTGTCTCAGCAGACCCTCCAGGTACCTGCGGGGGGCCCGGGCAGCCCCGGCGTCAGCGGCCGCCCGGCTCAGGGCACAGGCTCTGCCAGGGCTGCGGGGGGCGGGGGGACCCGGAGACGGGTGGCGGCCTGGGACGGTGCTGGCCCGCGAGCAGGTGCCTCCCCGGGCGGCAGGGCACAGCGGGCACGCCCCGGCCCCCGCCCTTCCCGGCCCTTCCCGGCCCTTCCCGGCCCTTCCCGGTCTCCCAGCCAGGTAAGCCGAGCCCAAGCGGCCCAGGAAACACCCCTCCTGACGGGCCCGTCTGAGAGCCGCTGAGCCTCGACGGCCCGATGAGGCCCGGGCGGTGACCCGGTGTCCAGACACTGCCCGACCCTGACCTCGGGCAGCCCAGACGGCCTCTCGCGGCGGCCAGGGGCTGGGCCGGCCACACCCGCCCCGGCCCCGGCCTCCCACGAGTCCCACCACCCACGGGCCAAAGCCAGCCACCGCCGTAAGGCCGGTTTCCTCTTTTAATTTGAACTTGTTGTCAACGTTCTGAAACTGGAAGATTTTACGTTAAAAGGAAGGCGTCGGCGGGCAGTGACCGGGGCGGAGGTAGCGGAGGCCACTGCGGAGGCCCAGCGCCAGGCCTCGAGGCCCGACCTCCGACCTCCTGACCGCCCCGCGGGCCCCTGCGAACCCGCCCAGGCCAGAGCCCGCGCGCCCTTCGGCCGCTGCTGCCACCGCGGAGCTGACACTGGGATCAGGACGCCACCCAGTGGCTCGGGAGGCAGGAGTCCAGCCTCTCCCGCCTTCGGGCCTCCAAGGCTGCCCGCTCCCGCCTCCTCGGGCTCCGGAGAGCAGGCCCGGCCCATGGAGCCACCCTGCTGGCCCGAGCTGCGGGTCACAGGTGAGCTGCCCTGCAGATCCGGCGTCGCAGGGGTCACACGCACCGTCCTCAGGAGAGGAGCCGGGCAAAATGAGAGATCGGAGAACTCCAGAAAGGGAAGAGAGCACTGAAACTAAACACGGAGAATGCAGGAAAGGGCCACTAAGTACCAGCGACCCAGGGACAAAGGTCAGGGCCGCCCGGGTGGCTCAGGCCGCTGAGCATCCGACTCTGGCTCCAGCTCAGGTCCTGGTCTCAGGGTCACAGGGGCAAGGCCTGCACCGGGCTCCCACTCAGCAGAGTGTCCCTGGGACCCTCCCCTTCTCCCCCCTCTGCTCCTCCCCACTCACATGCAAGCACTCCAGCTCTCTCTAAAATAAATAAATCTTAAAAAAAAAAAAAAAAAAAAAAGAGGGCAGCCCGGGTGGCTCAGCTGCCTTTAGCCAGGGCGTGACCCTGGAGACCCGGGATCGTATCCCACATCGGGCTCCCTGCATGGAGCCTGCTTCTCCCTCTGCCTGTGTCTCTGCCTCTCTCTCTGTGTCTCTCATGAATAAATAAATAAAATCTTTTTTAAAAATAAATAAATAAAAGAGGAATGGAGTTACACAGAAGATCCTCCATGGACATAAAGGGGATCTGGGTTTGCCCCCACTTACTGCGCCAGTTGTCGAGCAGAAACAAGCCCGTGTGGGGGTCTGTGACCCTGGGAGCTGAAACGCCTGGACCCGAGGTCTGACCATATAAAGGAAAAAGTGCTAACAAAGGTGGAAGAGGACAAGCAACACTGACCAGTTTGTGTAGAGCGTGGTGATTGTCTGTTCCCCGCACGAATCCAGTGGCTGTGTCTGCTGGAGGAGGGCGTTGCGGATGACTCTGGAAACATCGGCGCCCACAAACTGGGCCAGCGACTGTATGAAGCTGATATACGCCTTGACTCCTGCCAACAGCTCAGAAGGCCTTGCAATCTCCTGGGTCGCGGCGTTGTAGCCAGCCAGCCACACAATGGCTCTGGGTGATTAAAAAATCACAATCACAATCATAACACTAGACACAGTAACAGCATATCTGCGCTGTGTGCCCGGCGCTGTGCTAGGATTTAAGTACACGCGATATCTCCTTTGAGTCTCATAGCAACCCTAGAAGGTAGGTGCGTTCCCTGTTCCTGCGCAGGTGTCCCCCCCCCCCCCCCCGCCCGTCTCACTCAGAATAAAAATCAAAGTGCTCACAATGACACAGAAACACCTGCACAGTCTGCCACTCCCGCGACCTCTCTAACCCCACAGCCGCCCCATCCGCCCCTGGCTCATCCTGCTCCAGCCTCACCGGCCTCCCCGGTGTCCCCTGAGCATTCCAGGCAGGCTCCCACCTCGGAAGCCTTTGCACTGGCCAGTTCCTCTACCTAGGATGCTCTTTCCCGGATAGTCGCAGACTTGGCTTCCTCGCTTCCTTCATTATTCAAATGTCTGCTTCCTCAAGCAGCCTTCCCTGGCAACTCGAGTGAATATACAACATATTGTAAAAACAAGACATAGCAGACTAGGGGGTTGTTCGAAACAACTCTTCCCTTCGTTCCCCTAATTGCTGACTACAGCATCCAACTCCAGTATCAGGAATGTTCCTCCTCCTTCTGGGAGCAGTGGACAGAGAGGCACAGTGGAGGGGAGGGAACGTATCTTATCAAAGCCTACGCACGCCAGGAACGTTGTCCTCGTAATTTACCACCTTTAATTCTATTCCAATTCTCAACCACAGGTAGTTGTCACCATGAGGCACGTATCATCATCCTCATTTACGGGATCAGAAACTGAGGCTCAGACAAGTCGATCCCTGCTCCAGGGTCTTAGCCCAGGGCCAGGCTGTCAGCACAGGTCTGCTGACTGCAAGAGCCCTGCTCACTCTGTTGAGCCGGGGGTGATCAATTCTGGTTGCCCCCCCTACACCCCGTGTAGAAGCTTGGGACCCTTTTTCTAATTGGATTTTTTTTTTTTTTTTTTTTTTTGTGATAGTCACACAGAGAGAGAGAGGCAGAGACACAGGCAGAGAGAGAAGCAGGGTCCATGCACCGGGAGCCCGATGTGGGATTCGATCCCGGGTCTCCAGGATCGCGCCCTGGGCCAAAGGCAGGCGCCAAACCGCTGCGCCACCCAGGGATCCCCTAATTGGATTTTAATAAAGACACTTGAGGCCTACGCCAGGTGGTCCGCATCAGAATGACCACCAAGAAGAAGCTCACAGGACCCGGCTTTCAGAGCCAACATCCGAGGCCAACGTCGAAGACGAGGGAAGGGCGATACCTGTTGAGCCTGGCCTCCAGATGGCTGCTGAGATACTCGGAAGGGAAGATGGTGTGTTCAAACACGGAGAAGCTGTGCACGTGACTCATTGTCAGCGCCAGTTCTGTCAAGTGCAAGTGTAGCTTGTCCATGCTAGGACGCGGAGAAAGTAAAATGAGCCTTGATTACGGTTCTGGCTCTGCCTGCTAGTACCTGGGCGGGACTCATCAGGCCCGCGGCCCCCAGACCTTTCCCCTTCTAGGACTACTAGACCAGCACACACTGTGCCGCCTTCAAAGGCAAAGGAGAAAATTCACCTGTACGTGCCTTTCCGTAGCTGTCATTCCCCACCACCACCTCCACGTCCTCCTGCTGTGCACCACCTTCCCTCCTCCCTGCTCTCCCTTCTTTGAGGACTGCCCACCTGGCCCTCAAGGGCCCCGGTCCTCACTTGGTGACGATGCTGCGGTTCTTCCGGTGACTCTCAGCTCCTGGCTTGTCCCTCTCGGGCTCTCCTTTCCTGGGAGTCTGCTTCTGCTTCATTTTCTTATTCTTGGCCTTGCTGATGGTAGTGGCACAGTGTTTAGGTAGAAGCTTTAGGAGCAAACACAAGCGAGTAGAGAAATGGGAGTCATCCCTAAAACTGACAAGGAGCCCTCCAACGGGCCCTCCAGTACTGTCCGTTCTTTATTCTTCCTTCCTTTCTCTCTCGTTCCTTCCAGCATCTCTTTCTCTAGCGGGGGCCCATCTGAATTACACTCAGTTCTTTCAGGTTTCACTAAATACCCCTCATGGTTAGGGCTCAAAGTCTCCAAATGGCAGTGTCTTTTGTGGATCAGGTCATCAAGTCCCTACCTACATCCTGAGGGTCTTTCCTGATGGAAACATTCTAGTAGAGGTTGGGATCTAAGAGCTCCACTCAACTGCACTTTCTAGGGTCTTCCAACCTGGGAAGACAGTTGGTTTTTGCTTCTATGGAACACCCATCTACGTTTACACCTATTGTGTCCCATAGAGTCAGCGACCCATACAGCCCTCCAAAGACTCAAAGCTCACCATATGGCCAGCAGCTCTCTCTCTCTCTCTCTCTCTCTCTACTTCTTTTCTTTTTTTTTAAACTTTTTTTTAACATTTTTTTTTAATTTTATTTATTTATGATAGTCACACACACAGAGAGAGAGGGAGAGAGGCAGAGACACAGGCAGAGGGAGAAGCAGGCTCCATGCACCAGGAGCCCGACATGGGATTCGATCCCGGGTCTCCAGGATCGCGCCCCGGGCCAAAGGCAGGCGCTAAACCGCTGCGCCACCCAGGGATCCCTACTTCTTTTCTTTTTCATAAAATAGCATATTTCTTGCTAGTTAGGTTCAACACCAATTCTCCCTCCCTTCTCTTCACCAAGATACGGGGTCAGCTGCACAGAAAATGTAAATAGGATATGGTGTATTCAGGTGTCTCCTTCAAGGTAATCATCTTAGAACTCTCTCCATTTCATCCCGTGCTGCTGAGCATGTACAGAGCTACGTCTGGAAACTCCCCGTGTGGAATCACTCTCAGAACAGCCTAAGGGCTGTGAGAAAACGGGTTTTGTTACTTCACAATCACACTAAAAGACGTGACACTATGATACGTCAACCCTGAAATTACGCCAAGATGTCTGTGGTGGATTCTAAAATTAGTTCCAAAAGACGTAACTCCATTAATAATGTCAACGTCACCCAAATATTTATTGGAAATGATAACTTTGGAGGGGGTAACACTCACTTGGTTGCAAAAGTTCGGGTGTGTGTGAAAACAATTACTCACAGCATATTCTAGTCATCCCCGATACAGCACTGAGCAAATCTCTTTAACTGCGTCTCTTGCACGTAGTGGGTATTCAAACTGAGTGATGAGTATACTCATAATCATACTTGCTTATCTATCTTCTTTGCATCCGTTACTTAAGTTTCTTTCTAACGTGTATTTTTATTCCGTTTTTCCCTTAAATCAGGACAATCCCCAAGGGCAGGGATTGTGTAACTTCCTTCTGGGGCCCATCCCAAAACCCAGCCCCGAGCTTAGTGCCCAGTAAGTACCAAATAATAGAACAGTTGACATCTTTGAGAATCGGGTATTGAATATTTAACATGCTCAACTTCACTTCATCTCTATGCTACCTCCATGAAGAAACTATTTTCATCCACACATTACCTATGAGAAGACGGAAAGGTTACATAAGTAATAAAATTAACTGTCCATATGTACACACAACACACACACACACACACACACAACCCGGCTCATCCTTCTACCAAAGTTGCTACAAAGCCTGACTCAAACCCAGGAAGGGTGGGTAGTCTAGGAAACCTAAAAGACTCCAGGGCAACCGCAGAAATAGCTCCTCATTTTCAAATTTTCTGAGATTTAGATTGAGCTGATCATGACCAGGGGCCGTGAGTCGGTCGAAGGAAGGGAGAGAGGGGAAAATACGCAGACGACGGACAAGAAAGCAGCCCTGAGGATAAACACAGAGGAGTGACGGGCACTGAGGAGGGCACTAGATGGGGTGAGCACTGGGTATTGTACTATATGCTGGTGAATTGAATTTAAATTTCAAAAATGGGGTGTTATTCTGTATGTTGACAAATTGAACACCAACAAAAAATAAATTTATGATACCAGCCAAAAATAAATAAATAAATTAAATAATAAATAAAATAAATTACAGAGGGGGTGCCTGGAAATGTTCACATAGCCACAGATTAGCGTGCAGATGGGCAGAAAGGTGAGACAAGACGGGTAACACAGGGGGCCACTGTCCTAAGTATGTGTACGCAGGGCAGAGAAAGGAGGAGGAATAAATTAGAAAGTTAACCCATCTCTCAGAACTCTTCCAATGAGAGCATTGTTTTTGCTGGTGTGCAGCTGTTCAAATAAGAGTATTTTTAGACACCTCTATCGAGTCCCGAGGGAGTAAAGACTGATGGAACTACACCAAGAAAAAAACAAAATAAAACCTACCATAAACTCAAGTACACAAAGCCCTACCCCTACTTGAGAGAAAGGGTTAGAGAACTTGGCTTTTGAGAGGAAGACAAGGTCAACAGAGGGGAACGGAAACAGAGACTAAAGGCTTTTTGGTGTTTTTGGTGTTTTTTTTGTTTTGTTTTGTTTTTTGTTTTTGTTTTGTTTTGTTTTGTTTTTGTTTTTGTTTTTGTTTTTGTTTTTGTTTTTGTTTTTGTTTTTGTTTTGAGCCTACCTGCTCGCTCAGATTTCGTTGTTCAGCACAGATCTCCAGGACACAGTTGCTGGTCTGCTTGGCCAACTCTTCCAGGAAGGAGTTGCAGTGATGAAGGCTGTGGTTTTTCAGGTGGGGGTACTTTGGGAAGGGGGAGCAAGGAAGAAACGGTCATCACCAAGAAAGCTACTTCTTCCTCATTTTCTGCTCTGATCCCCTGGCCTGAGCTACCACTCCTTCTACAGAAGAAGAAACTGAGGCCCAGAGAGAGGACACATTCTATATCAAGCCATGACCTCCAGGGACACATGTCATATATCTATGAACCCTTCTTATGACCAAAACCAGCACTTGGAATTGTGTTTGGGGGAACAAGGACGAGATGTGATTAGACAGATGGCCGGGTTAGAGTTCAGGGTACCCACCTCCTCTGGGCACATCTCGTGAGTGCAGTGGACAAAATGAGCACAAATCAGGGGGAAAGCAATGGCATAACGCAACATGGTAGGCTCCTCCAGGGTCATGGTAAACATCTTCTCAAAGGTACGGAGGTGGAAGCTGCGGAAAAGGGGAAAGAAAAAAAAAAAGAAAAGGGGGAGGAGATTCAGAACCAGGGTTTAGGAGCTGGTACCTTTGAGGTGGAAAGGATATTCATTCTTTCAACAAATATTTATTGCTCTTCACCCCGCCCTTCTTCATTTCCCTACTCCTTTTTTTTTTTTTAAGTAAGTTCTATGGCCAACACGGGGCTTAAACTTGTGAACCCCAGATCAAGAGTCATCTGCTCTACCAACTTAGCCAGCCAAGTGCCCCATATTTCTCTACTCTTAAAGTAGACAGGAAGCCAAGAAACTTAACCCTTTTGGAGTTTTATATTGGACCCCACAGCAGTTTGGTGCTAATCTTCTTCCTCAATCTTGTACAAAATTTGCTATTCTTTCCTCAGAATCTCTGCATGATTTGGGCCATTCTTCCGGATTTAGAAGTCCTTCAGTAATATTAATTCATATCTCTCCTAAAATTCAACCACTCAGGATCCAGAAAACCCTCTCAGGCTAATCCCATGATACTAATCTTTCCTTAATCCTGCATCTGCTCAACACCGTGCACCCTTTATATGCTTTCCTGTGCTTGAAATTACCATGTCGATGTCCTTTTCACATATGAACCTTGTATTTCCCCACCTGTACTGAATGCAGAGAGCAGAGCCAACATGTCGTGTCGTTGGTTTGATCTACCAAAGGATAGAGTTATGTACGACAGTGGCCACTTGATAAATGCTGAATGATAATGATACCTGAGGAAGACAAACTAAGCTTCATTCTCCAAAGGCCCTATTCTCCAGCTCTCTCGATTACTCTCAGCTCTTTCCACGAAAACTCCACATTTTCTGTGTCTCTTTTAATTCACAAGGTACCAAGAATACAAAGAAGCTGAAGAAAGTTCCAAAGATAATAATGTGGCAAAAGATACACTGATGAATTATCCCAGATAATTATCCTAAAGAAAGTCAAAACGAAAGGAAATCAACTTCAGAGTCCCATCACTTGGTAGAACGTGGAACGAGTGAGTCGGAGCATCTGCCTCTACGGAGGTCTCAAAGAAAACAAGATTTTCCCATCTGCAGGAAGGAACTGCCATTCTCCGCAGAGACCTGGGAAGAGATTGGGTCAAATGATAAAGATCTCTGAATAAGGACATACCAAAAAGTAGACAAGTCAGAAGTTTCCACCAGTACTTTCTCTACGGAGTCCAGCATTCGAGAGTGAAAGACAATGAGATTCATCACCTTGGCTAAGTCAGGGTTCTCGTGCAGGTGCAGGGGAGCCTTAGCCACACTGGTATATGCCTGTGGTTGGAGTTAGGAAAAGGGTGGAGAAGAGCAAGATAAATGAAAAGGACTGCGAGCCTTGGAGCTACAGTTTGGCTAGGGTTTGTCCTGCCAATTAGCAGTTTTCAATGTTGAATCAGGAGAGATTAGGAAATAAAAAGAGAAGGGACTGCCGGGGATGAAGAACCTGCAGAATGGGAGACCATTAACAGGAACAGCCCTACCTGTAGACGGAACCAGTCCAGCCTCAGTCCAGAGAATTCAAATTTCTCTCCACTATCAACTGCAAGAAAAGCAGAAGTTTAAAAGAAAATAATAAAACAGGACCCTACATCCAGCTTCACAGAATGGCAGGTCCTTTTCAAAGTCACCTTCCCCCATTCCCGGGCTCAAGATCGGTATTTCTAGAACAAGAGATGTTCACCCTTAGATAGACCCTTAAAAGACCTTTCCTCCTCCGTTCCCTCCAATTACCTTGTTTGAGATTCAGAGAGGAGAGAGTACTGACGAATGAGGACATTATAATGGACTCCTCCTCGGGACACACAGACAGGTTCTAGAAAAAAGTTGGGAGTCGCCATCAAGTGGGTAGACATGAGGACCACAAGGCTCACTCAGCGCACGAAGGTACAAAGAACTGCCAAGTGCCACAAACAGACAGAAAGAGCTAAGCGAGCGATGCAGGGAACTCCCTGGCTTCCCTGCCGTGTTAACACCCAATTTCTCTTTCTTTTTCTCTTCTATTTCTATGTAGCTTCATGTATGAGGAATTTTTTTAAAAGACTGTGGAGATTGTCTTTCTTTTTCCCTTTTAGCAAATGTAGAGAGGAAAATTGTGTTTTTTTTTTTTAAGATTTTATTTATTTATTCATGAGAGACACAGAGAGAGGCAGAGACACAGGCAGAGGGAGAAGCAGGCTCCATGCAGGGAGCCCGACGTGGGACTCGATCCCGGGACCCCAGGATCACGCCCTGGGCCGAAGGCAGGCACCAAACCGCTGAGCCACCCAGGGATCCCAAAATCATGCTTTTTGACGCACAATCTACAGAGTATGAGACTCAGCCAGAGTGGCCCCCAGCTCGGCGATCCCCAGTCATTTCCAAAGTCGAGTCCCTTGAACTTACTTGAATGATGTCGCTCAGCACAAGAGCATCAAATCTAGCCAGGTACTGCAGGTGGTACTGCTGTATCACTTTGATGTGTCTTCGGACCAGAGCCCTAATTTCCTCCAACAAGAAAAGCAGCTCTGCAATGCTCCTGCAAAGAGAGGATGAGAACAGGGAGCTTATGAGGCTAGAAATACCAACTGAGACAAAGGCAGTGATAACGGAGCTGACGGGAAACCTCCTGAGGTCATTTGATGTCTCCCTGTCCCTTTCCCCCCATCCATCTAAGGTCAAGATTCTTAACCATGTCGAGTACTAACGAGTCAGTATAGTCCTCAGGAGTCTTTGTCTTGGTGACGTTTTCTGTGTGGCGAACCAGCCAGGTGACCTCATCACGAATGAAGGACAGGGCCATGAAAACATAAAGGGCCTAAGGAGAAGACAGGGACTATGAGAATTTTCAACTTGAAAACCAGATTTCAAAGCATAGAGAACTATCATGATAATATGCATAGAGATGCGATTGTGCAGCCACACCAGCAATAGTGCCCGATAATAAACACAGAGACCCACACAAAAAACATGTGAAACAGGATCAGACATGAATACGTGTTCACATTAGCTCACAGCCAATACCTTTCCATGCCTGTTAAATCTCAGAAATATTTACTAGGCATTTATGTGGTTTGAAAGGAAAAAAGCAAGCTCTCCCTTCAATTAGTTCACGCTCAAATAGAGGATAAGACGAGGACACAAATGGCTACGATATACTACCCCGATGGTGCCCAAAAGAGATATCCAACGAGTTTTGTGGCGCTCCAAGGAGACTCAAGGGAATCCGCTTATCCATACACAGTGAGATCACGAAAGAGTCAGAAATGCAAAAACTCACGAATGCCAAGTCACTCCCCCGACATAGTCTTTTAACACTGGTCACCAGCCCCCACCCCGCACATCTTTCTCTTGCCTTGGGACCCAGTAGTCCTGGCTCATCAGTTAGCACAGTCTCCAGCTCCTTCACTGCCATCCGCAGAAACTGGCGCCGTTGACAGTGAAACTGGCCACTGAGGAAAGAAAGGGCAACCTGGAGAGTAATGCCCCTCCCATCCTTAAAAGTCCTCCTAAGGCGTTTAGGAAGGGGCATCAGGGAGGACGAAGGCTCATTGCTGCAGTCAGACTTGGTAAGAAAACGTAAGAATCTGTGGGGCAACAGCAAGTTGTTGGGTTGAAAAGCAAGAAAGCTCTACAGACACTAGGGTGGCTTGGGTGAGAACAAAGGTCAGGAGAGATTCCTATTTCATCCCGTCTTGGGGAACCCATTCCCCACCTTTACCTGTTCGCAATTACATGTTCCTTGCTTTCCTTTATGTCTGCCACTCTCTTGCCATACCTGGGGATTGACACAAGCACAGCAGGGTTGGCCACACCACCCATTAGAGGCTCTGTCCCACTTTCCCAGTCCTGAGAGATTCCACACCACAGCCTATGTATGGGAAGCACGGCAGCAGCCCTCACCACCAGGATCTTTACGAACCCAACTTCTCACCCTGGCCCATTAAGAAGAGACTCACAGAGCTCAGAGGTTATCTGGTTCTCCTCGCGACTGTGCAGATGAAGGAAGTACTATCTAAGGAAGAAAAACGACTAGCCCCAGGTTACATAGGGCCCCAACGGGAAAACCGGGACTGGACTTCTCGTCTTGTGCTCCTGCCTTGACACTGTCAGGCCAAAGCACTCTTCCAGGTTTGAGGGATGTAAAAGGGGCATAAATGACACAGGCCTTGCTCTTAAGTCCCAGTAGTTATTCTAGCTCTACCTTGGATCCCACCTATCTCCTCTTAGAATTCTCCTTTATCAGTTAGCTCTTTGTCACTTTAATCTCTCCCTCTCCATTGGTTTATTCTCTTTTCCCAACACATGAGTTCAAAGCCTCCCGGACCTTAAAAGAGCCTCACTTGACCCTGACAATCTACTGAGCTTTCCCATCCTCCTATAACCACCAAACTCCTCCAAAGAGACACCTAATTCTTTTTACTTCCCCACCTTTCACTGACCCCTGAGTCCCTCAAGGCCTTTGACCCTAAAAACTGCTCTAAGGTCAGTGTGCATGGCTGAATCATCAAATGGCCTTTTCATTGTTCTCTGTTTGGCTGGAATAGTTGACTGTCCTGGCCATACCTCTTTTCTTCTATTAGTGATCCGTGCTCAAAGCTCCCACATGACCTTAGGCTCCGCGTGCCCCCCATGTTGCTTATATCTGTCTCCTCCTGCCCAGGATCACTATTGCCACTGCATTAGTTAAACTTCATAACCTGTCTTCTCCCTTTTCCAGACCACCCCCTTATGAACTTGGCACAGAATCAAAGAACTCTAGAGTTGGAAAGTATCTTAATTAAATCAGGATTCACGGGGATCCCTGGGTGGCGCAGCGGTTTGGCGCCTGCCTTTGGCCCAGGGCACGATCCTGGAGACCCGGGATCGAATCCCACATCAGGCTCCCGGTGCATGGAGCCTGCTTCTCCCTCCGCCTGTGTCTCTGCCTCTCTCTCTCTCTCTGTGACTATCATAAATAAATAAAAAATTAAAAATAAATAAATAAATCAGGATTCATCTCCATGGCATTCCTGGGGGATAATTATTTCAACCTCTGCATGTTACGATGGAGAGCAACAGGATTAAGAGCCAAGAAATCTGGAATTATTTCCTACTTCCATACTAACTGAGTGACATTGAGATTGAGCCCCATTTTCTCATCTATCAAAAGAATATACTGATACCTTAGTAACATGAAGTTACTTGAGGAGGATCAAATTAGATCATTTCTGCCAAAGAACTCACTACACTACACATCCTACATGCTAGTTGTTGTTCTTACTGTTGGGGACCTGAACGCTCTTCAAGCAATGCCTTCCACTTCTTAACAGCAATAATCATTAGATTTTGCTCAGCGGTTTTGCTCAGCAGCTGGGCGGCTGCCTTCGGCTCGGGTTGTGACCCCGGGTCCCGGGATCGAGTCCCGCATTAGGCTCCTGCAAAGAGCCTGCTTCTCCCTCTGCCTGTGTCCCTGCCTCTCTGTGTGTGTCTCTCATGAATAAATAAATAAAATATTTTTAATTGCTTACATAAAGTCGAAGATACAAGCACACCTTTACATGCTTATGTATACACACAAGCATTGGAGGACACACACCAAATTATTCTGGGAGATGAGACTATAGTCAGCTTCCACTTTGTACATTTTTGGATTTTAGTTTACAACTATAAGAAAATAATAAAAGTATCTGACCCCGTCCTCAACTCAACACCTCCCTCTCTTTGTAGTTGTCTCTCTATTCTTCCCGTCACAAACTTCTTAAAAGAGGTATTTATTAAATTCGTTATCTCCCGCTTGCTTCCAAACCCACCACAACCCAGCTTTCAGCCTCACCACTCAACTGAAGCTGCCCACAGGAAGGACACTAAGACCATCTTTATAGCCGAACCCAAGGAACGTTTGTCAGTCCTCATCCTCCTTGACCTGTCAATGTCATCTAACATAAATAACCGATACTTCCTCCTGAAAATGTTTTCTTCCCTTAATTTCTGTCTTACCTCAAAACCCCTTAAAAATCTCAAAATAAGATCAGTTGGCTCTCGTGTCTCACCCTTTCCAGCTGCTAAACAAGTCCTCGGTGACCTTGTGTACTTGTAGCACATCCTCTCGGATGAGGGTGATGTACAGGGAGCCCTGCAGACACAGCTTCCACAGCTTCTGGCACTGGCTGTTGGAGTTGAGGCACCCGCTACAAAGGAGAAACCCAACTGCAGGTGGGCAAAACAGTGCAGAAGAAGACTTAGAATTCTCTATCCATGTGACATGCTGCTGTATCTATTTCCCCTAATCCCATAAAACTTACTGATAATCCAGCGTTCCATCACTTCCACAGACAGGTACTCACAGGCCATCTGGGAGAAGAGAGGCAGAGATGGTCGAGCAGTTACTGAACTTGGTCTTCCCCTAAAGACTAAGGCAGTCTAGACAAGGGAAGTCAAGCTAGAATTCAAGTACTCAGACCAACTTTTATTTTATTGGACTGGATCAGGGCACTTTGATCAGCCAGGAGCGGGGGAACCTGCCCATAATGGAGATGAGGCAACTGGAAGTGGGGCGAGGAAAAATGAATTCAGCTGAGAAAAGGAAAAGGAGCTTGGGCTGGAAGTCAGGACAAATAAAAGGCTTAACGTAACTTCTCTTCAATAGTTCAGAAAATCAATACTCAGAACATCCTCACGATTTCTCCCTCCTTTTTTTTTTTTTTTTTTTTTAACGATTTCTCCCTCCTTTGGATTCCTTTACCACTTAAAGTAGAAATCACTCATTTGGCATTTTTCATTCATCTGGTACCATCCCTTGTATTTTTATGCCTATATGGCATGTATTCCCTAAGAGACTCTAAGTCCTTTAAGCATGGATATTGAGCCCATAGTCATAGAACAAAAATATGTGTTGATTAATCGACAAGTATGTTTAAGTTCCTGCTAGGCTGAAGAGTGTCTAATGACTCACTTTCATCTATCCATTCACTCCATGGTCATTTATTATTTCTTTCTATAGGAAGGCACACACTAATCCTGGTCCAAACAAAAGCTCCAACCCAACCATGATTTTTTTACCTACAAGAGGTGATCGACTCAGAGGCACATCCTGGAAGCTAAAAGCACACTTAGGGATGGTATTTCCTGAGAGAAGCACCCTCTACGGGGATGGCCTTGGCAAAGAGAACGCCCTCGCTGACAAGAGGAGAGGGAACGTACTGTGTCTGAATTAGCAGGGTTAATCATAGCCGGAGGGGTACTGATGAGACTCAGAAGCTGGGCACTGCGCCACTGCTCAGCGCCCTGGTTCCTCCGGACGAAAAGGAAATGCAGAGAGAGGAGGGCTTCGCTCACAGCCTGTGGGGGAGAAGCAAATGAATCCTTAGTGTCAATGATGAGGACAATATGCTTCCACCAGAGGAATCCTCCACTCTCCCAGGGAACTTGCCTTTGTGTGAGGCCCAAACTCTTCTGTCAGCTTCTTCAGAGGGTGGTCATATTCTAAGACCATCTGCCCCAGACGCGCAAAACTGGGGTCACTAGGAGAAAGCACAGGAAGGAAGAGTTACAGATCTCCCATAACCATGATGCAAACCCTCAGGTTTGCGTGTAGGATAAAGGCGTGTGCATGGCCTGGCATTCGCCTCCACCTCCAAAGATAAGCACACTGAACTGTGAACTACATATATAGATGACCCACCCCAGGCCCGAGTACATTAAACCATTAGACAGAACAATATTATTTGGGGCAGGTCCATGAACGTTTCTTCCTTGTGAGCACCCAAAATAGTGTTGAACACA
This sequence comes from Vulpes vulpes, assembly GCF_048418805.1. Taxonomy (NCBI): domain Eukaryota; kingdom Metazoa; phylum Chordata; class Mammalia; order Carnivora; family Canidae; genus Vulpes; species Vulpes vulpes. Next base: position 851,103 of record NC_132787.1, read on the forward strand.
TAATAGGTGCTCTATAAATTCATGTTGATTAGTCGTAATTCAAGTAATATGGCTAGACCCAAATTTGTATACAACCCAAAAAGTTACATATACATTCAAAGCTAATGGGTAAGGCATATGCCAAGGTGTTCACGCAGACACACGGGAATACACATCATACATAAAACAATGTTTCCTAGCTTACTCCGATCCCCCTGGCCTTCATTTTTTCAGCCCTTAAATACTTTTATTTCCACTAATGGAGGGATACAGAATTTCAGATAATCCAAAATCCATTTATATTTGGCTTCAAATGAATTTTCATACATTACTTGCCTCTAACGGCTTTACCTTGCTAATATTATTCCTACCAGTACTAAAACAAACAAACAAACGAAACTTTCTTTTCCTTTTGCAATAACCTGAAAAGCATAGTGGAAGCCAGCCCAAGGATTAAAAGCTGATCAGAGACAACGGCAACTGGATAACCCACCAGCAGACATTCAAGAGTTAACTGTATGTAAAAGTGCAGTGTTCTTGTTTGTATGCCACTGTAAGTATTTTGAGGTTTTTATTTTGCCTGGGTTACCATGTAGACGATGGGCTCTCAAATGGGAAAACACGACTTCTGTTTCCTTTGTGTCCACCTTGGACCTCATACCACCACGTATGAGATTCTTCATCTCCTATATCCCCTTAACTCACCTGTGCCCATGCAGCATCTCATGGGCACAGTTGTACATGCCAATGAGTACTCGTCGGTCCTCGATCCGTGACAGAAGTAAAATAACTGAGGTGTAAGTCACAATCAAGTCCAGGTAACTCTGAGTGAAGTCAAAGTTGAGATTCTACAAGGAAAATATGAAAACATGAACCCAAGAACAGCAAGGCCAATTAAGCCCTATTTCACCAACCATTCCAGATAGAGCCAAATAGACTCTGAAACGGTCTCTTTAGAAGGAGGAGCTGGCAGGATGGAAAAGTTAGAAGGAGAAAATTGGAACAGTCAGGGGTTAAACGTGAGCTCAAGGTATAAAAAGCCCAGGAAATATGGTCGCATTTTTTTTTAAGATTTTATTTATTTATTCATGAAAGACACAGAGGAGAGAGAGAGAGGCAGAGACACAGGCAGAGGGAGAAGCAGGCTCCATGCAGGGAGCCCGACATGGGACTCGATCCCGGGTCTCCAGGATCAGGCCCTGGGCCAAAGGCAGGCGCTAAACCATTAAGCCACCCAGGGATTTCCCATATGGTAGCATTTAGAGGTTAGATGTGGAATAAGAACACCTTTGTGTGATTTTTTATACCAGATCATACTGCTAATCGACACATAAATACACTTTAACGTCAGTACTTGATACAAAAGAATCACAATCCTAGAATAAATAATACAGTATATTATATTATATCATATCATATTATATTCCTGAAGGAATAGCCATTCCTCCAGTCCCTTCCCAAACCCACACTGTCCCGACCAAGACCTCTGCTATGGCTCCGAGGATAGAAGAGAGTCGCAAAGATTCTTACAATATCAAAATGGCACTGGCAGGCGTCAATGGTGTTGAGAAGTTCATATACGTGATCCTGGGGGAAGAATTGAAAATGAGAATGAATAAAGAATAAAGAGAAAATGAGAATTAATAAAGAATAAAGAGAAGGTGACATGTACTCCCAGAGCTTTAGGGGAAGAGTTCTCTCCCTTACAGGTCCTAGAGAGCCGCCGAATACCAGAGGGAAGCAGTGCTGAAGAGAGGGAGTTCCTTCTCAGAAAGCCAGCAGGGGACCCCCATCAAGCTGACCCCACCAAATCTCATGTTTCCATAGGCACAAGTCACTACTATACCATGCAGGCTCTCTCTGATTTATCATCCCGGTGTCCCCTTCCTCTACAAAAAAGGCTACAAAACGAAGATCATCTGATAGGCTCTTTTTATTTCATTTTTATTTAAATTCAATTAATTAACACACAGTGTACTATTAGTGTCAGAGGTAGAGTTCAGTGATTCGTCAGTTGTATATAACACCCCAAGCTCATTACACCACATGCCCTCTTTACCCCACCCCTTCACCCCCTCCTCTCCAACAACCCTCAGTTTGTTTCTCTGGTTAAGAGTCTCATGGTTTGTCTCCCTCTCTGATTTCATCTTGTTTTATTTTTCCTTCCCTTCCTCTATGCTCTTCTGTTCTGTTTCTTAAATTCCACACGTGAGTGAAATTATATGATAATTGTCTTTTTATTTAGTTCCATCCACATTGTTGCAAATGCCAAGATTTTTTGATGGGCTGAGTAATATACCATTGTGAGCGTGCGTGTGCGTGTGCGTGTGCGTGTGCGTGTGTGTACACCACATCTTCATTATCCATTCCTCTGTCCATGGACATCCAGGGTCTTTCCGATTTGGCTATGGTGGACATTGCTGCTATAAACATTAGGGTGCAGGTGCCCCTTCAAATCACTACATTTATATCTTTGGGATAAATATCAAGTAGTGCAATTGCTGGGTCATAGGGCAGCTCTATTTTTGACTTTTTGAGGAACCTCCACACTGTCCTCCAGAGTGGCTGTACCAGCCTGCGTTCCCACCAGCACTGTAAGAGGGGTTCCCCTTTCTCTGCATCCTCTCATAGGTTCTTTCTAAGATGCCAGAAATCAGACCCATTTTTAGTGATGAATCTCAAATTTTGTTCTTGGATTCCATCTCCTATTCTCAAAAATTAATTTTTTTAAATATTTTATTTATTTATTCATGAGAGACACAGAGAGAGGCAGAGACACAAGCAGAGGGAGAAGCAGGCTCTAGGCAGGGATCCCAATGTGGGACTCAATCCCGGTACCCCGGGGTCCCGCCCTGGGCCAAAGGCAGGTGCTAAACCACTGAGCCACCCAGGGATCCCCTCAAAAATTAATTATTAACAAATGGCAATACTACTCAACTTTCTATGTTTCTGTTTACTGACCACCTACTATATACTAACTGCTTACTAGATAATTTGTATAGATTTCACTTAACCCTCATTCCAGGGATAGGGAGCCTTTTTTCTTTTCATACATAATTTTACCTAAACAAATATGCAGTTTTATTGTGGACACCTCCCTCTCTCTGACATTAGCATCCACCCTCCATCCTGTACCAACCCCCAAGTAAACCAGTTTAACAACCCAGTATGGCGTTTCTTTCTTTCTTTCTTTTTTTTCCAGTAGGGCCTTTCTTAATTTTCCTCCTATTTATCTAATCCTATTCAGATAGAGAGAGGGGGAAAAAAACAGAGCTAGAGAAACAGGTTTTTTTTATCAACATTCGTGTTACAAAATTAAGATAATACTGTGCTCTTCTTGCCATTTTGCTTTTCTCAGTCAACCTTACCTGCTGAAAGTTCTCAAAGTCATCTGGTAGGACACTAATGCACTTCTTTTTATTTATTTTTTTTTTTGCACTTCTTTTTAATGACCACATTATATCCCATAGTATGGCCAATTCATTCAGCCTTTTTCTCACTGATGGACATCTGCTTTGTTCCAAATTCCTGGTCTATCCTTTGTTCCCTATTTGTCCCATTATTGGTACTTTCATCTCTACAAAGGTAGAGCTGCTAGATAGGAGTACGTACATTTTTTTTTTAATTTTTATTTATTTATGATAGTCACAGAGAGAGAGAGAGAGAGAGAGAGGCAGAGACATAGGCAGAGGGGGAAGCAGGCTCCATGCACCGGGAGCCTGATGTGGGATTCGATCCTGGGTCTCCAGGATCGTGCCCTGGGCCAAAGGCAGGCGCCAAACCGCTGCGCCACCCAGGGATCCCAGTACGTACATTTTTATTTTAAAAATATGTTGCCAAAGACTTGAGCAGTTACTTTACAGTAACAGATATACAAATGGCCAATAGGCAAATGAAAAGATGTTTAACAAGATTAGTCATCAGGGAAATGCAAATTTTTTAAAATTTATTTATTCATGAGAGACACAGAGAGAGAGAGAGAGGCAGAGACACAGGCAGAGGGAGAAGAGAAGCAGGCTGCATGCAGGGAGCCCGACACGGGACTCGATCCCCAGTCTCCAGGATCATGCCCTGGGCTGAAGACAGGCACCAAACCGCTGAGCCACCCGGGCTACCCGGGAAATGCAAATTAAAACAACAATAAGATACCACCACACACCCATGAGAATGGCTAAAATTTAAGTCTGATATTAGTAAGTGCTGATGAGCATGTGCAACAACTGGAACACTAGTATATTGGTGATAGGAGGAGAAAATGGAACCATGACTTTGGAAAAAAGTTTGGCAGTTTCTTATAAAATTAAACATATACATACCATTTGATTTAGCGATTCAACTTCTAAATTATTTACCCAAGTGAAATGAAAAATATGCTCCCACAATTATTTGTACTCAAATATTTATAGCATCTTGTGCATAATGGCCAAAAATATGCATAGTGGACACAACCCAAATGTCTACCAACAGGTAAATGGATAAATTATATCCATACAATGGAATGGTACTCAACAAAAATAGGAAATGAATCACAGTTACATGAAACAGCAGAGATAAATATCAAAAACATTATACTGAGTGAAAGAAGCCAGACATAAAGGAATGCATACTGTAAAAATTTTAACTATATGAACCTCTAGAAAAAAGAAGAAAAATTTAATCTGGAAAGTACATTAGTGGTTGCCTGGGGCCAGAGGTTGGGGAGATAGGAACGACTAGGGAGAAAAAGGTTCAGGGAACATTTGGGGTGATAGAAATTTTCTATACTTTCTTTGTGGCGGTTGTTACACAGGTGCATACATCTGTTAAACTTTTTTAAATGGGGAAAAAATGTTTCCACATTAACTTCCCCAAAAGGCCTTATTTAAATTAACACAAGGGAAAACCAAGGATAAGAGCAATTAAGATGCTTGCCCACGATCACAGGCTAGTAAGCGATAGTACCAGAAGTAGAACACGGAGACCCAGTGGTTTAGCGCCCCCAGGGCGTAATCCTGGAGACTCGGGATCGAGTCCCACATAAGGCTCCCTGCATGGAGCCTGCTTCTCCCTGTGTCTGTGCCTCTCTCTCTGTGTCTCTCATGAATAAATAAATAAAATCTTAAAAAAAAAAAAAAAAAAAAAGGAACATGGAGACCATGATCCTTCCCTCTATACTACATGACTTCTAAACCTCTATCTAGGGATCCCTGGGTGGCGCAGCGGTTTGGCGCCTGCCTTTGGCCCAGGGCGCGATCCTGGAGACCCGGGATCGAATCATCAGGCTCCCGGTGCATGGAGCCTGCTTCTCCCTCTGCCTATGTCCCTGCCTCTCTCTCTCTCTCTCTCTGTGACTATCATAAATAAATAAAAATTTAAAAAAAAAAAAAAGATAAACCTCTATCTAGCTCTATGCTGCCTCATTTGCTAGGAGGGCCTTTCTAGAACTTCCTGCAACCCAATTCCCACAGGTCATAGCTGCGGTTTGCTTTAAGCCACTCACCCAATGTCACTAAACAAGTCTTATCCTCTTAAAGGTAAGAATCAGAGGGGACTGGAATTAACATTTGTTGGACTCTAATCCTACTATATGCTAAAGACTGAGCTAGCTTGTTTTCCAAGTATTATCTCATTTAATTCTCACAAATACCTCACATAGTAAATCTTATTTCCCCATTTCATAGATAAAGAAACTGGGATTCGAAGAGACTCTTGTCTAAAGTCATTTATCTGGTAAGTGGTAAAGCTGAGATTTGAAACCAAATGTGTCTGATTCAGAGTCTACCTACTTTACAGTGTACAACATCTCAGGGTCTCTATTATCCCTCTTGCCCTAAATGAACCATAGGATACACCTTGGGCTCAGAACTTTACCAACGCAGCAACCAGCAGTCTCTAAAATCCCCTTTGGACCCCAACTCTCACTAGTGAGACGCTTCTTTATATGCATCCAGCATTCTTTCAACCACCTCCACTAGCGCCTACCTTCTTCCTAAACCCTACCCTCACTTCCAAGATTAATAATTTCTGATCTGACCCTCCTTTAGATTTCACACTTTTCCATGGCCCCACTTCTCTTTTCATTGTGTACAGAATGGCTTGGGTTAGCCCCCTCTGGCAGACACAGGGCACCCAAACCAGGGCTCCACAGTCTGGCTCCATCTGAAGAAACACTATGAAACTATCACAAGCTTCAATTGCTCAGATGGGTAAAATTTGTGTGATTTCTTTTTTTTTTTTTTAATTTGTGTTATTTCTTAAATGCATAAATAATTTCTTAAATTGCAGAAAATTAGGAAATACAAACAGGCATAATTTTAATTAATTTTTAAAACCACTCAAAATCCCACCAATCAGAAGTCCAAATTTTCTTTAAATGTATGTTTATCCAGGTAAATATACAAATTAGGGGCATCTTATGTCTTACTGTATTATAATTTGCTTTTACATTAAAGAACATATGAAGAACATTTTCCATGCCAATTAACATAAATATTATCATCTTTCAGAGCTGTGATGATATTCATTTATAGGCATGTACTCTGAACTTGTAACCAAGCCTCTATATATTGGATACATCAATTATCAACTTGTCACTTTATGTATGTATTTATTTATTTATGTATTTATTTATTTATTTATTTGAGAGAGTATGTGTGCATGACTGTGCCACCAAGGTGCCCCTCAACTTGTCACTATCTTTTTTTTTTTAAGATTTTATTTATTTATTCATGAGAGACAGAGAGAGAGAGAGAGACAGAGACACAGGCAGAGGGAGAAGCAGGCTCCATGCAGGGAGCCCGATGTGGGACTCAATCCCAGGGCCCCAGGATCATGACCTGACCTGAAGGCAGACGCTCAACCGCTGAGCCACCCAGGAATCCCAACTTGTCACTATCTTAACACAACAGAATATATTCTTTTTGTTTTTAAGAGTACATTCTTGTTATAACATTAGAATGCTACGCATGACCCCCATGATAATCACAAAGAAAGTAGCTATAGAATGGCGCCCGGGTGGCTCAATCAGTTAAGCATCCAACTCAGTTTCAACTCAGGTCATGATTGCAGGGTCATGAGATAGAACCCCACATTGGGCTCTTGCTTGAGGTTCTCTCTCCCTCTCCCTCTGTCCATCCCTCCAACTCATGTGCTCTAAATAAATAAATAAATAAATAAATAAATAAATAAATAAATAAAATCTTTTTTAAAATTAACATCTAATAATAAAAAAAAATTAACATCTAATAAAGAAGCAGTAGCATCTGAAGGAGAATGCCTACATTGGGGTCCTGGGCTAGAGAGAACTCACCCGAAATTCCATGACATCTACAAATGACTGGTAGTAGTTGGTGAGGAATCTAATTATCTCGGCTTTTTCCCGATGTACTGGTCCTAAATGTTGCTGGGAGAAACACAAAACCAAAATTTTAAAACACAAAATAAGAAGACAATCGATCTAAATAACCCTAGAAGAACAGGAGTTACACCTAAAACATTCTCGAAGAGGCTTGAAATACACTGACAAAGTTGGAAGACGTCTAATGCTCTGAAGGCCTTAAACAAAGGAGATTCTCTAGAAAGAATGTTGCATGGGGCTCTGACTAGTGCTAAATGAGAGGAAATGTCAAGGTCCCTTTCAGTCCAAGAGGCTTCTCATTTATATTAACATCAAAGGAAGCAGAGTGAGAAGAACGAGTAAGGTACAACGGTAAGAAATCTAGGGCTAACATTTAATTGGGGAGAAATAAGGGATATTCCATGAAATGTATGACTAAGTTAATTAGCAAGGAAGCATTGAATGGGAAAAAAGGAACAATGGTAAAATATACCCACCCTGCTGGGTTGATGGAGCTGTCTTCCTCTACAAGAACAAAACGTTCTCAAGAATCTTGCAATGGAGAAAGGGGCGATGCTTTGCTCTAGCTTACCCTGCGAGAACCCCACCTTACCTCAGAATTCTCAAGACTACAAGGACCTGAAGCCCGTGGGTGACCCCAAGAAAACTACTCTGTCCCCTGCGAACTTCAAAGAAAGGCAGTCAAAGGGGAGCGTTTACACTACCCAAGCGTAGAGTTATTTCAGAGGAAGGGGGTGGGGAGTGGGGACCATGTTCTCACCGTGCTGTTTCGGACATCTATGTTGGGAAATTTCTTGTTGATGTACTTGAGAGAAGATTCCATGGACTTTTCCAGTAAGAAAGGTGGCTTAGATTTGGGGTCTGAACAAGTCTGCACCAATAAAGCACATGATATTTCAACCCTTCCTCCTGCCCCTCCAAATGTACTCCTTCCTGCAGCATCCATTCTCAAATAGTCTCTCTTACAGAAAGGGGTCTGGGAACTCATTATGAAAGCATAGCGGTAGGTGAGCAACAAGCTTCGGGACGCGAAGCCAACTCTCAGTAGAGCTGAACAACCTGGGTATCTTGTCTTGCAGAGAAGAGTTCAGCGTCTGCTCGGCCCCAGTGCAAAGAGGAAGCTCTCTCCCCACCCCTCAGCCGAAGCCGGAAGGAGTGAGAAAAGCAGCTGCTTAGGAGTTAGACTTCACGGGTGAGTGTGTCACAATTATTGTCCATATGTAAGTATCCCATCCCAAAGGGTGTTTGTGGGGGACATTGAGTCAGTGGAACCATGTTCCTGGTGATTTATTTTATTACAAAATGCACAGAAGTTCCCTCTCCTTATTTTCTCTTCCAGAAACTCCACACTCCTGCCCATCTCTCTCTCTTTACTCCTCTAGGCCCAGCCCCTCGCCCCCAGCCCGACTCTTGTCCCCGAGCCTCTCTCAATTCCACAATTCCCATCCCAAGCAAACACACAGGACTGCAGCATGAACTCTCGGACTCTAAGTACTTCAGAAGGCACCTACCCATATTTTATTGAAATATCATATCTATTTTTTCCTTTTAGGGAAGTACTTCCATGGAAAAGTTTTTTGCCATAGACCCAACTTTGAATATCTTCAGAGTATGGAGGATCCGCAATAAACAACGAAACCCAGAATTCTACACCCCGGACCTTTATTCGAGGGCCTCAGAACAAAATTATTTCCTACCCCCATACACCCAGCAGAAAGCAGGTGCTCTTGCTGGGGCAAGAATCATTACTAGAAGGGGGAAGCCCTTAAAAAAAACCCTCCCCTTCTGCCTCCCAGCACCGGACGGCCCATATAATCCAAGTGATGGAAGGTCAGTTAAACCATCGGGGAAAGATGGGGGAGTCTAACCCCTGGAACTGCAGGCCTCAGGGTCCCCTGCCCTGCTGTTGCTGGAATAAGTGGTACCAGTGCAGCTGCCCGTGCTTACCTTCTTGATGTTATACATGCGGATGAGAACCCCCTGACCTCGATCATTCAGGATGGTGAGCTTCTCTGCCAATTTATGCTGGTAGGCAGAGGTCAAAGACATGATGGCCACCGAGAGAGGAGTATCCGGACAGCGATGCCTAATGTCCCCAAACGCTTTCAGCTTGGGTGGTGACACCCCCTGGGCGGAGGGACCCAGCCTGGTTGGTGCGCTGGTCTTCCTGTTGCCTCTACAATTGGCTCATGGGTGAAAGCAGTCATTACGGCTCACAGGCCTTCAGAATCTTCTTGTGCTTCCTCTTGCACACTCAGCAGGAGACACTTCCTCTTTCTAGCTGTGCAGCACTATTGGTAAGACTGTGAAGTGGGTGGAGGCAGGGGAGAGGGACAGGCTTTCAAGGCTCTTCCACAGTCTGGTGCCAACCTTTTTGGCCTTAACCCTTCACTCGAGTCCTATAAAAAGCTCAACACCAGACAAAAATGTATAGACCACCCCGGTCCCATACACCTTTAAACTACTTCCTCTTTTATATATCCCCATCAAGAATACCTGTTATTCGGAGCTGAACCTTAGGCCTATTCATCTTTTAGAGCCCAGATTAAATCCCAACTCTCCCTCATCATCCCATCTAATGTCAAATATTATATAGAACATCATATTCTTTTTTTAAGACTTTATTTAGGGATGCCTGGGTGGCTCAGCAGTTGAGCGTCTGCCTTTGGCTCAGGGCATGATCTTTTTCCTTTTTAAATCTTTTTTAATGAATTCTTCTGCTTAGTTTATTTATTTATTTTAAGATTTCATTTATTTATTCATGAGAGACACAGACAGAGGGAGAAGCAGGCTCCATGCAGGGAGCCCGACGTGGGACTCGATCCCAGGATCACGCCCTGGGCCAAAGGCAGACGCTCAATCGCTGAGCCACCCAGGCGTCCCCTTGACTAAATGAATTTTAGCACTAATATATTCTTGCCATCCCAACTGGGCCTTAGCTCCCTAATTTAAGAAAACAAACTCACTTTCAGGTTTCTTTCAAGGCAAAGAGCAGAAGGTCCTCAGAAAAATTCTACATTGAGTTGTCTTCATATCTACTTCCTTTCTGATACCTTTTCTCAGCTTTCCAACCATCCTCATTTTCCATATCCAGGGCTCTTACATTGTCCCCATAAATCCTGGAGTGGAGGGATGGGGGGAGCTGATTAGCGTCATTATACACAGAACTTAATGTTTGTTCCCAAGAGAACGTATCTTTTACAGAAGCAAGAAGACGGCAGTGCTTAACAGTCAAAAATCTCAAACACCTCTAATGGGAACTTCACACGTTTGGAGAATGGAATCTGCCTTCCAGTTTATTCACCGGATAGAGCCCCGAGAAAGCTAGAGGCCTGCCATAGGTGGTGTTGGCCTCAAGGATTTGAATCACCTGCTGTTATCGAAGGAACCCAGGTCCTACTAGAGGCATCTGTGGGGTTTCTGTTGCTCTTCCACGTTGATGGGGGACAGTAGGAGCAGGCGGTGAGAAACGCACACGTCGGCGGCGGAGCGGTGGTACAGCCGCAGCCTTCGTGCAGGTGAGTGTAGTTCTACGGGACCGTTTTCTCTTGCATTTCTTATCCTGCTGAAACTTTTGTTGAAGACTCTCCCCACGAAGCTGATCTAGGTTTCTCCTGTTCCCTAATACATCCTCCCCAACCCGGCGGAGACCAACCCGGTCTACTGTGAACGTAGACTTTCCTCACTCGTGCTTTCCCTCTTGCTGACCCAAATCCTAGCCAATCATCTGGATCTGGTTCAAAGAGTCCAAAGCCCGGCCCTTGTGAACTCCAACAGGACTTGGTCCCTACCATTAGGCCCCGCCTTTCCATGCCTGTTTCGTATTATACTGTCCCCTCAGCTGAACTGTAAGATTGCTGGAGCCTGGAAACACTCATTTCCTTATACTTGTTCTGTGGGAAGAGCCTACATTTTGACATCAGGCAGAATTTTGTGCTTGAATACCGCTGAGTCCAGCGCACTAGGCCTTTGACTTAAAGGCAAAGAGCCCAGGTCTGGAGCCAGAAAGCTTGAGTCCACATCCCAGCTCTATCACTTGGCAGCTCTGATCCAGGTTCCCTGCCTGCAAACTGAAGATGATATCGATGATAGTTCCTATCACATGCAGCTACTGTGTGTACTAAATAACTTACCTACATACGAAGCGACGGCCTATTTACCATGTACCGGGTACTTTAAGTGCTTTACATGTATTACATCCAATAATATTAATAATGCTCCTCAAACCTGTGCTAGCTTTGTAACTGTAGGATTGTCTGTCACCACTGAGTTGGTCTCCTAACCTATAAAACAGTGGGAATCCCCCGTACACCTGCAGAAGTGGTCATATGATCCGGCGTTTATAAACATTCAGCTCGAGGCCTGGTACACTGGATTCAGAATGCCAGAACGAAAGTAAAATTTGGTTTTGTTTTGTTTTTTTTTTTTTTAGTATGTAGTGAGCTAATGCACTTCCTCTGAAATTCTACTTGGCACCCCATAAAGGAAAAGGCCAGGTTTAAGACGGGACTAATCATTCCAACGGGTAGTCCCTAGAGAAACTTCGCTGGAAAGATCACGCAGCGGTTCTTCCTAGAAACTGGAAGGAACCTCCCGAGGACGGCCGAACTGCCCCCGAGGGGGCCTAGTAACCCTGGCTACAAATCAGAATCCCCTGTGGAACTCTTTTAAAGCCACAGTTAGGGCAGCCCCAGTGGTGCAGCGGTTTGGCGCCGCCTGCAGCCTGGGGTGTGATCCTGGAGACCCGGGATCGAGTCCCGCATCGGGCTCCCTGCATGGAGCCTGCGTCTCCCTCTCCCTCTGCCTGTGTCTCTGCCTCTCTCTCTGTGTCTATGAATAAATAAATAAAATATTCTTTAAAAAAATAAATAAATAAAGCCACAGTTAGCCAGACCCCATTTGTGAAGATTCTGATCCACTAGTTCCGGAAAATCTGTCACTTTAAAACTACCCCGGGACTCTCACCCACAACCAAGACTGAAACACCACTTCGGGACTTAACTGTGACATCAGGAACTTCCAAGCCTCTGAGAAACCACAGACCATATGGTGGGAGAAGAGGAATTGAGTAGCTTGAGCAGAAAGTGGACTCACATCACTTGACAAAGGTACGCTGCTTGCCCCCTCCCCAAACGTTGGCTGTTCGCCTCGTTTTGACCTACAGAAGGGATCGTTTCCCTCTTCAGATCCAGACACTTCTTTTTAAATTCTTGAGAGACGCCGCTTCAAGAATAAGGTAGGTCTCAAGAGACTTTAGACGTGGTTCAACTGTCAAGGTAGCATCAAGGCTAGGATGCTCTTGCCAAGTCTAACACGTATTATTTTTTTTATGAATTTATTTTTTATTGGTGTTCAACTTGCCAACATATAGAATAACACCCAGTGCTCATCCCGTCGAGTGCCCCCCTCAGTGCCCGTCACCCAGTCACCCCCACCCCCTGCCCTCCTCCCCTTCCACCACCCCTAGTTCGTTTCCCGGAGTTAGGAGTCTTCATGTTCTGTCTCCTTTTTTGATAGTTCCCACTCATTTTTTCTCCTTTCCCCTTTATGCCCTTTCACTATTTTTCATATTCCCCAAATGAATGAGACCATATAATTCTAACACGTATTAAACCAAACGGCCTCCGTGCTAGTCTTGGCCTCCCACCTGGGACATCCAGCTATGGATAATGAGGTGAGTGACCCAAGGCCGTCAATTCTCGCTGCCTATTCTGAAGCGCTCTCTGTTACTAAGCCCAGCCTTATCAGTCTGACCACACTTCATACTTCCCTCGGCTGCTGGCTAAAAGAGGGGTTTGGGGTTATTTGGCGACAACATTTCGGCATGAAAGCTCTTCTTCCATTATCTTTAAGAATCTGAAGATACCTACGCAATGTTGGATTATACGCAACCTTTATTTTCCAGAAAGCCAATTCACTTTAATAACAAGCATTTGCGGCTCTAATATTATCATTAATATGCAGTGGGAGCTTTAAAGAGCTACCCTGGCTTGTGTTCTTAAAAGATACCTGAGTCTAAATCCCTGGACTTAATCATCTAAATGCCCTCAGGAAAATCTGACATTTAACAGTCTAGCTCTGTGCCCTTTGTCTATGCCCTAGGCATGATGCAAAGCAGAATTGAAATGGGCTATTCTAGGCACTTTTCTATCCTTAGTGCTTATGCCAGTCTGCCTTGATCTTTTTCCCCCCATCAGACTATGCTGTCCCTGCTCTGCAGAAATCTCAGCTGTAGCTGTTGCCTGGAAACTTGGGAGTCCTTGAAGTGAACGTCTGCTAGGACAGCTAAAGGCAGCTGGCCATAAGGGAAAGTAGGCCTCCTATTGGCAGGGAAACGTGGCAGATTCGAGATGGTGTATTCTTAGTTCACTTCTGGGAGTCTTCATATGTTAATACCTACAACTTTAGAGACTTCAGACTGGCGTTCTCAGATAATTATAAGGTAGCCTGGACTCAAACATGGTACTGTTCATTCTTCCGATCCCCTCTCCCCAAAAGTGGCTATGCTGATCTGACAAGTAGCATCCTTGTCTAGTAAAGAGCTTAATTTAGACACATTTGGCAAAGAGATGAGAAGGAGCAACGCTGAACAGGAAAGGAAACGGCTGCCCCAGTCTTGCTTTCTCAACACTCAAGCTAAAAGCGTTGAATTTCATCTTGCCCCAGTACTGTGAGCTTTCCAAGGAGCCTCGCCTGTTCCGTACTCTGTCTGGGGGCAAGGAATTCTATCCAAAACAACCTATTAGACTAAAATATATGTACAAAGGTTAAGTTTTGGTTTTCCAAGGCATATAAGCACTTCTCCTATTATCTAACTGACTAGGCTACTGCTTTAGTCATACAAAACCTTCATGGTGAGATACCCACACCTCTCACTCTTCTTTTGAAAACAGTAGTAGGCCTGTGTCAAAACTACCTGATGTCAAATGTCAATATTTTCTTTGCCAACCCACGGTTCCTACTATTTAGGCCTCATGGAGACAGAAGCCTTGGAAATATGTCCTTATGACCCAAACCACAGGATGCCACCCAGCAGGTTACAGTACCACCTGGCATCATGTAGAAAGGTAAGTTTTCCTTATAAAAAAAAAAAAATGTTGGAGATCCCTGGTTGGCTCAATGGTTGAGCGTCTTGCCTTCGGCCCAGGGTGTGATCTTGGAGTCCCAGGATCGAGTCCCACATCAGGCTCCTTACACAGAGCCTGCTTCTCCGTCTGCCTGTGTCTCTGCCTCTCTCTGTGTCTCTCATGAATAAATAAATAAATAAAATCTTTTTTAAAAAAATGTTAACTCACTGGAGGGAGAAAAATAAGCTCAGAAAATGTTAAAGATTAAAAAAAAAAAAAAAAAAAAAAAAGAACAAGCTTCTGACCATACATAGCACTTACCAGTTCTTAATGTTGGAAATGGTTTGTCTTAAGCATTTCCAGAAAGGAATGGAGGGTGGAACACAGGCATTGTATAATAGCCATTTAATGAGCTTTTTTTCTTTTAGAAAAATCCGAAGATAGCTAAAAAGATGGCTAACTGCAAATATAATGCTTGCCATGTGGTCCCCATCAAAAGGCTCAAGGAACATGAGGTTAACTGTGTCAACAGAACTGCTGTAGATGATGGTAAGTGGGTTTTTTTTTTTTTTTTTTTTGAGGAGCAGATAAGTGGCATCAAGTGCTATCGCCCCGTGTCCTTCACATTTCCTAACTACGGAAATCTTAGCCAAATGAGAGGAATGAAAAACAAAAGGAAGTTTCTACCCTGCTTCTCTAACTTCTGATCTGCTTCATTTCAGAGCCATTTAATCTTCCAAAGTTCATTTCTCCAAGTTTGGAAACAAATAAAAAACTTTCTAATACTGCCAATCAGATTTTTGACCCCGATGTCTGGAACATAGGTGAGCAAGGGTGAATCAGTGAACACAGTCATAAGTGAAAGCTTGGACCCTAAGCCCTTTGTAGCTAATTAAGTACTATAGTCCTGGATAAATTAAGTCTTAATACTCCTCCCACAGAAACCTTCAAAACAATCAAATAAATCTGAGAATTTCATCTGTTCCTGGAGACGCGACCCAGTAAAAAGGAGCCTAATTAAAACCTAAAATAATTTATAATCATTTAAAGAATCTTATCTTGGGACACCTGGGTGGCTCAGCGGTTGAGCGTCTGCCTTCAGCCCAGGGCGTAATCCTGGAGTCCTGGGATCGAGTCTCACATCAGGCTTCCTGCATGGAGCCTGCTTCTCCCTCTGCCTGTGTCTCTCTCTCTCCCTCTCTGTCTCTCAAGAATAAATAAATAAAATCTTTTTGAAAAATTAAGAATCTTAGCAATACCTGTTCCCTTTCCTTTTTTAAAAAGATTTTTTTAAAATCTTTTAAAAATCCACACTTGGCTTCCCAAGCTGCCACAGAAAGAGAATGGAGGTACAGGGGTCCCTTAAGCATCTTGGCCCAGAAGAAATACTTCCAGTCACACCCCATTGGCAAAAACTTGTCATATGACCCTACCTAAAGTCAGGTTGGTGGGAAAGCAGTCCCTGGCAAAGCAGCCAATTCCCAGCAACAACTATGGAAGGGAGATTCGAATCTCTGCTGCCAATGGCTTTCTCTGCAAAAATATAAAAATGCTTAGTACTTGTATCACGTCTCCATCCTCTCTTCCTCTTTCTAGATAACACACGTCATTATCCTTCATTTGTTCTTAAGACATTTGCTCCAAAAATGCTGGTCTGTGAAAGGTAAGATAAATCATCCTACAGAAGTTATTGGAATAGAGGCCAAAACACCTTTAAGGTTGACTCTTAAGGTGAGATGGTCACTAAGTCATAGGCATGGCAGATGCCTAAATTTCATTATAAATTTTAAAAGACCAATATTCATGGGCTCTAAGTACTTCCATTCCTTCCCGAAGGCTTCAGTGGTTTGGTGCCTGCCTTCAGCCTACGAGGTGATCCTGGAGTCCCGGGATCCAGTCCCACATCAGGCTCCTCGCAGCCTGCCTCTCTCTGTGTGTCTCTCATGAATAAATGAATAAAATCTTAAAAAAAAAAAAAAAGTCCTTCTTCCCCCATAACAGAAAGCAGGGAAAGTCCCAGTTGCTTTAAGACAGACTGGCAGAGAAAGAGCTCTCTAGAATTCTATTGGAAATGCAACTAATGCATATCAAGCTTAGGTCTTCCATAAAAACATTTTCAAAATGACACTACCCTAATGTTGTCTTTCTACCTGTAGGTCAGAAAAACTGATGGAGAAGCTGTGGATAAAAGAGCCAGCAGCGGGATCCCTGGGTGGCGCAGCGCTTTGGCGCCTGCCTTTGGCCCAGGGCGCGATCCTGGAGACCCGGGATCGAATCCCACATCGGGCTCCCGGTGCATGGAGCCTGCTTCTCCCTCTGCCTGTGTCTCTGCCTCTCTGTCTCTCTTTCTGACTATCATAAATAAATAAAAATTAAAAAAAAAAAGAGCCAGCAGACAGAAAATTTATTTTTCTTTAAAAACGTTGGTGAAATCTTTATTTTTTTTTTCCTTTGGTGAAATCTTAACTGTCATATTTTAGGTAACAACTCCAGTCATTGTCGGCATCTTAACATGTTTTTATTTATTTAAATAAAGAATACTTTTCCTATGACAAGCTTCATTGGATTCTTTTTCCCTTGTTTTCATATCCTCATTTGTCAACCAAAGGCTAGAAGGCTTATTTGCCTATTTCCCTTATTAATAGAGGAAATACAGCTACCACGTGGGCTATGCTATTCCTTAACCAGATTCTTTATCCTCCAATTATTTTTCTCCTACTCCAAGTCATGCACTATATGACCATTAGATTATCCTTCTTCAGTCGGTTTTGTACAACTCTTTCACGCTTAAACGATACGGTTTTGGGGGGCACCTGGCTGGCTCAGGGGTAGAGCGTTGCAACTCTTGATCTCAGGATCTGAGTTCAAGCCCCACGTTGGGTGTGGAGCCTACTTTAAAAAAACACAAAAACTATAGTTTTTATAAGTGAGTTTGGAGCATGTCTCCAAATCTCTCTTCTTAACTCTGTAGAAGTCAGTTTACTCCCATCTTAAATATACCTTTTTCTTTTTCACTCTGTTCGTTTTAAAATGCCACCCCTTGCCCTTCAACCGCTGAAATTCCTTTCTAGCTTTTTTTTTAAATATAATTCTTAATTCTCACCACATTTAAATCTTCCAGGCATCCAACCTCAACCATACCACACCCTTCCCAAGAGAAGTCAGAATCACATGCTGCTTTATATTTGCTGAACCATATACCACTAGCCAGGTTCTAGGCATCTAGTAGATAGTCACATACTTGGTGCTTAAACTGAACCAAGACCCAATTTTTAACAAGCCAAAATTTGTTCCTTTTAAGCTGTAAATTTTTTTTCAGCTAGTTAATTTTAAAATTATGACCTTGGTTTTTGTTGCTAGTTTACTGATTAGTTCAGGTATATTTAGACTTATAATTAAAAGTAGAAGTTGTAATCAAATGGATATCTTCTGCCCTTAGAAGTCTTATCCCTATTTCCTAGGTCCTTTTTCAAAATGGTCTTTTTTTTTTCCTTCAGTTAAAAGGAGAAAACAGAAGGGAGAAAAGCTAGATACTTTTAGTATCTAACACATTCTAGTATACTGTGTACAAAGGAGGGCTAGTGATTTACATTACTATATACAAGACTTTTTATCTCTTGACTAAGGCCTTACCCATCTTTTTAATTTCTTAAATCATACTTTGGTATATTAACACCAAACTATATGAAAATTAAAAGATTTCCTAAGAAAAATGGCCCAAAAAGATAAAGATGTCTTCCTCCCTCATTTTTTCAGTATATGGAATCTTCCCCTAAAAAACCATGTAGTCTGAATTGGAGCAACTACATAATTTTTTCTTCAAACCAGGATACTCTTAAGCATGAAAAGGAGAATAAAATATGAAATGCCTGGGTGGCTCAGCAGTTGAGCATCTGCCTTTGGCTCAGGGCGTGACCCCAGGGTCCTAGGTCGAGTCCCGCGTCGGGCTCCCTGCAAGGAGCCTGTCTCTCCCTCTGTCTCTGCTTCTCTCTGTGTGTGTCTTTCATGAATAAATAAAATCTTTTAAAAGGGAGGGGGAATAAGAATTATCCTGAGATAACCAAAAAATCAGGGTGGCCACCCTAGTCTTAAGAGATAAAACATCACTATTTGGGCAGTTGTCATTCAAAATATGGATGCCAGATACTCAAGTCTCACTTTAAGAAGTTTTGAGGGGTACCTGGGTGGTGCTGTCCATTAAACGTCCAACTCTTGGTTTGGGCTCAGGTCATGGTCTCAGGATCATGAGATCAAGCCCTGCACTGGGCTCCATGCTCAGTGCCGAAGGCTCTCTCTCTCCCTCCCTTCCTCTCTCTCTCAAATAAATATTTTTTTAAAGAAAAGTTATGAGCCCCTCATAAGAAGGCACAATAGAAACTAAAATATCACTTTTTTTGGCCTTTGACATAACATTTGATCAAAACTTAAAAAAATTTTTTTACAGAAAAATACTGTTTAAAAAGTTTCCAAGGGATCCCTGGGTGGCGCAGCAGTTTGGCGCCTGCCTTTGGCCCAGGGCGTGATCCTGGAGACCCGGGATTGAATCCCACATCAGGCTCCCGGTGCATGGAGCCTGCTTCTCCCTCCGCCTGTGTCTCTGCCTCTCTCTCTCTCTCTGTGACTATCATAAATAAATAAAAAATTTTAAAAAAAAAAATTAAAAAAAAAAAAGTTTCCAAGTTATTGCCTCAAAGCCTGCCTAGATTCCCCAAAGTCTTAACTATTCCCCCTCCATACTCCCATAACAGATGGTTTATGCCTCCATTTAACATCCTTTCGTTCTGATCTACTATTATCAAACTCTAAGATGCTTTAGGACGGGCATGATCTTGACTGTGTAATAGTCCTGGGCCCCCACACATAAATCAAAGTTGCTGAATGTGAAGAATCTATATAGACATGGGTTAAAAGAGACTCGGTGCCCTGGCCTAAACATTTACACTGAATCAATCAATCTCTCAAAAGCTTTGGTAACCAGATTCACTCATCTTCACCAAAAAGTCCTATCAAGGCCATTTAAATTACATCTATGTAATAGTAATAAGACTTCCTAGCTATAAAGTTTCTTTTCTATGATCAAGTTTAAGATTTCCACTCTTACATTCATAGCATGAGCCATGGGGAAAAAATTGCTAAGGCCCCTTACTCATATGTACCAAAACCTTACTCACTGGTTCCCCAGCTTTATCCTATTATTGGTCCATATTTCACAACCTTTTTGTGCAGACCTCCCAAGCAGCTGTGGTATAAAATGAGGAAAGAAAAAAACCTCTAATATTTTCGTCTCTTTAACAACCGTAGTGGCCATGGTCCATTATAAAGGAGCAATGTTGACAACTATAGTAACAGGCAGTGGTTCTCAAACTTTATTAAAATCACTTGAAGGTCTTGTTAAAAACAGATGATAAGACATCCCATCCCTGAGTTTCTGATTCAGTAGGTCTGTAGTAAGGCCTAAGGATTGGCATTTTCTCAAGTCCCCAAGTGATACTCTGCAGTCCGGGACCACACTTCAAGAACCACTGGCCTGATACACAGCTTAAGTGCTAGGAGGGAAAGAGGATGGAAGGAGGTACTAGAAAACCTAAGAACATAAGCCCAGGCAGAGGTTAGAAAACTTTACCAGGGGGGGGAAAAAATGACCCTTGGGTTTAAACATTTGCCATTTTTTTTCTGTGCTTTTGTTTTGTTCTTTTATCTTTTTTAAGTAGGCTCCACACCCAGCGTGGAGCCCTACGCTGAGCTTGAAGTCATGACCGGAGCTGAGGTCAAGAACCAGTTGCCTAACTGGCTGAGCCACCCAGGCTCCCCTTGACATTTTTTAAAATAACAGATGAGAAGAATGGCAGTTTTAGAATTTTAGAATTGTTCTGTGCAAGACTAGTCACGGGCATAATTTTTAGTAGGTAGAATTTCTTTAGTAAACTCTGCGGTCCTACCATCTTTTCAACAACCTTCTTTCAAGAAGTTCCGTTCCTCACCTACCAGTTGATAAAGCCTTGCCAATCCGATACTAACCTAGGTCTGAAAACTTTGACCTAAATTTGCATTTTAGATGCCAGCACAGAAAGAGAGTGAGGGGCTCTTTGTTGCTGACTCTCGGAAAAAGGAACTACCTAGAAGTCAAGGAAAAACACAGAGAACGGATTTCCCAAGCCCACTGGTAACTGTCACAGGCAAGGTGCGTCACACAGGAAGGTGACGTTTACACAGTAAGACAGAAAGACTTTATAAATTTTTAAAAATTACTATTAGTTTTTTCATTCATCCTGTGTTATCCTGTGTTTCTAGAGCTAAATGTTGCCTATTCGTTGCAAACTCCCATTAGGGACTCTTTTTTTTTTTTTTTTTTCAAGATTTTATTTATTCAGGAGAGACACCGAGAGAGAGAGAGAGAGAGAGAGAGAGAGAGAGAGAGAGAGAGGCAGAGACCCCGGCAGGGGGAGAAGCAGGCTCCATGCAGGGAGCCCAACATGGGACTCGATCCCAAGATCCCGGGGTCACGCCCTGGGCTGAAGTCGGTGCTAAACCACTGAGCTGCCCTGGGACTCCTTTTTAAACATAAATTTTCTTTGGCTCCCTGGTGGCAGCACTTCTCCCTGCTACTTTGCCTGAAAAATTGTAAACAGCACCGACTTTTCACCCTCCCCTAAAGCAATACTTCCCAATCCATCCTCAACAGTAAGACTATCTATTACGATCCCCTAGGTCGTTCATTTTGAAATATTTTGCTACTGTGTTTATTCAATGATTTTCGTATATTTAATTATGCACTAAGTACAGGTCAGAATTGATAGATGAGAGAATCAGAACTTTGTTGATAACATCCAGGCCAAAAACAAAG
Organism: Vulpes vulpes; assembly: GCF_048418805.1. Classification (NCBI taxonomy): domain Eukaryota; kingdom Metazoa; phylum Chordata; class Mammalia; order Carnivora; family Canidae; genus Vulpes; species Vulpes vulpes. The sequence continues at coordinate 872,329 of NC_132787.1, forward strand.
AAATTTAATATTTTAGTCTTCTGGAGGGCTGGCTAAGTTTTCTTGGGCTATCTAAAACACTGAAAATCCCTAAAGAATCCCAAGGACTACTGGAATTCCTTCAATCCTGAAAGGTAGGAAAACTCATTTTCTAACAAAGATTTCTGTGGTGGGGGGTGGGGGTTGCCTGAGTGGCTCAGTCCGTTAAGCCTCTGACTCTTGGATTTGGCTCAGGTCAGGACCTCGGGGGGTCATGAGATGGACCCCCATGTCGCGCTCCATGCTAAGCAGGGAGTCTGCTTGAAGATTCTCTCCCTCTGACCTTCCCCCTCCAAGTAAATAAATAATTTTGTAAGATTTTTTTTTTTTAATGTGCTAGGGCGCTGGTCTGTCTTTTTACTCATTAGTCTTTGTTTTTAACTTACAATTATTAGTTCAAAAATATGAGACATAATTTAGTGATCGTCGGAAGCAGCAAGGATCAGATTCAGCTGGGGCATTAATCCTCCCTAGCTCCTAGACTGACCCTGTAAAACTGCCTTGGTCTCTCATTGTTTTTCCCCTTTTCAAAATATATTCAACTGGCTGAAAAGCCCGGCTGAAAGAAAGCTCAGCAGGGATCCTAGATAAAGCAGGAACTTTCCCCGGTTGGAGATGAATGAACAAAGCATTTGAGAATAGAAAGAATAGAAGAGTGGCGCGTTTTTATTTTAAAGTCTCCACCGAAAGACAGTTTGGGGTTTCTGTTTATTTGTTTAAAAGTTGGTGGGCTTGTTCACTCGTGCTAAACGGAAGCGCTTTCTCCGATGAGGATCCCGCCACCCTGACAAAGCATCCCTGGAGGCAGCGAAGCCGCACTCTGGATTCTCGCTCGGGTACCCAGCCGCTCCGTCCTCTCCAGCCCTGGCTCTTGCTCAGAAATTCCAGTCTGCAGGTACCTGAGAAGTACGTACGCGGTCACGGTACGTGTCCACAAGTCCACCAGCTTACTGCAATTTAAAGCCTGAAAAATCACATCTCACTTCAAATCACATCGGCCGCGCCAACCTGCATGAACAGTGAGATCCAGGAGAGGTTTAGGATGCCAGGAAGGTTACCTTAAGATATTCCTAACAACCTGAAACGGATTCACCAAAACAGCAGCTTTCTCCAAAATGCTTTTGTGCTAAGCGCGCAGGGAGGCTTTCATTCTTAGCTATTATCTTTCAAAATGCACTTTAACAGCTTGCTCCTCCTTCACAGGAATTCCCCGGGCCACTCAGGTGAAAGAACAGCTTTCCTAGATTCAAAACAGCGCCCAGGTCAGTGTTTCTCAGCCCTGACTGCTTATTAGAATCATCTGGGCAGCTTTTTAAAAATAACCATGCCCAGCCCTTCCTGATTAATTGGTCTGGAACGGGAACTTGGCCTAGGACGCCTTAAAAGCTCCCCAGATGATTCTAACGTACAGACAAGATTAAAAACCACCAGCATGCAAGAATGGCTTGGGCGGGGTGTCTAACATTTCTTTTTAGGGTCTTAATATGAGCCAACGACTATGAAGCATACTCTCCTCAGCCCCAGGGCTGCTAATCTTAAAAAAAAAAAAAAAAAAAAAGGGTAGGGGCATCTGGGCGGCTCTGGTCCTGGAACCCAGCCCAGCCTGCTCAGCAGAGTCTGCTTCTCCCTCTCCCTCTGCCCCTTCCCCGACCCCTTGGGCTCTCACATGGGCACTCTCTCATATAAATAAATAAAATTTAAAAAAAACAACAAACAGGTAACAATCTATGTTCACTAACTAGTCTCATAAAAATAAAATGTCCCAGGGATCCCTGAGTGGCGCAGCGGTTAAGCGCCTGCCTTCGGCCCAGGGCGTGATCCTGGGGTCCCAGGATCCAGTCCCGCATCCGGCTCCCTGCATGGAGCCTGCTTCTCTCTCTGCCTCTCTGTCATGAATAAATAAATAAAATCTCTTAAAAATAAAACAAAATGTCCCATCTCCATGACCCTTTTCACTAAGGTCACATTCAGCTCTTGCTATCAGGAAGCTCAAAGCCCTCAGCCCTACACACCACCGACATGTTCCAAGAGCCCCAGTCACTGAGCACTGGGCGCTCGCCCACACCGCCCCCTACACCTGGGGCAGTCCAGAAATCTCGGTCATATCGTGTTTTCACTCCTCGGTTTTGAAGAATCGTGGGAGCAGATGTACCCGTGGAATCACCACCTTCCTTTATTTGTGTCCGACCTTCAAAGCCCACAGCCCCCTTCTCTTCCATGGACCCTTCCGAGGTCGCAGTGGGCCCCGCAGGCTCCCTCCTCGGGCCGGTTTCCAGGCCTGGCCGTGTTCCCGGCATGCCACAGGGCCCTGGCACCTGCCCTGCCCCTGTCCTCCACCTGCCCTGCCCCTGTCCTGCACCTGTCCTCCACCTGCCCTCCACCTGCCCTGCCCCTGTCCTCCACCTGCCCTCCACCTGCCCTGCCCCTGTCCTCCACCTGTCCTGCCCCTGCCCTGCCCCTGTCCTGCCCCTGCCCTGCCCCTGTCCTCCACCTGCCCTGCACCTGCACTGCCCTGCACCTGTCCTGCCCCTGTCCTCCACCTGCCCTGCCCCTGTCCTCCACCTGTCCTGCCCCTGCCCTGCCCGTCCTCCACCTGCCCTGCACCTGTCCTCCACCTGCCCTGCCCCTGTCCTCCACCTGTCCTGCCCCTGCCCTGCCCCCTGTCCTCCACCTGCCCTGCACCTCCACCTGCCCTGCACCTGTCTTCCACCTGCCCTGCCCCTGTCCTCCACCTGTCCTGCCCCTGCCCTGCCCCCTGTCCTCCACCTGCCCTGCCCCTGTCCTCCACCTGCCCTGCACCTGTCCTCCCGTTCGGGCACCTCGGGGGCAACAGCTACTGCTCCCACCGCGCGCATGCGCCGCACCTCCCCGGCTCCCCTCCCAGCAGGTGCTCCTAGATGCTACCACCCGCTCTTCGACCTCCGGGCCCTACAGGGCCTGCTACGCGACAGCTGGGTTCCCTCGACCCGCGCCCTCCAGGCCCGCTCCTGCTCCTGCTCCTGCTCCGCCCGACGCGGCCGCAGGAAGGCGCGAGGCCCGCGCGCATGCGCCACGCGAGGCTGCCACGTTAGGGACCCAACGAGGCGGCGCGCGCGCAGGTGGCAGGAGCGGCGGGGCCCAGGCTGCGCGCGCAGCCCCGCCCGACGTCACAGGAAGTGGGGCCCACGCAGCGTGTCAGGGGCGGAAGTGAGCGTTGCCGGGGCGCGGCCGTGGGGGAGCGTGTCCCGCCGAGGTAGGCCGGGCGTCCGCGGGCGGCGGGCGGCGGGCGGCGGGCGGGGCGGGCGTGGGGCCTCGCGGCGCCGAGGCCGCCGGGCTGGAAGTGGGCGGCCGCGGAGCCCTGCTCTGGCTCCCGCTCCGAGGAGGAAGCGCGGCTGCTTCCCGAGGGCCCGCTCCGTGGGGACCGACCCGGCGCCGGCCGCCGGGCGGGGACAGGTCGGGGCCGCGGCCCGCCGTGGGCGCGGCGGAGGGGCCGGGAGCGTCCTCCGGCCCAGGCCCGGCGGGCGGGCGGCGCCGACCGTCCCTCCGAGCGGCCCAAGCTGCGCAGCGGGGCCGCTGCCGCCTCCTCGCGGGCTGCGCGTAGGCCGTTGGCGGAGCGCCCGGCGCGGAGGTGTGTGAACGTCGTCGGACGCGGCCTGCGGCCCCGGAGGGACGCGAACGCCCGCCCCCCGGAAGCGCGGCCGCGTGCGTCCGCCGAGGTTCCGGGCCGCCACGTCACAGCGGGGGGCGGGGCCGGGGGGGGGGGGTGCTGCGGGGAGGCCCAGCGCGCCTGCGCGGCGGGGGCGGCGGCTCCACGGGAGCTTAGCTCCTCCCCCTAAGTATTACGTCGGCGCAGCGTGGAATGGGGATCTTTGGTACTAGCGGACTCCAGCTGCCGAGGCCTCCCTAAACTGGGCGGTTCCTTTTGCTTTCCCCCCCCTTTTTTTTTTTCCTTTTGCTTTTTAATCAAGATTTTCATGCATTGGGCAGCCCGGGGGGCGCAGCGTTTTGGCGCCGCCTTCAGCCCAGGGCATGATCCTGGAGACCCGGGATCGAGGCCCGCATCAGGCTCCCTGCGTGGAGCCTGCTTCTCCCTCTGCCTGGGTCTCCGCCTTGCTCGCTCTCTCTGTCTCTCATGAATAAATAAAATCTTTTTTTTTTTTTTTAATTTTTTTCATGTATTTAGAGGGAGAGAGAGAGGAGGGAGACCCCCGCCGGAGCAGGGAGCAGGATCTGGGTGGGGGGAGCGATCTCTGCCAGGACCCTGGGATCATGACCTAAGCCAAAGGCAGATGCTTAACTGACTGAGCCACGCAGGCTCCTCTGAGATGGACGGTTCTTTTTTCTTTTTTTTTTTTTTTAAGATTTATTTATTTATTTATGATAGACATAGAGAGAGGGAGGCAGAGACACAGGAGGAGGGAGAAGCAGGCTCCATGCAGGGGCCGGATGTGGGACTCAATCCCAGGACTCCAGGATCACGTCCCAGGCAGAAGGCAGGTGCTAAACCGCTGAGCCCCCCAGGGATCCCCGAGATGGACAGTTAAGTCCTGACACTCAGGAGGCTTCCCTCCGTGCAGAGGGGAAATAAGTCCTCACTGGAGAGATTAACCAAGTCTGCCCGTTTCCGTATAGGGGATTGGTGGAGGAGAGGGGAGGCGAAGCCCCGCTGGACTGGGGGTCATGCTTCTTGATCATGTTCAGAAAAGTCATGGAAATAGTAAACTAGGGGCGCTGGGTGGCCCAATCGGTAGGGCGTGGGCCCTCAGCTCAGGTCGTCATCTCTGGGTCCCGGGCGGAGGCTGTCATCAGGCCCCCTGCTCAGCGGGCAGTCTGCTGCCCCCTCCCCCCTGCTCATGCTCTGTCTTTCTGTCTCAAATAAATATAATCTTTAAAAAGAAACCGTAAGTTAGAATGTCTCTGGGCTTACTAGATGGATTAAGCGCATACTGGTGGACCTAGACGTCCAGCCTTCCCAGGTCCCAGGGAGAACAAGACTGGCAGCCCACCCATCCTGTATTTTTAGGAACTTGAGAATAAAGCTTTAAGATAATACCCTATTCCTAGGTTTATCCGAAAGTTTAAATGGTAGTATTCTCGTGATCTTAACGTGCCGCCTTTACTGTTAAATAGTATGGAACCCTAATGCATGGTAAACAGTGACAGGTTGTTGTCATGGCGCTTAGAGTATCTCTAAACTTGAAGACAGTTTAAATTACTGGTCATATTTGGTTTTTCTTACCTGCCAGCCTTAGAATTTGTTCCAAGAGTGTGTGTCAGACAATGATGTTAAAATGCTTCAACGTTGTAAAGAATGCTTTAAAGGAGAGAAAACACTTAGGGGAGGGGAACACTCAGGGTTTCTTATATTGAGCTTGGGTAGCTTCAATTCCAGTTTGACTCCACTTTTTAGAACTTCTTTGGTACATTTCACTTTTCTGATTACCTGAAACACTGCTCTTTTTTCCCCCCCTCAGCACTTGGATTCAGCTCCTTCGTTTCCAACATGGAAGAAACTTACAGTATGTACTTCTTATTGCTTTTAGAGAATAAGTTAAATTTCTTGCGTTAAAAAAAAAAAAATCCTTACACATAGACTTATGTCTCATGAGACTTTTAGCGTATTGGGAAAGATTCACATTTCTCCCTTAAGTCCCTACTCTAAGTGGTAGTAGAGAAGTACCCAAATTTGAAATAAGATACTTGAAATTGATCCAGCTTTAGAAAAACTGCAGTTGGGGCAGCTGTGTTAAACTATAATTTTATTAAGTGAAACTTTATAATTTCTCAGGACTTTCGTTTCTCCTATTAAGGACGAGGGGATAGTAACCTCTGTTTTCTTTCTGTTTGAGGACATTATGATAATCATAGTAATGCTGATGTTCATGGAGTTTTGGGGATTAAAGAAATCCTAGGAAGAATTGTTATTTCTCAAGTGACTCAGGAACCTTAGATGGCCCGAAAAGTCAGAAGGGAACTAGCATCTAGAATCATAGAGGAATCAAATGTAGGAATAAAAGCTGAAAAAATATTTCATTTAACATTTGTATTTTACATCTGGGAAAATAAAACCTGGATTAACTGGTATGCCCAAGGTTACATAGTGAGGGACGGAGTCATATGTTGTTCATATGTAACACATACTTGATACCATAGGCACTATCTTTTCTAGGCCCTGAGTTTAAGGAACATCTGCATGAATAGATGGGTAACAGTCGTCAGCAGGGCCTATTTTCTTACTTTGCTGTATTGTTGAGTCTTTTTGAAATTAATAAGTTACAACCAAAGGATATTTTTTAGTTCCATTCTACTTTCAAGGAAGAGTCCAAAGGAATCTTTCTCATCAATATATAGAAACTACATGGAAATAGTCTTTATTAAATATCTACATCAGAGGTTCTCAAGCTTTAGCGTGCAGCAGGATCACCCAGGGAGTTTGTTAAAACTAAGGTTGCTGGTCTTACCCCTAGAATTTCTTTTCTGTTTGTCTGGTTTTGGGGTTTTTCTGGTGGGGGATTGTGTGTTTACTCCCAGAATTTCTGATTCAGTAGGTCTGCAACCCAAGAATTTGAAATTCTAACACATTCTCAAGTGAGGCTGCTGATCTGAGGACCACACTTTGAGAATCCTTGATCTGAAAGAAGGTTGATTCTCCTTGGTCTTCCTTAGGGCTCTCTCTCCAACCCCTCTAATTTTTCTTAAAATTTTTTAATGTATACCTGGAATTCCCTGTGAGATAGGTAGATTTATATTTATTCTTGAAAGCTTACCCTCTCTCTTAAATTAGAAAGCAACAACTCCCCTTTATGCCTTTCACTCTTTTCTGTTTCAGCTGTAGTTTTTTCCTTAGAAAAATATCACCTGTTCTCAGAAGTTCTCAGAAGTTCTCAGAAATGCACAATCTCAGGGCCCCATCCCAGACCCACTAAATCAGAATCTGCATTTTAATACAGTCCGCAAGTGATTTAACACTGCTTTAGAATATGCTTGACCCTTTTCCAAAATTGACCTTGAACTCTGACCTTAATCTGATAGATTCCTGAAGATCTCCAGCTTCTGTTTTGGGGCTGTACCTCTTAACTGATGATACTTTTGTCTGGTCAAGTTCCCTATTTCTGTGAAGTTTCCTCTATTTCTCACCATGGGTTTCAGGCCCTAAGCATCAGGAACATGTGAATCTATGCTTTTGGAGACAGCTTGTCCACAGGGCTTATGCTGTTTTCCAAGTTGTTATATTCCCAAAAAAGCCAAAATAGAATTTTTGATGAGTAGGTTGATAGTGTTTATCACAAGTATAAAGTATTTGTTACTTTAAATGCACGTGTACCTCAACGTAGCACTCTAAGGTATCTGCCCAAGAGAAATACTCCTAGTACACAAGTATGTACCAGATTGTTAGTCACAGCATTCTATATAATAGTAAAAAACTGTAAACGACCTAAATGTCCATCGGTAAGAGAACTAATTAAGAATGTCTGGCACAGGGCAGCCTGGGTGGCTCAGCGGTTTAGCGCCACCTTCAGTCCAGGGCGTGATCCTGGAGTCCCGGGATCGAGTCCCACATCAGGCTCCCTGCATGGAACCTGCTTCTCCCTCTGCCTGTGTCTCTGCCCACACACACAACCCGCCCCCCGCGTCTCTCATGAATAAATAAGTTCTTAAAAAAAATCTCTGGCACAGGGACACCTCAGTGGCTCAGTGGTTGAGCATCTGCCTTCGGCTCAGAGCATGAACAAGTCCCCCAAATCCTGCATCAGGCTCCCTACAGGGAGCTTGCTTCTCCCTCTGCCTATATCTCTGCCTCTCTCTGTATCTCTCATGAATAAATAAAATCTTTATTAAGAAAAAAAAAATCTATGGCACATCCCTATGCAGCACTGATATATTCCTGTTTGGGCTTGGTTTGGGGTTTTTGTTGTTGTTGTTTTTAATATTCCTTATATATACTGACATAGAAGGAGCTCCAAGATCTATGAAGTTAAAAAGCGGTGGAGGGGGTGGAGGTGGAGGGATTGCACCTGGCTGGCTCAGTTGGAAGAGCGTGTAACTCGATCTCAGGGTCATGAGCTTAAGCCCTACATTGTGAGCAGAGATTACTAAAAAGTATAAATAAAAACAAAGAAAAAGCAAAACGCATACAGGAAATCCTGTCACATGCTACAATATGGATGACCCTTGAGAACATTATGCTAAATGAAATAAGTCAGTCAAAAAGAGATACCCTATGATTTTACTTATATGAAGTATCTGGAATAGTCAGATTCATAAAAACAAGGAGTAGAATTAGTGGTTGCCAGGGATTGGGGAGAGAAGAGAATGGGGAATTGTTGCTTAATAGGTATTGAGATTCAGTTTTGCAAGGTGAAAAATTCTGGAAACTGGTTGCATAACAATGTGAATATACTTAACACTATCAAACTATACACTAAAAATTGGTTAAGATGGTAAATTTTATGTTGTATATATTTTTACCATCATTAAAATTTTTTAAATCAAAAGTAAAATAAAATTTTTGAAATCTAGAAAACCAGGTTAGAGTGAACCCAAGTTACCGGAGGCCAGGAGTTAAAGCATTATGGTAGGAAGCCGTGGTAATCAACTCTGGGGTATGTCCCCGTGTGGGCAGTGTACTGTGTATGAATCACAAGGCATGTCCAGTCTGTCAGCTACTGACACGGCCTAACACTTGCTCATGATGGGATGGATTAAATGAAGGGAAACTAATAAGAATTTTATCTGTAAACTCTCCCTGGGTATCCTGAAGCTTCAGAAATCTGAAAAGATTGCTGGTCAGGATGCGCCTGGTTGGCATAATAAACCTTCCTGTCCTCTAAGACTTTTCCTTCCTCTTCATGCTGTCCTTCAGGTCACCTTTCTGGCTCATTTGCATCACCATCATGGTTAGCAATTTATTCCATGTTTACCACTCTTCCAGGGAAACTGTCTGTTTCAATTCCCCACTGGCTTCTGGTTTTCATAGCAATCTCCTGGTTTATAAGCTCCTTATCAAACGTGAATTGTTTATCCTATTTCACTTTTATCATTGCCTTCAGTGGTGGCAACAGCATTTTATTAGGTTGCCTCTTGTCCTCATACTCAGAATGTGCTTAACCATTTAATTTCCCTTCCTTAATCAAGCTCACTAAAATTTGTAAAGCCGACAGGCAGCTTTACACCTTTAGAGAAACTAATTTAGTAGCTATAGGGTTGAATCCTGAAAGTATAATGTCCTAAGGGAAGTTTTAAATAGCATAATCTAGGTTAGGGGCTTGCTTTCACAGGGCAGTTCTATATGTCTGCAGTTGTCTTAAACTTAGGACGTTCTGTTTTTGCAGATTATTTTTTTATCTGCCCAATTCAATCATCACTAGATTAAAGAATTCTCTGGTTTTTCCTCATCTGTGTTCCAAACTGTGAAAAGTAATACCACCTATCTGACAAAGGTATTGGTTTCTTTTGGGAGGTACCTAGAGTAGCCAGGATCAGGAACTACTGACTTTAGTAGTAAGTAAAAGCAGTCAGACAAAAAAAATCATCTATCAAGCCGCCATAGAACTTATAACTGATTTAGAGCAGAGCTTATGAACTTTTTTCATGTCATAAAATACTAATAAATAGGCAGGAATGCTGGCAAAGAGGATTAATTACCCTCAACTTGCCCTAGAAGTGACTGGTGAAGGGTAAGATAAGGATAACCTTGAATTAGCAACTTCTAGGGGCACCTGGGTGGCTCAGGGGTTGAGTGTCTGCCTTTGGCTCAGGGAGTCCTGGGATCGAGTCCCGCATCGGGCTCCCTGCATGGAGCCTGCTTCTCCCTCTGCCTGTGTCTCTACCTCTCTCTCTCTCTCTCTCTCTGTGTGTGTGTGTGTGTGTCTCATGAAGAAATAAATAAAATCTTTAAAAAAAGAGAAGAAGAAAAAGAATTAGCAGTTCTAGAAGGGAAAAGGATATCATTTCATTTAACTTTATTGTTGTTTTCATTGATTACCCCTAGTATAAAACAACTCTGTGCACAACCAAATACGAACTAAGATCCTATCCCGTGATAGCTTGTTTTGCTGTACTTAGGAAGATTTGGTGGTAATACAGTTTTATCTTCTCAGAGTTACATTTCCATGTTTAAATGTTTAGTCATCCTTTTTTAAGTTCCAACTTGTTGTTAGACTGTCTTTTCTATTCTTACAGAGTCTGTTGAAAAATCCAGTATGCCTGGAATACTGTAGTTTTACAAAGGCTTAAAGCTTAAGCTTCATGTTTATCCTACCTTTCTCTCTTTCAGTTGATTCTCTGGACCCTGAAAAGCTATTACAATGCCCCTATGATAAAAACCACCAGATCAGGGCCTGCAGGTTTCCTTATCATCTTATCAAGTGCAGAAAGGTAAGGCATTATTTTCATGATTTACCTTGTAATGACCTCTTGAGACTTTTAAAAAGTCAAATTTTGTAACTATCATATAATTTTAGCAAAAAATGTTTTGATTTAATGCCAGACTTGTTTTAGGAATCTACATTTGTGTTAAATACCAACATTCATAGAAAGGCGTTTATTTCTTGGGTACATAAGTTTTTTCTTGTTTTCATGTTTTTCTCCCTAGTGACAAAGTGCCCTCTATATACTCTTCTCCTTGTAAAACAGAGAAAACACTAATTTTTGTTAACAATAAGAAATCCCTCTTGCCGTGTGAATTTGATGTGTTCGTTGTCCTAATATAGATTGAGTGCCACAATACACTTATTTCTGATTTCTTTTTGTTTGGAATTTTAGAGAAATTGAACAGCTAGAGGTTAGCCTAAGAAAAGATAATTCCTATAAATAACTTTCTCCAAGTTTCAGTCTTTGAAGCATCTTTGAGAGGGGGAAAAAAGAACTGATAAAATTTTTTTCTCTGGTCACTCTTTTGTAGTCTTAGCTGATACAAACTACTTTAATGCTGGCATACTAATTGAAGCATTTTGAAGGGATTGTTAGAATACGGATGTTGGATCAAAGGCCAGAAGTCTGCGGGGATTTATGCTTGGACAGCATTTTTGGTATTTAATCCAAACTTCATACGATTCATGTATGCATTAGCATCCTTTAAAGGGCGTTTCTCTTGCAATCCTAATGACATGATTATCATGCCATTGTTGATCATTTCTCCAGCTCTTTACAGTCTCTAGAATAGGGGCCCCTGGGTGGCTCAGTCTGTTGAGCGTCTCCCTTCGGCTCAGGTCACGATCCTGGGGTCCTAGGATGGAGCCCCGGGTCCCTAATGAGCAGGGAACCTGTTTCTCCCTCTCCTTCTGCATCCCCACCCCCCCCCGGCTCCTGCTCACTCACTCGCTCTCGCAAATAAATAAAATCTTAAAAATAAAACTGTAGAGCAAAGATCACTTAAAGTTCAACCTGGATAATGTGGACCAGCAGATACCACCATGACTTCCTTCCTTAAGCTTGCAAACATGTCCCAAGGATAAAGGTTGGGAAGCCAAGCAATAAAAAGGCATTGTCTTCAACTCTCCTGTTTGTTTGTTCATTTGTTTTTTGAGAGCGAGCATTCGCACACGGGGCGGGGGGGGGGGGGGGGCAGAGGAGAGAGAGAATCTTAAGCAGTCTCCCACCCAGTTCAGAGCCCCACCCAGGGCTCCATCTCATGACCCCAAGATCATGACCCGAGCCAAAATCAAGAGTCAGACACTTAATCAACTGAGACACCCAGGCGTCCCTTTAACTCCCCTCTTCTAACGCCCTTAATCTTCAACCACAAAAATCTTTGCATTGGAATGCTCAGTATCCCTTATGAAAATCATGGAGATAACTGCCCTCACAATTTTCTTCATCCTGTTTTTATCTAGCGTCCTCCCACCTCACATTATTTTTACTTTTTTGAGTATCATTTGTGATACATGTTTTGCTTCTCCTAATCAGTTTTTTGATTGCTAATATGCTTACTGTAGGACTTGGATGATATTAAACAGTTCAGTTTTTTTGTTTTGTTTTAAAATAAGGACTTGATCAGCAGACTCGACTCTCTCATTTAGGCTTTTCCTTAGTAAAATAGCTGAAATAAAGGTCAAATTGTTCACAGCCTCATTTCAGGCATCGTTACTTTAAATAAGCGTTCCTGTGTTAATCCGAAAAATCATTGGTCTGCTGCTTCTGCAGCTCCCTCCCCACAGCTGTTTTCCAGCACTATTGTATGGCAATAGCAGGGGCACTACTGCAATGCAGACTAAGAATATGTTTTCATTTTACTGTTTCCTGAATATCACCCTCCAGAGACAGCCAGAGAGCTCCACCATTACAGGCTGTGCTGCCAAGAGTCTTGGGACCCTGAGAAATATGCTTCAAATACCCAATCCTAGCGGCGTCTGGGGGGCTTAGTCGGCTAGGCAGTCGATTAAGCATCTGCCTTCAACTCAGGTCATGATCCCACGGTCCTGGGATCGAACCCATGGTGAGCTCCCTGCTCATCGGGGAACCTGCTCCCTGTGCCCACCCCCCACCCCCATTCATGCTCCCTCGCTGGCTCTCTCACTGTCCCTCAAATAAAATTTTAAAAAACAAATGAAACAAATACCCAGTGCTGAATTCACTGTTTACTCCCATATAAGCCACTGTAAACCCAGTACCTGCGTTGTCACTCTCTAAGATCATAAGAAAGAAGCTTACGTTTTGATGATTTTGAGGTCATCTGTACAGTCTGTATGAGTGAGAAATAAGTTCCCTCTTAATTTTCTACCATGAGCTCAACCACCTTAGTTAAGCCACAAGTGTATTGGGAGATTTTAGAGGAGCCATTTACAGCATAAGGCTAAGCCACTCCCTTTGAATCTGAAGAGATCCAGAGAATTGACAGACCCGTTAATGTTTGTTCCACAGAATCATCCTGATGTCGCAAACAAATTGGCTACTTGTCCCTTCAATGCTCGCCACCAGGTTCCTCGGGCCGAAATCAGTCATCATATCTCAAGCTGTGATGATAAAAGTTGTATTGAGCAGGATGTTGGTAAGACTAGCTGAAATGTGTCAGTCCTGGAGGTTAGCTCCTTCAGATTTGTATTGTGCTCCGTTGTCCCCTTGATTTTTGGCTTTCATCATTTCAGAAGAATAGTACCTTTCTGCCCTTGAGTTTTTTATCTCCTCAATAAAAGGTTGTCAGGCTGTGTTTATCAGACTGTTTTCTCTTCTGAACAACCTGATCCATTTTACCAATAATTCATCTAAAAATAAAAATCTTTTTATTGCCAAAAATATGGTAACCCACTTTGTTTTTGCTTCTTTTTCTTCCGTCAGCAAGGGGATAAGACCTCTGTTGAGCTATGAATGGCATGCGTTTTTCAGAAGCAAAGACCTATTAGGCTACCCTGAAACCTTTTAAGCCACTTAAACCACTTGATGGTATCCCCTTCTTACAACAGAATCTTTATCATCTTGCAGTCAACCAAACCAGGAACCTTGGACAAGAGACTCTGGCTGAGAGCACATGGCAGTGCCCTCCTTGCGATGAAGACTGGGATAAAGGTGAAGTGTCTCTACCTCTTTTTATTCAGTGTCTAAACCTCAGGTCATTTGCTATAGACAGAAGGAAGATTTTTCTTTTTTATGAGCATACCATGTTGTTCAGAATGCCTTATTTTTATTGGATCCCCAAACGAGCCCATTTGTATCGCTGTGCAGACACGTGGAACGGCCTATCCCTCTTGATTGGAAAAAGCACTTCTTTACGTCTGTTTTTTTACCATAAATTGTGTCGTGCCATCTGTGTTTGGTTGTTACTAGGCACGTTTATTATTATTTATGTTGCTTGCATTTATATCCTTCAATTAAATCCTTCTGTGTCACTTAGGCAGGGTACTTGATCAATTTTTACTCGCTTCTCTCAACTAGGGTGTATTATTTCCCACCTTACAGATTCAACTAGCATAAACCGCTGTTTTACCTAGGAGTGCCACAAACTCTGTTTTCCTTTCTTTGGCAGATCTGTGGGAACAGACCAGCACCCCATTTGTCTGGGGCACAGCCAACTACTGTGGCAACAACAGGTAAATGGAATGGTCTCATTCCCAGCACTGCCTCCCAAAATCCCAAGTGCTTTGTAACCAAAAGAAGCCACCAAAGGATGATTTTATGTCTTTCCTTAATGATGTTACTTGGTGGTAACTTAGTCTAGAAAGTTTTAATGGGTTATTTTCCTTACTTATTCCTCAAATCATTAAAAAAGGTCACATGCTTTGTGTTAATTGCTGTGGGAACACAAAAATACGAGCTTATAGTCTAGCAAGGGGGACAGTGGTACCCAACATTCTTATGTCTAAGTTGGGGTTTTTTGCTAACTTGGCATTATTTTAAGACTTTGGAAAAATTCTCTAGCTACACCATATGGATCACTTTTACTCTGGGTAATTAATGTCTAAGGGAAAAATAATCTTTCAAGTTCTTGATTTGAAATTGGGCAAGCCTGGGATGCCCGGGTGGCTCAGCGGTTGAGCGCCTGCCTTGAGCTTAGGGCGTGATCCTGGAGTCCCGGGATGGAGTCCCACATCTGGAGCCTGCTTCTCCCTCTGCCTGTGTCTCTGCCTCTCTCCCTCTCTCTCTGTCTCTGTATGTTTCTTATGAATAACTAAATTAAAAAAAAAAAAGAAGAAGAAATTGGGCAAGCCAGAGTACCTACCTACTGGGTAGGAAAGAAAATTCATCTCTTTTCCACTGATTTTGGGTCTATTTGCATCTAAGTGTGGGGCTTGAACTCATAACCCTGAGATCAAAACCTGAGCTGAGATCAAGAGCCAAGACACCTGCTTAACCAACCGAGCCACTCAGGCACCTTGCTATCTAATTTAAATCTATGAGATTTCTCATTACTACTTCATCTTCAAACCTTAGAAGATCAAGTTTCAAATATTCAGAAATGAGAATGTTTATGGATTAGAAAATGAAGAAACAAGATGCTACACTTCATTTTTCCCCGAGTAGAATGCTTATCAATTTTTATTTCTTAGCTCCTAAGATAAGTTTTTCATTGTACGTGTACCTTATTTTGTTTGTACACTTAAATAGAAAAACTTAAAGATGAATTTTTAATGTTACAATTTTAATTTTACCTCAGTTCTGTGAGATTGGTTGCCTTTGGTTTGGTCACCTTGGCATTTTCTTTTACCTCTTACATTTATTGAGCGAGTTGATGAGCCTGTCATACAACTGAACAGTAGATGGCATTGCTGTTTATCTCAATTTCTGGTAAATGAAAATGGTTAGACCCATGTTAATGCTTGTACAGAAAAGGGAGCTTTTCAGAGAAGTAGTAATCATTCTAATTGTGTTTACATTTCAGAATGTAGTTTGCTGTTTTCCCCCAAATTACAAAAAATGCATTTTGATGGTCTTGTGTGTGCCTGCCTGAAGACTACAGATATGCTGGCATAAGCAAATTTGTCTTTATTTTTGCAGCCCTGCAAGCAACGTAGTCATGGAACATAAGAGTAACCTGGCTTCAGGCATGCGTGTTCCCAAGTCTCTGCCGTATGTCCTGCCATGGAAAAACAGTAAGCAAGATACAGGCGAAATGCTTTTACTCCTCATTGTGCTAAATGCAGTTGGTCTTGATAACTCAAAGACATACTCAGTGGGCACTCGTCTCACTCACGTGACCCTGAGAACAAGTGCCTCCTTGGATTTTGCATTCTTAGCACCTCACTCACTTCACTCCAGTCTCGGCCCTGGTTAGTAAGAGGAAATTATGAGTAGGAAAATACAAGACTGCAGAAACCAAAAGAATATTTTCAAGTTGGGGTGACCACTGACATCAAATACCTTGGGTAACGTTGAGGACCAGTGAAAAGCCTACTGATTTGGGGTAGGAGGAAGAGTCATCCCTGATGCTCAAGGCATAATACCAGTAGAAATTGGATTGCAGAGACTTAAAAGGAAATGAGTAGAAAGAAAATGAAAGTAATAAGTAATAGGAACTAGCATAAGAATAGTATTCCGATGTCTTCCCTAGACCTCAGAGGCCGTGCCGACCAAGGAGGTACTAAATTCCTATATCACCCTGATAAATTCCCACATAGGGAACACCAAGATACTATCATTTTTATTTAATATAGACTCTCCTTAATGTTGCCCCCAAATTCAGATTCCCTTGATTTCAGTCTTTGCTACTGTTGGAGCTAATTTTTTAGGTGGTTAGAGGATTCCCTTTAAAACATTTCCCTTTGGATACTTGTATTTCCCAAAAAATGAGATCCCCAAATCATATGCCTAAAGGCTTGGTAGGCAATGTACTGTTCTTTTCCCAGGCTCTTGAGTAGAATCCAATCACTAATTTTAAATTCTTCCACGTCTGTATTGTAATTCAGTATACCCCAAGAAGAACTCATTTGTGTTCAGTAAAAATAGGGGAAGAAGTGATTTTCAATTGTCATGGTGTGTTTATTTTGAAATATTTCTACTCCGTAGATGGAAATGCACAGTAACGGAATATCTATCTCATCAAGTAAGTGTTTCAGTTTTATTTCACTATCTCTTCAGATGGTAGCAAGATTTGACTGGACATAAAGCAATTTGGGTCCAATTTTCTTTCAGATTAGGGTACCAAATTAAAGCTTTGTGCGTGCCTGTGTTTTTTAAGTATATAGCTTCTGTTATGGCTCTACACGCTAATGAATAGGCATTTACTGGTTAAATTAGAATTCTGTTAACATGCCAAGTTGCTTTCCTTAACGTTAGTACACATTGCCTTTTTCCTTTTCCCTTTTTTTTTTTTTTATCAAAGTTGCATTCTAGATCTATCATGCCTTTTTAATGGACTGAGATTAATCAGGCAGCTGTGCTTCACTGCTCTGCAATTCTTTCCCTGTGCAGTACGGTTTAACACTCATCAAAAAATTCATACTCTTTTTAATGAGCAGTTAAAAGTTTGGGGTCTCTAAGAAGCTTGCACTGTTGACATTATCTAAATATTTGAGTTAGCCAAGTCTCACAAAATTTATATGAAGAGACCAAAACCTCTTTGTTTTTACAAACAAAGCTTTTCCTTGAGGTAACCCTCTATACCTATGGCAGACCCAAAGTTGATGCTTCAAATGCTGTTTTGGCTGAGGTTGTCCAGCCGTATCGCTCCTGACAAAAGGAATATTATTAGGCCAGGAATGAGACCACATCCGCACTGTCTTGCCGATAGTAGGCCCTCTGTGAAAATTTATTTAATGAGTGAGTAATTGGCCTCTTGCCTTCCAGTTCATTCACTTCCCCTGCAGGGTGAAGCAGATGGATCTCCTGAGTTAGGATTCATTTACACCAAAACTGATATTTCTTCTAGTGAGCAGCAGAAAAATTCTAAAAGTAAACACCCCTTAGCTATGAACAATAATGTTTATGAGTTGCTTCTAGGTGCTAGCCATTGGTTTTGATGTCAGATTGTTAAATACATCTGGAAACCAGAAAACTGAATTTGGCCCCAGAAGGGAAAGAGATGCAAAAGCACTGGGGTGTGTCAGGAAAGCACACACCAACCTGGATGGATGGTGAACTGTGAATCCTTCTCTGACACACTGCACACAAGGTGCTTGGTTCGCGTAAAGTAGGGATTGCTACCTAATAAAAATGGTCTAGGGGCACCTGGCTGCTTTAGTCAGAAGAGCATGTGACTCAACGATCTCAGGGCCATGAGTTCAAGCCCCACCTTGGGTGTAGAGCTTACAGAGGGGAAAAAAAACGTTACTCTATGGGTGCCTGTGTGGCTCAGCCGGTTAAGGGGCCAGGTCTTGATTTTGGCTCAGGTCATGATCTCAGGATCCTGCAGTCAAGCCCTGCATCGGGGTCCCTGCTCAATAGGGAGTCTGCTTTCTTCTTCCGCCCCTCTCTCTGCTCACATGTGTGCACATGGTCTCTCTCTCTGTCTCAGAAATTTTTTTTAAAGATATATTTACTTATTCATGAGAGAGAGAGAGAGAGAAAGGCAGAGACACAGGCAGAGGGAGAAACAGTCTCCATGCAGGGAGCCTGATGTGGGACTCGATCCTGGACCCGGGATCATGCCCTGAGTCAAAGGCAGATGCTCAACTGCTGAGCCACCCAGGTGTCCCTCTCCCAAATTTTTTTTAAGATTTTATTTATTGAGAGACAGAGGCAGAGACACAAACAGAGGGAGAAGCAGGCTCCATGCAGGGAGCCCGATGTGGGACTCGATCCCAGAACGCCTGGATCACACCCGCTAAAGGCGGATGCTCAACCACTGAGCCACCCAGATGTCCCAAATAAATCTTTTCATTTATTTTTTTTTAAGTTCATTGGAAACGGAAGCATATTTGTGTTTTATTTCCCAGAAAGCTTAGACCATTTTTTTTTTTTAAGATTTTATTCATGAGAGAGAGAGAGACAGACATAGGGAGAAGGAGAAGCAGCCAAAGGCAGACGCTCAACGACTGAGCCACCCAGGCGTCCTCCAAATAAATCTTTTTAAAAAACAAGTTACTCTAAGGGGGCGCATGGATGGCTCAGTCAGTTAAGCAACTGACCTTGGCTCAGGGCATGATCCTGGGGTCTTGAGATCGAGTTCCACGTAGGGCTCTCTGCTCAGTGAGGAGCCTGCTTCTCTTCCTCTGCCTGCTGCTCCACCCATCTGTGCTCTGTCAAATAAATAAACAAAATCTTAAAAAACAAGGGGTGCATGGGTGGCTCAGTGGTTGAGCATCTGCCTTTGGCCCAGGGCGTGACCCCGGGGTCCTGGAATCAAGTCCCACATCGGGCTCCCTGCATGGAGCCTGCTTCTCCCTCTGCCTGTGTCTCTGTCTCTCTGTGTCTCTCATGAATAAATAAAATCTTTTAGAAAAAAACAAAAAACAAAAACAAACAGAAAAACCCAAGTTACTCTAAGGTAAGAGTCTAGGAGAAGCTTCTGTCTCTAACACCTAAGAGTAGACACTTTCTCTCCTTTGGAACTTCACTCTTCATGTATCAAACCCCATACGTGCTGAAAATGTATTTTTCTGTATGACCCCTGGGGGATCAGGAGAGAAAAACTATCCTAGGTTAGGTAACAATCTTTAAACGCCACAGACCTTTTTATCTCTTAATAAAAATAAAGCATCATTTTTTGAATGCCCGTTGTTGCAGAATTCTCTAGCTTCTTTGGAAAGATAGGAAAGAAATAGAAAGTAGGGCTTATTCTCTGAAGGAACTTCAGTGTGGGTGGAGATTTTTTCTTTTTTGAATGCACATACATGAACAGGGTTTGTTCACCTTGCACTTGATATGTTTTATCTCCGCGTGTTTTTATCAAAAATCCACTTTTTTACTAGATAAGTATCTCAAACCAGGTGATAGCACATTAATTTTTATTCCCCTAATGTATGTTTTAAGAGATCAGAAAATATTACTGAATTACTGACATATGACAGAGCATATGAGAAGAGAAAAAGATCAATGTAAGTTAATTGAAATTAATCCAGAACTGTCTGGAGGAGCCAGTCGTATGCATAGTCAGTTCTGATTTTCTTCTCACTTGTGAAACTCGACATGAGGAGTGTTCATTGATCTCTGTAGAATGTCTCTAATTCCATCAACAAGTTTCTGTGTGCTTCGTGGTACTGAGGGGCTGAGGGTCGGAGGCACCTGCTGTTCTAGATGAACAGCAGCACATTCTCCCCGCGGACCAGGAGCTGGTGCCCAGTTACGGTTGTGTGACCTGTTGTCAGATGTAGCTGCTGTTTTTATCACTGAAAGGAACTAAGAACTCTTCTTTTTCTCTCATTTCCTTACAGATGCCAGACCCTGGAAGAGTCTTGCTTCTTCCTGCTACCAGTGGGTTCTTCGGGGTGTTTTTCCTCCTAACCTAATTATAGAAAGATAAACTGTCTGTGACTTTCAAACTGACAAGTACCTTTTATTCTCCCCTCCCTGCTCTGAGTCTTCACGCATTTGATGCAAGAAAGAACCTCACGCCCAGAACTGTTTCAAATAAAGCATCCATGTAGATAGCTTGATAGTTTGGCTAAGTACCTGCAGCCCCAAGAGCAGAAATCACATCTCATTTCACATTAATGAAACATAATTATTTGAAGTTATCTCAAAAGGATCCAGCTAAAGCAGGCAAGAAACACAGGGGTTGGAAAAAGTAACTGTGTATTTGTGATCTCTGACACACGTAGCTCAGATTCTCTTTAGAATTTATAGGAATAGACCTTTTTTGATCAGTGCATCTCCTTGTCCAGAGTCTTTAAGATGTTGATAGCATTTAGATAGCAAAATACCCCATTGTTGTTTGGAGTCTTTAGGACATCTTGCTCCCTGAAAATTTCAACCTGGAGTAGGTTTCTTTTGTTTCTTTTCTCTCTCCCACATTCCAGCTAGAAATTATACCAGATGTCAAACCAGGTGTAGATTTTGTAGGAGTGAAGATGGGAGTGGAGGAGAGGAACAGCGTGTATGTGGAGAAGAGACAGGCTTTCCACCTATGTGTGAAATTTGATTAAGCCTCAAAGCTTGCATGTGTGATGGCCCTGCTGACTCTCCTGGAATGTATGTATAAAAGTTAGATCTGAAATACCCAAGGCTCTGGCTGTCCTAGCATTTTGTTGGCCCTTAAAGGAAACTTCATAATCTCCCAGCCCAGTTTTTTTATTTGGATTATCTGTGTAGTTTTTGAGTTTTTGTTGGTTGGTTTTTTCAGGTTTGGTTTGGTTTGGTCCTGAATCTGTCTGGCATGGATAGGGTTGGGGGATCTGGTATAGATAAGGACTAGGATGAAGCATTCTGAGAAGTAATTTCAAAAATGATCTATGTTGCATTTTGTGAGTAACAGATAAGGGAGAGTGGGCTCTGGTGGAATGCCTCCTTTCATGGTATTTACACAAAACAGGATTCTCCTGATAAAGCAGAGCTGTTTATTTAGTTGTAGTCCCTAAAAACAGGTTCAAGATAAGCCCCAGTACAGTGGCATCTCTGCCTCTAGCTGTGTGATCTTAAGTGAAGAACTAGACCATTTCCTCAGGAGAGGGTGATAATGTATGGAGGGGGAAGAAAACACCCATTATGCCACTAATTCTGGTTATTTGTTTATCGATCGATACCTCACAACAGCTTAAGGTTATTACTGGAAAATACAAAACCCTTTTGACTTCATTTGTTTAGGCAATGACAGAACAGAACAGTTAACACTACACGGGTAACCCGCGACTCCTGCCTGGTTCAGGGAAGGCAGGAAGGGTGCGGGTCTCATTGCAAAGGAGTAGCCGCTTGAATAGGCCTCAACAAAAGCATCAAATAGAAATCACAAAATCACAAAACCATCTGACCTTCTCGAATGTGAGTAGCGCTCCGTGCAGGAGAGTTCCTACCTGCATTGATGTTGTTGGCTCACAAAATAAACAATCCTGTGGTTTGTTCAGTAAACTAATGATAAAACCAGCCAATTTGGTCCAGGGGCTTTCAGAGACTGCTTGGGATGTTTATGGGGCCTAGAATTCTCTAGTCTGGATTTAGTTGGCTGGAGATTTTTGGAGATTCCCAAAAACTAGAATAAAGAACTGGCCGTTGGCACGTCTGTCAGAACGGGAGTGGAGCAGCTGACTTACCAGGGAGACCCTCTTTCTCAGAGGAGGCGCTTCCCGTGGAATGTGGACAGGTAAGCAGTGAATGTTCTGCCTTAATTTCAGTTAAAGGCAAGTGTTAGGGCTAAAGGTTAAATGCAGCGGTGGTTCAGAAGCTTGGCCCGGAGAGCCTGTAAGGCCTGCATTTCCGTCCTACCCAGGGCTTCCACCTCCACCCCAAAGAGAGGGTTTGCCTTCAGAGGATGGCCTTTCTCTGTAGGGGTTCTAGGAGGGCCATTGTGATTTGCAGATGTTCTCACCAGGAATAAACACAAGTAGGTAAAGACGGTGCTGAGCTCTCCTGGCAGCTGTACCTGAGCGAAAGGAGGAGAGTATCTGGAATCATGCGCTGCGGGTGCGGGTGCGGTAGGCTTTCCGTCGGGGCGGCGGTGGCTCCTTGTGTCAGTCTCTTAGAACCTATAGACGCGTGCCGCCTTTCTTGGGCTCCCAGGGTTTTTACCTGGCCCAGCTCATGCTAAGCTCCAAGGTGGGCAGAAAATGAGGAGGTGACTTATGCTTGTTACAACCAGTTTAAAAAAAAAAAAAAAAAAGTTTTGAAGAGGCAGGTCACAAAAATCAAGGGAATTTGTATTCTATAGTTTAAATGATTGAAGTAGGATGGGCCCTGGCGAGGAGACCTTGAAGAAAATAACTCGTTTTCTTCTGCCAATTCAGTGCGTAGAATAAGGAAAACTCTCTAAATACCATGAGAAAAATACTGTAGTGACCACTCATTCTTTTGATCACTGTGTTCCTGGTACCATTAAGGATTGGAACGTATTCACGTCCTCCTTTACAGTCATGGCCTCTCCAGAGGCCACTGAAGACACATTGACCTGTCACCCCATAGCCACAGTCTCAGGTGGTCTGTTCCCAGCCACACTGAGGCCTGATAGGTGCACACCTGTATGAAGAGGGCATCCGACCTGCACACGGCAATTCCACTGCCTGGTCCAACTCACGAAACTCATAAACTTTGTAACTAGTGAGACAAATGTGAAAGGTAAGGTTGTTTATAACTAGGAAAAACAGCATCCTGGGGCAGACAGTGACCCTGGAGAACAGCCTATGGTCAGCAGATTTGCATTTGTGTTTACCTTATTTAAAGACTGTTTTATATAAAAACTAAAATAGCATAAGAACCTTTGAGGAAACATGAAGAAGACAAAGTCGTTTTGTTTTTTTTTTTAAGACAAAGTCGTTTTATTTTATACATGTGGACACATTTTTATGTGGAGGAAATAAATCCAGGTTGTATGAAAAATTGCATATGAACCCAGCCATGCCTCTTCATTTTTATTAAAATACTTGTCATTGAAATAAATATGCTCTCCTAGTTCATCTGTTTCAGTTCTATTTTCTCAGTCTTGGGTTTCAGGTTTTTGTTGGGCACGGTCAGGGGCTTAGATTATTTAGCTCCTTGTGTTTTCTCTAGGGTGGAACTTTCTAGCAGAGGTGCAAATTGAAAGTGACGGAAAGTCTCCATCTTGAGATTAGAAGCTCCATTGAGAAACCCTTTTGTTGACTTGGAGATTTGAACGGAAGAGTCGGTGTTTTAGCTGTATGAATCCTTGAAAAATAAGCATTTATTATATGGTTCCACTAAACATGTATGTGACTTTGATGCCCGCCCGTCATATCTCAGATCCCCTTGGAGCTGGAAGGGGGCTTAGAGAGCACCTAATCCAAAGCTTCATCTTTCGTATGAAGAAACAGGCCCTGTACAAATGTGGAAGGAACATGACATTTAACAAAAAGGAAAGAAGATGATAAGCACAAAATTCAAGACAGTAGTTACCTTCAGGGGAGAAGCCAGGGAGATGGATCAGTAAAAAACCCTGTTCAGTAAGGTAACTTGCTCTGTAAGTTCTCTCTCTCTGTAAGTTCAGTAACTTACTCTGTTCAGTAAGTTGGGTGGTAGGATCCCTGGTGTTCCTCTTACTAGGCTTCGTGTGTGTATTAAATATCATATAGTTTTAAAACATTAGGAACAGGGGATCCCTGGGTGGCGCAGCGGTTTGGCGCCTGCCTTTGGCCCAGGGCGCGATCCTGGAGACCCGGGATCGAATCCCACGTCGGGCTCCCGGTGCATGGAGCCTGCTTCTCCCTCTGCCTGTGTCTCTGCCTCTCTCTCTCTCTCTCTCTCTCTCTCTCTCTCTCTCTCTCTGTGTGACTATCATAAATAAATAAAAATTTTAAAAAAAGTAATAAAACATTAGGAACAGTAAGTAGATAGTCACAGAGCGTCTGCTGTCGCCAAGCCACCGTCCTACCTGCCGTTTACATACTGTAACCCAGGGTGACGGAAAAGGAGGCTTCAAGACCATGATCTTTGCCAAGGATCTGTAGCTCGTTAGTGCTGGCTGAGACCATATCCTGGGACATCGATTTACTGCTTGCGGCTTCTAGACCCATCCTGCTTCCCTAAATGGTAATTTGCACTCGACCTCTCATTCTTCCGGGCCGGCCGTGAGTTTCCCCCTGAACTCATTTCCATGTCTGTCAGCTTCGCGGTCATCACTTCAGTGGCCTGAATCAGCACCCGGAGTTTTCTCCACCCCATTGCTCTTTTACTGTCTCTGCTTCACCAATTCCCAAGTTAAGTGAAACCCACCCTCTCTTACACTGTATTTCTTCTAGGATATTGAGCAGAGTGGTAGAAAATCACGTAAATTTGCCAACTGACTCCACTGTAGGTGTAGGATTTCTTAACTCAGATACTCATTCCTGTTTGGCTTTTTCAGATTTACCTCGTAACCACTGCATTCTGTTTTTTATTATTCTCAACTTTATAGTCCTCCTATCCCACCCTTACTTTCAGCAGACAGCTTTGCCTTTGACTCTCTAGAGAAAATACACGTCATCAAACATCCTTTTTTTCCCCATCCCTAGACTAAATTCTCAGAGCATCCACTTTTCCTTTATTGCAGGGGTGTGCTTCCTCTCCGACGCTAGCCTCTTCCTTTTACTGTGCTGTATCCCAGTGTATTCGTTATCTGTTGGTGCCTGACGGATTTGCCCAGAGCAGAGTGGATTAAAACAATGGTGAACATCTATTACCCCCACAGCTTCTATGGGTACGGAACCCAGGAGTGACGTAGGTGGGTAACCCTGGCTCGGGGTCCTTGATGCGACATGCAACATGTCAGCCAGGGCTGCAGTGCTCCGTAGACTTGCTTGGGGCTGGAGGATTTGCTCCTAAGGTGGATCACTCACCTGCTCGGCACATCAGGAATTTGAGTGTCTTCACAACATGTCAAATGCCTTCCTCCTGAGTAAGTTAGCAAAATGGAAACTGTAAATTCTTCTATGACCTAACTTGAGAAGTCACAGGACGTTATTTCTACAATATGCTTTGGGTTACACAGCTGAGAGCCCTCTTCAGTGCAGGAGGGGATTTCGCAAGAGCTGAATACCAGGAGGCGAGGACCAGTGGGGGGCGGCCGGCTCTCACACCTCCTGTCTTCTGGTATCGTCCATAAGGCATTTTCTCTTTACCTTAATTTTATTTCTCTTTAACTCTTTTCCATACAGGTGTTATATTTTTCATTAATAGTCTTTCATCTTGAACTGTTTAATCTACAAAAATACTAAGCTTACACGTGTTCCTTAAAAAACACACAACCTTTCCCAGCCCCATGCACCAAATAAATGAATAAATTTAAAAATAGAGGCACCGGCTGGCTCAGTCAGGGAGCATGTGACTCTTGATCTCAGGGTTGTGGATTAGAGCCCTATGTGGGGTGTAGAGATTACTTAAAAATGAAATCTTTATTTTTTTTTTTAAAGATTTTATTTAGGGCACCCGGGTGGCTCAGCAGTTTAGTGCCTCCTTCACCCCAGGGCCTGATCCCGGAGGCACAGGATCGAGTCCCATGTCAGGCTCCCTGCATGGAGCCTGCTTCTCCCTCTACCTCTGTCTCTCTCTCTCTCTCTCTCTCTCTCTCTCTCTCTCTCTCTCATGAATATTTTTTATGTTTATTTATTCAGGAGAGACAGAGGCAGAGGGAGAAGCAGGCTCCTGCAGGGAGCCCAATGTGAGACTCAGTCCTGGGACCCTGGGGTCATGCCCTGGGCCGAAGGCAGACACTGAACCACTGAGCCACCCCACGTGTCCTAAAAATAAAATCTTTTAAAATATATCCATAAAAATCAACACACACTTTGTCCCCCAGTGTTGATCCAGGTTTAGTTGTGGAAAATATCCATTGAGCTAGTCTAAGCAGGAAGGCTAGAGAAACACTCTAGCCTGGACCTCCAGAAACCACTCCCAAAGTCTCCTCCGAAGTCTTTGCTGCGGGGATCCCCGGGTGGCTCAGCGGCTTAGCGCCTGCCTTCCGGCCCAGGGCGTGATCCTGGAGACTTGGGATCGAGTCCCACGTCGGGCTCTCTGTGTGGAGCCTGCTTCTCCCTCTGCCTGTGTCTCAGCCTCTCTCTCTCTCTGTCTTTCATGAATAAATAAATAAAATCTTAAAAAAAAAAAAAGAAAAAAGTCTTTGCTGCTCCTATAGTAGTTAGGAAGCCACCGGTACAGCTGCCAGCTCAAGAAGTGACGACAGGGCTCCTACCCACAAGTATCACAGGAAACGACCTCCTGCTCCTAGAATGTCCAAGGGAGTAGAACCAGAAGAATCACTCAGGGCCACTTTCCTCGAACAGGCCTCGGACTGGAGATGCTCAGAGCTACCGCCCCGACCTGCGCTTCCGCACACACGACTGCTCCAGGTTAATGATCTTTCCAGGACTCCTCAAGTGCAGTTAGGCGTCAGGTCCTGGCGTTCCGTAGCAGCGATGACTTCCGGCGCCGACCTGTTTCTCCACCACCACTGCTCGACCGCGCATCCTCTCCCCTGGACTTCTACAGCAGGTAGTCTAGGCGCATTTCAGCCTATCCTCCACCTGCGTGGCACAGCGTCCGAGGTAGTTCTCTGTTTCCGGTTCACCTACTGACAACAGCAAAGGCTTTCTGGGCACTTGATAATGTGGCAAGCGCTGTACGAAAAAGCACCTTATGTGCATTGTCATACTTAATTCCGCGTGACCCCATGAAGTAGACATTATCAGGCCCCCGTGTGGCAGGTAAGGAAAGTGAGGATCACGGACCAGATGCGATTTGACCAGTCACTTAATTGCCATATGGAAGAATCGGAATTGGACCCAGACCTGCCACCCCTCAAACAGTATCCCACTGCCGTGCACGGCTGCTGCAGCCCTGCTGTCCCCCAACCCTGCCCAGAGTTGAGCTCTAGGGAACTCGCCATGACACTGTGCCCCTTAATGGCCCTACCTTGGCACATCTTGTTTTCTAGAACGCACTTGTTTCCTCCCTGGCCCCACACTTCCCTGCCTAGCACGTGCCACCTTCAGTTTCCAACTCAAATGTTATCTCCTCGGGTAACAGTCCAGGCTCTCTGATCCAGGCTCCTCTTGTCCTCTTTACATACTTTTTTTTTTTTAAGATTTTATGTATGTATTTGACAGCACAAGCAGGAGAGGGAGGGGCAGGCAGGCCCCCCACTGAGCAGGGAGCCCAATGTGGGGTCTATCCCAGGACCCTGGGTCATGACAGGTGTTTGAGCCACCCAGGCGCCCTGTTCATACTATTTTTAATGGCATTTATTGAGTTGTGTTGTAATTATCTTCCAAATGCCTGTATCAGTCACGGTTTAGAGCAGGAAACAAGCCACACTCACTGTCAGTATTTTTAAGCAAAAGGGAAACTTAATACCAAGCACTATGAAGCGCTGACTCAGTCGTTTGTGGCTGGAGAAGCCGACCAGGGGGCCCCCCAGGAGTGATTCCCAGGACACCACTGAACTAACCCACCAGGGGAGCTGCGGGCTCCACGGCCACCGGATACTGAGTGTGAGGACGCAGCACCGTGACCACAGTCCAGGCATCAGGAAGCTGCACAAACGACCCCACACGTATACAGTGTCAGATGCTGACCGAGCTCCTGAGCAGCGCAAATACCCAGATGCGTGGTCAGCAGACGGAGGAAAGCGGACCCTGGACGATCCGTACCTGATGCGCCGCGAGTTTGCCCGGGGCTGTGTTGAGGCTTTAGATACTTGTTTCATAAGAATAGGTCAGCCTTTTTTTTTTTATTTTTAAGGAAATCAGCTACTTTCAAAGTTCAAAGAAAAAAGTACCATATGCCAACGTGACTCCCTGTTTAAAAAAAAAAAAAGGTCAAAAATGTATTGCGGCAGTAGTGAGTGCCCAGTGGGCAAGGGCAGGCAAAACTCGCGAGGAAAGTGGCCGGGGCTGCGGCCCAAGACTCTGCGGGCGTCTCTAGGGCTCGCTTTCCTCCTGATCTTGTCTAAGAAGTTCCCACGAACCTTAGAGCACTGAGGCGAGCGCGGGAGGAGGGCGCGGAGAGTGAAGGCCTCGAGCCTCGAGCCTTCCCCGTACTGAGCCCCACGGCGCGCTACAGCCACAGCAGAGCAGCTCGGGGGTCCCCTGATTTCCCAATTCGGAGTTTTGGTTAATCTGCCCCCAGATGTCAAGGGGGAAGGGAATTCTTTAGAGAACCCCTTGGTTAGGGGGCTGGTCTGCTGGGGAGCCTGCTCCCCTCCCTCCCTGCCTGTGCTCCCTGTCGCGGTCCTTGTCTCTCCCTCAAATAAATAAACCTTTTAAAAAATGAAATAAAAAAAGAACCATCACTCATTCTAGGAGCTAAAAAGGCCGTCACAGCCTCAAAAGCCAGGCTTGTTAGAAAAGTGCATGAAAAGCGGCCTCTGGGGACGCCCGGGGGCTCGGCGGCGGAGCGTCTGCCTTCTGCCCAGGGCATGACCCCGGGTCCCAGGATCGAGTCCCGCGTCGGGCTCCCTGCATGGAGCCTGCGTCTCCCTCTGCCTGCGTGTGTGTGTCTCTCGTGGATCAGTCTTTGAAAAAAGCAAGCAAAGCGGGCTCTAGGCTGCGTCTGCGAGGCCGGAGATGAAATGGAGCTTTCCACACGTCCCCACGTCCCCCTCGGGGCTGGGTGGTCACGGCCTGTCATTCAACGCCGGCCGCTGCCTAGTTTGCTCCAAGGCGGGTTGGCCAGCTCCAGCCGCGTCCCTCCAGCCCGTCCCTCCAGCCGTGTCCCTCCAGCCCGTCCCTGCAGCTGCATCTCAGCTGTGGGATGACGCCGGCTTGTCCGGCCGCGCACCCCCTGGGCCAGCAGGTGCCGAGCGCAGCCTCTCCGGGGCCTGGGGCAGGCGGGTACCCCCAGCAGAAGGCAGCTGGGAGCCAGGGAGCGGCGGGTCCGCAGCCATGCGGGAGGCCAAGGCCGTGTGGCCGGTGGGAGGAGCGCGGGCACCTGCGCTAGGAACAGCCCTGCCCACGGGCCGCGTGCGGGCCCAGGCACCGCTCCTCCAGGCGTGGTCCGCACATCACCTACGTCATAACGACTCAGGTGCCTATTTTATTTTAAATTTTATTTATTTATTCATGAGAGACACAGAGAGAGGCAGAGACCCGGGCAGAGGGAGAAGCAGGCTCCATGCGGGGAGCCCGATGCGGGACTTGATGCCAGGACCGGGGGGCGGGGGGGATGCGGGGTCCTGCCCTGGGCCGAAGGCAGACGCTCACCGGCTGAGCCCCCCTCCCCGGCGTCCCAGGTGCTTATTTTAAAATGCAGATTCCTGGGCTTGGGCCCAGACATCCTGCGTCAGAATCTCCGGAAGCCGCGCACTGGAGCCTCTTCAGGATACACGTCATATCATTCTTAGGGATAATAAAGTCTCTCAAACCACATATTCCTTTGAGTAAAGGCTTTTTAGGACTTTACAAGGAAGATAATGGCACTATTTGAGTTTTGACGGACCCAGGTCCTTAATGGATCCTCAAGAAACCCACCCGCTAATCATGAAGAGTACAGCGTCCTCGTGATCAAGAACGTAGAGATAATGAGGGAACAGCACCCGAACCAGAAGATCGCTTAAAAGTATAACTGGGGGGACAAGGCACTAAAGTTTTTAGCAGCGTTAACAGCAAGCGCTCGGCGCATTTTCGCTGTGATGGGTGAACTGAGGATACCTAAGTCACGGATGACAAACACAAGTGGCACAAGATTATCTCCATAAATTGTGTTCACATCTTGATTTCTTCCTTTTAAATTTTTTTAAAGATTTTACTTGAGAGACTATAGGGTGGGGCAGAAAGGGGAAGGAGAGGGAGAATCTTAAGCAGACTGTGTGCTGAGCACGGAGCCCGATGGGACCCTGAGACCGTGACTGAGCCACTAAGACACCCCTCAAATTTTTGTATTAGAAGAAATGAGGGGCACCTGGTGGCTCAGCGGTTAGCGCCGCCTTCAGCTCCGGGCGTGACCCCGGGGCCCGGGATCGAGTCCCACGTCGGGCTCCCTGCAGGGAGCCTGCTTCTCCCTCTGCCTCTGTCTCGGCCTCCCTCTCTCTCCATCATGAATAATGATTTTTTTTTAATCTTAAAAAAAAAAAGTTAGAAATTAGGGTACCAGGGTGGCATAGCCGGTTAAGCGCCAGGCTCTTGGTTTCAGCTCAGGCTGCAGTGTCGGGGCCCGGAGATGAGCGCCCCCATCGACTCCCTGCTCAGCGCCGTCGGCTTGAGGCTCTCTCCCCTGCGCCTCTCCCACCCCACCCCAGCTCGTGCGCACCCACACCCTCTCTGTGTCCAAAAAAAAAAAAAAAAAAATCGAACCGATTTGAAAGACCAAGGGCATCCACCCTTTCAGTCAGGTGTGGCATTTCCCTGGTGGACCACGACACAGCCTGGGGCAGGACAGGCTTCTGGAGCCGATGTCCCCTGTTCCCAGCCCTCTGCCCTCCGTGGTGTCGCGTGCTCCCGTCACGTGCTCTGATCAATATCGAGGGTGTTCGTTGACCTTGCTGCGTGTCACCGTGCAGGGTCCACCGGAGACCTGTCACTACGTACACGTGGCCTTCGCCTCAGAGGACGGAGCCCGTGGCCCCCACGTGGCTCGGGTCGCCAGCGGGTTTGAGGGGTTGTCTCCGCTGGAGGCCGTGGGAGAGACCAGCCGCGGGCGTGAGGGGACGGTGGGGAGGACGGGCCCACCCACGGCACCCGCACCTCCGTCTGTCAGGCAGCAGAGGACAGACGGACAAACAAGGGCTGTCCTTTCCCTCTGCCCCCTTCTCGCTGCCCCTGCGGCCAGCGGGCACGTGTGACCCTTGCCCACGGCTGACGTGCCCGCTGGCCTCTGCTCGGGGCGCGGCTGCCAGGCGTGCGGAGGGCACGGACACCCCACCTGGGGCCAGTGGAGCCGAGGGGGGCGCGGTGTCCGGCCTCGGACAGACGGCTGGACGGCGAAGGAACGGCGAGGGGCTGTGCCCAGCCCGCCCTCGAGTGGGTTCTTCCGCAGGCTTGAGGCTTGGGATAAAGGCGGGGCGCTGGGGGCTTCCAGCTGGGGGGGGCGGGCCCGGCTGCCGATCCCGTGGGCGCCCAGCAGGTGGAGGCACAGATGCGGCGTCCGGTGGCCTGGATGGTGCCGGGCAGGGGGCTTGGGGCTTCCAGAGTCCTGGGGAGTCCTCCCAGGCCGGAGGGGCACCTGGCGGCCTCCCAGGCGCCCCTCACCCTGCC
This sequence comes from Vulpes vulpes, assembly GCF_048418805.1. NCBI lineage: Eukaryota > Metazoa > Chordata > Mammalia > Carnivora > Canidae > Vulpes > Vulpes vulpes. The sequence goes on from NC_132787.1 coordinate 903,459, forward strand.
TGCGACCTCCCATCTCTCCCCCTTCCCTTCCTTGGAGACTGACTTCACAGGAAGTCCTGGCAGCTTTGGTGGTTTTTTTTTTTTTTTAAGTTTGGTTGGTTGCTTATTTTTAAAGATTTTACGTATTTGAGAGAGAGGGGCAGGGAGGGTGCCCGCGGAGGGAGGGGCAGGGAGAATCTCGAGCTCGGAGCCCCATTCACAGGGCTCCATCCCACAACCCTGAGACCGCGACCTGAGCCGAAACCAAGAGTCCGATGCTGGACCGAGCTGGCCAGATGCCCCTTATTTATTTATGTATTTACTCATTCATTCATTCATTTTAAAGATTATTTATTTATTTATTTATTTATTTATTCATGAGAGACACAGAGAGAGGCAGAGACCCAGGCAGAGGGAGAAGCAGGCTCCATGCAGGGAGCCCGACGCAGGACTCGATCCCGGGTCTCCAGGATCAGGCCCTGGGCCGAAGGCAGACGCTCAAGCGCTGAGCCCCCCGGGCGTCCCCCCTTATTTATTTATTTTGAGTAATCTCTACGCCCCACGTGGGGCTGGAACTCACGTCTCCACGCTCATCTGACCCGGCAGCGTCCGACGCGAGGTGAGGAGCGGGACACGGAGACCTCCTGGGCGAGGGAGAGCTGGGAAGACGGAGCCGCGGAGGGGTTTCCCGGTGAAGGAGTTTCCCGAAGCGCAGGCCTGTGCCCTTCAGCTCGGGCTCGGGCTGGCAGGGAGGCGTCCCTCTGCCCGTCTGGAGGTGCCGGCGTCCTAGGCCCACGCAGAGACCGTCCTGAGATCCCCACACATCTACGAACCTCGGGTGACAAACCAGGAGGGGCCACGGGGCAAGATGCCACCCAGGTGTGCAGCCAGCACCTGGCCTCCGTGGATGCCAAGCGGCAAGCTGACGCGCGGCGGACGCCCCCTGCCAGTGGGCACCAGGCCACGACCGCCAGGGGGACACAGGCAGCCTGCCAAAGCCGCCGTCCCAGGGCGCCGTGCCCATCGCTTCCCTGCCGCGAGCTGCACGGAGCCCGGGAGCCCGAGCGCCCTTCTGTGCGGGGACAGGCAGGCTCGTCCTCACTGAGAGCGGGACCCAGGCCCGCGTCGGGCTCCCCGCTTAGCAGAGGGTCGCTGCTCTTTCCCTCTGCCACTCCCCCTGCTTGTGCGTGCTCGCTCTCCCTGTCAAATAAGTAAAATCTTTAAAAAAAACAAAAAACAAAAACAGGGATCCCTGGGTGGCTCAGCGGGTGAGCATCTGTCTCGGGCCCAGGGCATGACCCCAGGGTCCCAGGATCGAGTCCCGCGTCGGGCTCCCTGCAGGGAGCCTGCTTCTCCCTCTGCCTGTGTCTCTGCCTCTCTCTGTGTCTCTCATGAATAAATAAAGAAAATATTTAAAAATAAATAATTTTTTAAAAAGCCAAGCGCCGTCCTCGGTAGAGGGGTACAGGGGAGCACGCGGTGCACAGCGGAGCTCGGTAGGGTCCTGGCTCCAGGCGGCCGGTGGGGCCCGGGGCGTGTGCCCGCGGCGGGGGGCGGCGCTGTGGTGTCCACGCTACGTGGCACCCGCGTGGCCGGCTCGCACCTGTGCTGTGTGGCTGCAGAGTGGCCCTTCCTCCCTTCACGGCGCCGACTGGCTCGGGCTGCCTGGTCCCCGGGGAGGGCCTGTGCCTGCAGCCACCCTTCCTCTGCCTCCAGGGCTGCCTCCCCTCCCGGTTCCTTGGTGTCGCGACCACTGGAGACGCAGCCTCCCCCTGACCCCAGGCACGAGGGCGGGGACAGCCCGACTGACAGATGCTGGTCCCCCCCCATCCGGGTCCCCGCCTCTGCTCTGGGGAATCCTGAAGCCCAGGGATGTTGGTGAACATCTCACCTTTGCTCATTCGCGTGCACCTGCGGAGATGGGGGGGGGGCGTCCCGCTGGCATCGCACCCTTGGGCCTGAGCCCCGGCAGCAGCAGGGACGCGGGACACGTGGATCCTCCTTTCCAGGAACGTGTCACCTGCACTGCACAACCATGAATGCATCACAGATGCGGCGACTCGGAACGACCCTGAGCGTTGGCTCCTGACAGCTCCTGTGGGCCAGGAGCTCACCGGCAGCTCGGCTGGGGCTCTGGCCGCCCACCCCCCCGGCTGCGGTCTCCCCAAGGCCCCGCAGGGTTGGCCACCGTGTACCCCGGGGCGACCCTGTCACGGGAGTGGAGTCACACGCTGGCGACCGAGTGCTGGCTTCGGCGGAGGGCTGCTGGACGGCCCCCAAGACACGCAGCTGGCTTCCCTCGCAGCCAGTGACCTAGGAGTAGGCCAAGGGGGACCCCCCGACGTCCCTTTATGCCTCAGCCTTGGAAGTCGCCCCCGTCGTTTCCCCGTCACTGTGCCGGCCACACAGGCCCGCCCGGACTCCGTGTAGGACGCGAGCAGAGAGGGGCCTGGATCCCAGGAGACGAAGATGGGTGAGCGGCCTCCGACCCGTCTAGGACGTCCGCGTCACCACGAGTCACAGAGATGCTGAGTAGAAGAGGTAGGACGTGTGTACACCGACAAGGAATTTGCACGTGCTCCTGACGGAGCAAACGCCATAGGCTTCCACGGAACGTCATTGGCCTGGATGGCGGCAGATTCTGTTTTCGTTGCAACGGGCTCAGTTTCATCTTTGAGCTCCTCGGAAACATTCCTCGAGGTAGGCCGGGGTTCAAGGGGATCTTGATCTGTTTTCGAAGGATGTAGGCCGCGCTGCTCTATCGGGGACCCACGAACAAATAAAGGAGCGGACCAGAAGGCCGCGGGCAGATACAGTCCTTGATGGTGGAGAAGGTCAAAGGTGGCTGCTTAGTCTGTCACCGGGCGCCGGCAAGCAGGGGGAAGTAGAGGGCCACCAGCTTTCCATTTTGAGAACATGACCCAGAAGTCACACCCGGTGCCTCATTCACATCCCGTTAACCAGAAGTCGCTTACGTGGCCGCCGCCCCTGACGGGGTGGACGCCGCCGCCCCGGGCTGCCCGCCACACGCCGCCGAGACAGGGCAAGCCCGGATGCACATCAAAGGCACAGAGTCGAGAAGTGCTGAGCTTGCTCCAAGATCATCCTATGGGAAAACACCATCGGGGCCCCTCGGGGTGCCCCCGGGGCCCCGGGATCGAGTCCCGCGTCGGGCTCCCTGCGTGGAGCCTGCTTCTCCCTCTGCCTGCGTCTCTGCCTCTCTCCCTCTCTGTGTCGCTCATAAATAAATAAAATATCTTTTAAGACTCCTACAGGGCGAGCACCTTGCACAAGGTATTTACAGTCGCTCCGACGGTGGATGCGTCCCGCTGGCCTCCCTTTCCGACCCGCACGAGGGCTTCGTAAATAGCCCGGATCAGCCCGTGCTGGGTTGCACCGTCCAGACTCGGTGCGAGAACTCGCGGGGGGGGGGGGGGGGGGGGGTCCAAGAGACTCAGCGGGGGAAGCGTGTGCGGCCCAGACGGCGGCGCAGAGGACGCTGCTTTGCAGACGCTGAAGTCACAGGAGCAAACCGGCCGCCGGCTGGGCACACTGGGGAGCGGTGCCGCAGCTTCGGGACCTAGTGGCTGGAGGTGAACGGCGGAGAGGCTTGCCCTGGTCCTCACAGGCAGCGGAGGAGGGAGGCTTCGGTGCCCCTCGGTCCCCGTCCAGGGGCCCTGGTAGCTGGGGCCTCACCCCCTCCCCTTTCCTCAGAAAAAACACATCAGGGCGTTGCCGGATCTGCGCCTGTCGCCCGCCTACTGCCTCCTGGCCCCGGGAGGTGTGCAGTCCCCTCCTGGCGCTGGGGTGACGGCCCGGGGCGACGCGGGACACACAGTCCCAGCTCCACTGGAGCTTCCGTCCAACGGGGAAGCAGACAGACGACTTGGACAACGGGATGGGGCCATCTCAGCCCCAAATGCAGGCATAATGGTTCCCCTTTTTTAAGAATTTTAAGTAGGCCCCATGCCCAGCGTGGGGCTGGAGCTCATGACCTCGGGTTTAAAAGGTCATGCTCTGCGGAGCCGGCTAGTCACAGGCGCCCGGTGGCGGCTGCCCTGGGCCACCCGCTGGAAGGAGGAGACGTCAGGGCAGCCTCCTGGGCACGGAGCCCCGGGGGGGGCTGGGGGCGGCCCCAGGCTGGCCAAGGTCCCTTGTGCCCCCGAACCCCGATGGATCCCGAACGGTAGCCAGGAGAGGGCGGCCCGCGGGGAGAAGGCCACTGCCTGGGTGGGACTGTGGCCTCCGGTCCCCGGTGTGCCCCGAGCCCCGACGGGGCAGCTACCAAGGGAAGAGGCAGGAGCACCCGAGGGCAGACACGGCCGCACGCACCCAGCCGGCAAGCCATGGGGCGCCCCCAGGCCAGGGCCTGCACCCCAGGAGGCCGGCAGCCCCAGCTCCTCCGGCGGCGACAGGGAGGGCGAGACGGGCCGACCTCGTGGCTGCCAGGGCCGCCACTGCCAGACCCTGACGAAGGGGAGGACCCCTCGTCCCCAGCGCGCCCCGGGGGGCTGGTGCTCCCAGAACACCCCGAGCACCAGTTCCAGGAGAGGGGCGGCGGCCGGTGTGGGTGCCTGAGGGTCCCTGGTGGCTCGGGAGGGACCAAGGGTCACAATGCTGCGGGTGCGTCCCACTGGCAGGGACAGTGCCCCCGGCTCCTCGGGGCTCCCACCTCGACCAGGCCCCACCCCCCTCCCGCGCCCGGTCCACGACCCCGACCCTCGGAGGGCCGCAAGCTCATGCCGGACGGCCCCACGCGAGCTCACGCCCCAGCAGCCCCACATGAGCTCACACCTGCCAGCTCCACTCAAGCTCACACCCCACTGGCTCTGCTGGAGCTCACGCCCAGGGGCCCCACGGGAGCTCACGCCCAGCGGCCCCACGGGAGCTCACGCCCAGTGGCCCCACGAGAGCTCACGCCCAGCGGCCCCACGGGAGCTCACGCCCAGCGGCCCCACGGGAGCTCACACCCGCCAGCTCCACTCAAGCTCAGCCCCAGCAGCCCCACGGGAGCTGACGCCCACCAGCCCTGCTCGCAGCCGCGGCCTCCAGCTCCTTGGGCCTCCCCATCTCCATGCACCTCCTCCGTGGACCAAACAGACAAGGGGCACGGGGCTTCTGGGCACCAAGGGAGCTCCAAGTGGGCGGGGGAGGGGTGTTCAGCCCCAAGCCTCACCCCAGGCTGCGGCCCAGCACACCGACCCTCCCTCACAGGGCACCTGTGGCAGGTCCCCCCTCCCCTTCCCCCTCCCCTTCCCTCCCTCCCCCCTCTTCCCCTCCTCATCCCCCTCCTCTGCCCTCCTCCCCCCTTCCTCCCATTCCTCTCCCCCTCCTCCCCTTCTCCTTCCCCTCCACTCCTCCTCCCCTTCTCCTTCCCACCCTCACCCCTCCTCTCCCTCCTCTCTCCCCCTTCCCCCTCCTCCCCTCCCTCCTCCCCTTCTCCCTCCGTCTTCCCCTTCTCTTTCCCCTCCACTCCCCCTCCCTCTCCTCCCCCTCCTCCCCTCCTCCTTCCCTTCCCCCCTCCACCTCCTCCCCCTCCTCTCTCCCCCTCCTCTCTCCCTCCTCCCCTCCCCCTCCTCCTCTCCCCCTCCTCTCCCTCCTCCCCTCCCCGTCCTCCCCTCCCCCTCCTTCTCCCCTTCTCCTTCCCCTCCTCCCCTCCCCCTCCTCTCTCCCTCCTCCCCTCCCCCTCCTCCTCCCCTTCTCCTTCCTCTCCTGTCTCCCTCCTCCCCTCCCCCTCCACTTCCTCCTCCTCTCCTCCCCTCCCCCTCCCCCCTAGAAATCTCAGGCCCTTCCAACTGGTCAGAGGTCACCTAGGGAAGCGCCCATGTCCACTCCGCTGCCCTCCCCACCACGACCACCTCCTGCTGACCGGGGATTGGAGAACCCATTAGCTTCACAATCGCCAACTCTCAAGCCCAACAACAGGGAAGTCCCTCTGTTTATCTGATCTCCTCCCATGCTGCTGTTGAGCCAGCGGCTGGTGAAACAAAGGGCAGCTCCTCCCTCGGGCCCTGGCCTCTCAAGCTCCTTGGTCAGCTCTGAAGTAATTCCTCGACTCTCTGTTTCTATCCCCAGGGGCTTCCCAGAAACAGTCCGAGACACCAGGGTGCCCTGTGAGCCCTGAGCCGAGCACCGGGAAGCTCTCCGCCCTCCCCAGCAGAGCCAGTCCCCACACCCAGACAGAGGCACCTTCACAGCAGGTGACAGTCCCCCGGCCCCTCCCAGGGTCTCCCCGTCACCACCCAGAAATCTCCTTTCACTTTGTCCTGCCTTTTCAGACTCCTCCCCAGCCTGGCTCTGGGAACGGCAAGGGTGTCAGGGGTGTCGGAAGGTGACGTAGGGGAAGGGACTTGACAGACGGTGCAGCCGCCTCTTCCGAGTATTTTGAGGTTAAACGAGGTGATGGATGCACATGCTGAGACCTGCACCTGGTCCCCCCCACACCCCGGGGGGCCTGCAGTGCGCCCCTCCGGGCATCCAGAGCCCGGCCCCACGGAGCCCGGGGTGGGGAGGTGCAGCCCCAAGCTGAAGGCGCGGACAGTGAGCAGCGCGGCCTCCCCTCCCTGGCCGGCCTGCGTGCGGGCTCCCTTCCCACCACCCCTGCAGGGCCCTCCCCTCGGCGCCCTGAGCTCATCCTAGTTACCGAGTGTTTGTTTAGTCCCGCGCCACCCCCCCCTTCCCCGCACAGCAGCTGCAGCCCCACGCCGTGCTCCCCAGTGAGTCCCCCCACCCCCCCACCCCCCGTGTAGGAATCTGCGTGCGAGGGGCGGCCGCCTGGGAGCAGCTCCTTGGATTCCTTCAGCTTAGGGAAGACGAACCTGAGCAGCGTCTTGCTCAAGCGGGAACCCCCAAGTCAACACGTGGCCCCATCCCAGGGGCCGCTCTGCCGTCGGGGCCAGAAGAACGCTCAGCCTCCCCCCGCCACCCCCGGGGCCTGGACGTAGTAGAAATCACTGTTTTTAAATGCCTGGAACATCATAGGCAAAGGTGGGGAAGGGGCTCAAGCGCATCCGTCCGCACACCCTGTGGCTTCTCGTCCTCCCACCCTGTCCCCAGCTCTGCTCCGAGCCCCTGTCCCCACCCCGCCCGCCACCCTCCACTCACAGGTACTTGGCTCCTGCGCTGACCCGCATATCATTTGCGTGTCACTCAACAAGGACATTTTTGGGGTTTTGCTTTTTTTTTTAATTTTTTATTGGGCCATTGCTCTTGGGAGCATTTAGTCCGAACCCATGCAAAGACCCAAGAGTCCTTAACGGTGGCGTTTGAGGGGCAGCCTGCGCGCATCCCCCCGCCCACGCGAGCCCCCGGGCACCCCTCGAGGCTCAAGCGTCCGCGGACAAAGCCAGTGGGGTGGTTTCTCCGAAAGTGAAGCCGGATTGCTTGGGTTTGATTCCCGGCTCTCCCACCGCCCCTGGACTAGGTACTTCGACTCTCTGTGCCTCAGTTCCTTCATCTTTTTTTTTTTTTTAAGATTTTATTTATTTATTTGGCAGCCACAGAGAAAGCCGAGCAGGAAGCAGGGCAGAGGAAGTCCCGCGGGGCAGGGAGCCGGGTGTGGGGCTCGATCCCGGGACCCCGAGATCAGGACCCGAGCTGAAGGACTCCTGGACCCCAGGATCTTGACTGGAGCCGAGGGCAGACTCGTAACGGCGGAGCCCCGGGCGCACCCTCGGTTCCCTGTCCTGACGGGTGGACCCATAGCATCTCGCGCGCCCGCGCCCGGCGGGGCTGAACCAAGTGGAGGAGCGTGCAGGAGCGTGCAGGACCGGTGCGTGCACGTGGTGATGCCACGGGCCGTCGCCGCAGGAGAGGGTGGCAGCTGCAGGGACGGTGCCTCCGCCCGCCCCGGTACACCTGGGTCATGCGGCCCCATTGCCCTCTCCTCCCGGAGTCCCGTTCCCCTTCTGCAGACGGGCTCACCGGCCCGGGGCCGTCCTACCCCTACCTCGCCCCCTTCTCTCCCCCGGAGCCCAAACCTGGGTGTGCAGGGCGGGCAGGAGGAAAGGAGGGAAAGACCTGGCCATTTTAGGGCAGACGAGCTGTTAGAGGGGAGAGGCAGCGGGGCAGCACGGGGTAGACCCAGAGTGGGGAGGCTCCTTATTGGGAAAGGCCCCTGTCTGATTCTGGGAGACAGAGGCCAGGCCTGGGCACTCGGCCAAGTGCAAAGAGCGGGCCCCGGCCCCGGCCTGGCCCCGACGGCGGCACCGGTGAGGAGGCTGGGTGCCAGGTGCCCGGGCCTCCGCCACACCGACCCGGCTACCGTCCCCTACCCCAGTCCTACCCCTTCTGCCTACACCCCGTGGCCATTAACGTGGCCGGAGCCCGGAGGCCGTGCTGGGGGGAGGGAGGGGCTCCGGCGTGGCTGTCTCTAGGACGCTGCCCACCGCCCGCAGCCCCCACGACCTCCTTCCACGTGTCCGGCACCGTGAGCTCCTCCTACAGGAACTCGGCCAGTTCTGGGGAGACCAGGGCCAGGGAGGGGGGGCGCAGGGGTGAGTAACCGTTCCCGCGGGGATCGGGGTGCCCATGACTAATCAATGAGAGAGTGAGAGGAGACTCACATTCCTTGACTTGTAGGGCAGTGGATGGAGGTGGGAGGTGGGGCAGGGCAGAGAGGCAAGGACGGCCAAGTAGGGACTCAGAGCCCAGAAGCCAGGCTCAGCGGGGGCGGGGAGCCCCGGCAGGCCCGCTCGCCCCACACCGGGCTGCGGGAGGGCCAGGCCCAGGTAACCCCACACCTGGGGCCCTGCTCTGGGCCGAGGCTTCCCATCTGCTGGCCACAGAGCCCCCCCACAGTCCACCCAAGCGGGGCTGCCGGCCTTGACCGCGCTGACAGAGGGACGGATTGGCATTGCCCCGCATTCCTTAGCCCCTCTCCCACTCGTCTAGGGGTCCCCGTTCCCAGAAGCCTCAGCTTGGAAAACGGCCGCCGTGCCAGGCTGAGAGCCGCGCTGAGGGCCTAAGAGGAAACGCGCGGGAGCCAAGGTGCCGCGGGGAGGAAGGAAGCCGGCCTGTCGCCACAAAGGAGTCAGGAAAGAGAGGGAACAAACAGCCAAGTGCTTCCTGCCCACCCTCCTTCCTACCTCCCCGCCCCGCCAGCCTCCTGCACACAGGCCCGGCCAGGGCCCGGGGACAGGGAGGGGCCCCCAGACCCACCTTCCAGCCCACGGCACCCCTGCGCCCACCGCCGGGTGGTCGCCCCCGGCCCAGCCAGCCAGCCCCGAAGCCTCGCCCCAGTTTCTTCCACCGGGAAGAAAGCGACCCGTTCCTCTTCCTCCGCCCGCACCCCCCTGCCCGGGTCTGTGTGAGAGAGCAGGCCACCGGCTAGAGAAGGGACGGGATGGTGGGGGTGGCGGCCGCCCTGGGGCCCGGCAAGGCCCACACCCCAGCCGCGGCCCGCTGGCCCCCCAGGACGTCTGTGCACAAGCACGTGCGGGCCGCACACTTCTCACCTACATAAACATTCGCATCACACACACACACACACACACACACCCCCCCCCCCCGGGCCAACCAGCCCGAATGGTGAACACTCCCGCAGGGCACCTGGGCCAACTTGGGCCACAGCCTCTCCCGGCCTCGACTCTTCCCGGGCCGGTTTCTCCTCCGCTCTTGCTTCCGCCCCAGAGCCTTCCGCCCGGGGCCCCGCCGACGGGGTGGAGGCACCTGAGGGTGCTCGGCCCCCAAGCCTGCGTGTGGTGAAACTCAGTCAGCCCTGCCGGCTTTCTGGAACCCAGCCCCCAGCCCCGAGGTGATCACATGGAAAATGTCCAGCTGTGGTTGCTGGAGAGATGAGCTCAGCCTGCCCGAGTGGGGCTGGGGGCCTGGACGCGGCGTCAGACTTTCCATCTCGGACCTCACCCCCCCTCCCACCCCCAAATACTACCCCAGGGAGCAGGGAGAGGGAAAGGGGCCAAGGGGGGGATGGGCAGAGGAGGGGGAACCGGAGGCACGTCCGGGTCTGCTTCACCCCTGCCCGCCCGCTGCAGGGAAAGAAGCCCGGAGAAGAGGGGCACGGGAGACCGGGCCGCGGTGCGATGGGGGCCGAGGAGGCTGCTTCAGAGACCGGTACCCGGCAGGCGGTGAGGACAGGGCACCGGGGAGGAGAGGCGTGTCAGGGCCCCCAAAACAGCGAGGGCCCCAGGGAGCCGGTGGGACCGAGAGGCAGGTGCCGAGAGCCAGGCCGCCTGTGGGCCTCGCGTCCACCCCAAGGGCCTCCTGGCGCCCGGCGGAGCCCCACCCGCGGAGCACAGCTGCCCCACCTCGGAGCACAGCTGTCCCACCTCGGGCCTCCCCCAGCCTCCTGGGGGGGGGCCCTGCTGCCTCACCCCTTCCCCGCCCCTCTCCCGGCTCCGCCTCCTGCTGTCTGTCCTCTGCAGGGGCCCCTGTCTGTCCACCCCTTTGCTCCTTACCGGCTCCCTGGCCTGAACTCCCGTGGGCCCTCACCTGGCCCAACCCAGCCTCCATGCACCTGCTTGGAGGTTTCCAGTGACCAGAGCTCCACCGCTAGAGGCCGGAGCCCTGGAAGGTTCTGAGCAGTGAGCGGGATTCGGGATTCGGGCGGGAAGGAGGCCCCCTGTCCTCTCCCGTCTCCCTCCAAACGCTCCCTCTCACCCTCCCTCGTCTCCCGGCCTCCCCACGCATGACACCAGCTCCCTCTCTCCCTTCCCTGGGTCTCCCCTCCTTCCTTCAGGTTGCCTTCCCTGCCCCCACCCACCCACCCAAGCTCGGCTAGTGGAGGGCAGGGAGGCGGCCTGAAGAAGGGCTGGCCCCCCAGGGGAAGGCCCAGAGCCCCCTCCACCTTCCCGGCTGGCCGCCGCCACCCGCCACCCCAGGTCAGTCTCCGGCCCACGTTCCGTCCCCCAGGCCCGGGGCCTTAGCCCTGCCACAGCCCCACCGTCCTGTGGGCTGGGCACCCCCAGCCAAGCCCAGGTCAGAGACGGGCCCCCCTCGGAGCCCGGGAGAGCCATGGAAAGGGCTCCAAGCCAGCAGGTCAGGCAGCTCCTCCCCTGGCCTCGCCCCGGGCTCTGAAGTCCAACCAAGGGTCAAGCCCGGAGGTGAGAGAGGTGGAGGCTAAAGGGCAAAGCCCCCTGGACCTCCGCTGCAGGTAAGGCAGGAAGCGGGTTTGCTTCTGCACCCGGACACTGCCTACAGCACTACTTTCTAGCATATGGTTAGCTCGACTCAGCCGCAAGCTTGGGGTCCGGAAGCTACGAGTCTTTCAAGGTTTGATTCCCCGTCAAGCCTTAGCTGCAGGAGAAGGGGAGAGGGCGCTACCCACCCCCACCCCCCGGTGGGACCCCGGAGTCTCAGCCCTAGAGACTGTCCGCTTTACCCTTAGGGGCTGGCTCCCGGCGACACCCGGACCCCTTGCAGGGGTCACTAACCCCCCATGTGCCCCCAGACTCAGCACCCCAGCAGGCTGGATCTCCCCGAGGGGAAGGGCAGGGGCTGGACCTATTCCTAGCCCGGTACGTGATCCCCGGGAAGCCAGCGTGCTCATTACAAGGCGACGATGGACAGGGAGGAATTTGCAGCCAAGGAAGGAGCGTGTGCGTGGTTATGGGGGGTGGAGAGGTGAGGAGGGCAACAGGCCCAGAGACTCACGGGGGGGACTTCTGTCCTTCACGAGAAGCAAGCGAGAAGCAAGCGGGGGGGACGTGCTGACCCCCACCCCAGCCTCACGCCACGGCAAACTTATTTTGTTAAGGACAAACCCGCGCTGCACACGCGCACCCCGACTCCCTCCCGACCACAGTCATCATCTCCATCGGGCGAGGCGTCGGCCTGGCTCTGGGTGCAATCCCTGCAAGCTCTTGCCCCGCTCCCAGCCCCTCGCAGTGCCCTGACTTCCTGTCTGGGGTTGGTAATCCTTCCCAGGAGAGGGCGAGAAACAGCAGGCAAGCTTATGGGGGTGGGAGGGAATGCCTGGCTCATCTTCAGCCCCTCACAGCCCCAGTCGGATGTGTATTGGGAATCCTGGTGTTCCAGGTCCCTCCCTGATGGGCTCCAGATGTGCTTGCATCTGGGAAGGCCATCCCAGGAAACCGATGCTCCCGCCCACAGCTCCCACCCCGGATGGATCTCTCCTCCAGCCCCCAGGTTTTTCCCCCCAGCACAGAAGCTTCAGACACTCCTTTCCTCTCCAGAGGTAGGTATAGGGCAGCGAGGGGGAGAAAAGGGATGGAAAGTGATGGGGGTGGGGAGGGATGAGCAACTAAAATGAGGTCAACGTTTAGAACACCCCAGAGAATCGTATTTCCCTTTTAACTTCCTATCTGGGGTTGTTACATTTTGCTGTAGAATTCTGTTCAAGAAAAACCGAAGAGGGCTTGGAAGGGAAGACTCTAGCTGGGATGGAGGAACTTCCGTCCCATTGATCGGCTGGTTTCGCGTCCCGGGCCTCCCTGTAGCCCTACTCTTCTCCCATCGGTGCCGTCCTCTGATCCCTGTCCCTCTGTCTCTTCCCAGCCTAGCCCAGCTGGGGAGATTTCCCAGGTTGGCTCCCCCAGAGGGACCTGGTCCCAGTCTCAGTCCCTAGGTTCGGAGCCCTGGAGCACCAAGGGAACTCAAGCACCTTATGTCCCGGGACTGGTCTTGTCACCCTCGCAAAAATCTTTCATCCAGCCCTGCCGTGCTCTGAGCAAAGTGGGGGTGGAGAGGGGAGGGGAGTCTGGGTTTATTTTAGGTCTAGGACATGGGGGAGGGGGTTCTTCCCACCAGACAGGGAGTGGGGGTGGCGGGTGGTGACTCACAGATGACGGAGCCATCGGTTCCCCCCGGCTGAGGCCTGAGTCAGGGCAGTGACACGGCCCAAGGGCTCGCACGGCGGCTCTGGTGCCTTGCTCCAGGCCCTGCACTCAGGCTCCTGGGCTGACTGGGCTCCGACTCTACCTCCAGGGATTCCCTCTGCCGCTCCAGAAGCTTCCTACGCATCCCTCCTTCTGTCCCTCTCCGAGAACGGCTCCCACTCATCACCCCACCACGGGGCAGAGGGACCGGGACCCCCAGGCCGAAGCCAGGAGCCACAGGCCACTGAACTCCCCTGGTCCTTGGTGCAGCAAACTCTTCCCAGTCTTGATTCCGGTGACCCTGAGAACGTGATGTTGGCACAGTTGCCCGGAGTAAGCGAGAGGCCCCAGCCCGGGGTCGGGGCAGCCCCAGCTCCCTCCAGGCTACGAGGCCGAGGCCGGAGGGGATTGGCGTCTGTCTGGGCACAGCTGCAGCCCACTAGTGTGTGCAGCCACAGGCCAGCGAGGAGACCTCACTCAGCCCAGACCACCCGACCAGGCTTCTTACAGACCCAGCAAGGCTGGGCTCTATTCACTGGAACCAGGACATCGGCCTCAGTGTTCTTAGAATTTCCAGGCATTTGAGAATCCAGAAACACCTGAGTCTGGCCCCAGAGAAATCACATGCATGTGGGCAAAACCCCCAGGGACCTTCAGAGGGCTGATGCATTGTGCCCGTGTCTTCCGCCCCCCACCCCCCCACCCCCGGGCCAGTGGACCTAGGCTAAGGATCCCTGCCCCAGAATCTTCCCTCCGTAGAAACCCGGCCCCACTTAGAAGGCTAAACTGGCAGAAAAGCCACAATTTTGGAATCCGTTGGAATTGAATTTGGATTTACCTCTGCCCCTTTCTTTCTATAAGTCATAGTCACTTCACTCCTTTGGGCCTCAGTTTCTCTGTTTTTGTTTTTGTTGTTTTTTTTTTTTCTTTGAAGATTTTTTTATTAGGGCAGCCCGGGTGGCCCAGCGGTTTAGCGCCGCCTTCAGCCCAGGGCGTGATCCTGGAGACCCCGGATCGAGTCCTGCGTCGGGCTCCCTGCATGGGGCCTGCTTCTCCCTCTGCCTGTGTCTCTGCCTCTCTGTGTGTGTGTGTGTGTGTGTCTCATGAATAAATAAATTTAAAAAAAAAGATTTGTTTATTAATTTGAGAAAAAGCAGAGTGAGCAAGTCGGGGGAGGGGCAGCGGGGGCAGGACCCCAGGACCCCAGGATCACGATGCCAAAGGCAGACACGTCACCAACTCGGCCCCCCAGGCCCCCCCCCCCCCCCGGGCCTCAACTTCTTGATAGTAAAATGAAGATCGTGATACCTGCAATGCTGGACAGTTGGGAAGGTTAAGTGGGATAAAGGCGGGTTCAAGGTCAAGCACGGGGCCAGACACGTGAGAGACCATTAATACCACGTCCCTGTCCCTATGTAGACCACGCATGGCTCCTGGCTTCAGAACCGGCGCCTCTGCCCGTGGACTCGTCCTGCTCTGAGGCTGCAGGCGGGCGGGTGACAGCAGGGGCCTGGTGAGCGGCCTGCCCTTGCCCGTCACTCCTCGGCCCCTCCGTCAAGCAGGCTGTGATTGCTAATAGTCCATCGTCACAGCAAATCATCCCTGCTGAGCCATGAAGGGACACAGAGGTCGGATCTGAGAGACAAAACAGAGACCCTGGGAGACACGCGGGCTGGGCAGAGACAAGCTGAGAGACACACAGAAGCGCTGAGAGGAGACAGCGCACAGAGGTCACTTGGCGACGAAGAAAGGGCATTGGGTTTAGAGTCAAAACACTTAAGTTCTAGGTCCACCTCTCACTGGCTAGCCGTGTGACCTTGGATAAGTCACTTCGTCTGTCTACACCGTTTCCTCTTCTGAAAGAGAGGGTTGGGCTGATAAGCTGTAGGTTAAGCCCCTCGGCGGCTCCTCCGAGGCCAACTTCCAGACCTGGAGGGCTGCGGGCAGCAGCTGCAACCAGGAGGGAAGAGCGCCCGGGCCTACCCCGGAAGCAGGGGAAAGCAGGAAACCGGGCAAAGGCAGACAGGGTGAGAGGAAAGGCAGGAGGTGTTGGGGCCACCGGGACAGGACTTATAAGGGCAGAGAGAGCCAGGAGAGGAGGGATATTGGGGAGAGGAGAGAAGCCAGCCAGAGAATGACTAAGGGGCTCCCGGTATAAACAGGAGCGGGGGACGGACAGGGAGGGGGCCTGTTTGAGTTGGCCAAGGCTGGGGGTGTGGAGTGAGGCGGAGGACTGGGCCAGGACACTGTGTCCCCTGTGCCCCACCAAGGCTCCTGGGAGGAGCTGAGTCACACACCTCCTCCCCCGGCCCCTCCCCGCCCCGCCCCCACCCCAAGCTCCCAAATCCTGGGAAAAATCTAAAGATTCTGTGCGGAATCTCACTGAAAAGTGAGAGCGCTGGGCTCGTACACTTGCGCCTTGCGGGGCTGCACAGCAGCCGGGCCGCAGCCCCTCTCCCCGGGGTGCGAGCAGTTCTCGTCCAGAGGTCACATTCGGGGCCGGGGGTGCTTAAGGCTCTGACCCAGAGATTCCTTGGGTTCCTCCCCTAAGAAAGGGCCAGGGCCTGCAGATGCGAGAGGGACGGGACGGGGGGCCAGCATCACCCCGCAAGCTGACCTGCCGGCCTCTCCCCTGGGCTGCAGCTGGCTCTGGAGAGGGGCTTTTAGAAAACAGCTGGGTGGTTTGGGACAGGAAGTAGGGCAGCAGAATGAGGAGGACGCTCCCCTGGAAGGAAAGAGCATGGATTCTGGGCACTTTCCTTCTGAGTCCCCCGGGCCAGAGTGGGGCAGGGGCCTGCGGAAGAGACGGGGCAGGGTTTGATTTGGGGGATTGGGGAGAAGTCCTGGGGGGGGGGTGGCCGGGAAATGTAGGAAGGGGGCTGGGAGGGAAAAGTTAGGAGAGAACCTAGGCCCCTTGGTCCCCCTCCCCCAGACTAAGATAAAGACTAGAATCCTGAAAGGTGATCTCATCACGCAGAGCCGGGGCTGGGGGAGGGGGTGGGCAGGGGGTCACCGGCTTCCCTTGCTGAGAGTCCTCTCCTGGACGCCCACAGGGGACCGGGGGATAGTGGGGTCTGGGCTCCAGCTCCCAGAACCTACAGGTGGGGCCCCTTTGCGAGACACCACGGCCACCCTGCTACCCCACTCTACAGCTCTTTTTTTAAAGATTTATTTATTTATTTATGAGAGAGAGAGAGGCAGAGACCTGGGAGGAGGGAGAAGCAGGCTCCATGCGGGGAGCCCCATAGGGGACTGGATCCCGGGACCCCTGGGTCACCCCTGGGCCCAAGGCAGGCGCCAAACCGCTGAGCCCCGGGGACCCCCGCTCCACAGCTGCTGAGGTTCATAGGAATCAGGCCAGTTTGATGGGGAGGGGCTGGGGGGTCGGAGGCCCCGTGTCCCAGGCGCCCCAGGCCGTGGGTGCCCCTCGGCTCCGCAGGGGGTCCTGGGGCCGTCGGTGGGTGCCCGCGTCCCGGGGCGTCGAGCCTGCAGCTGGGGGGGCGCGTGGCCCAAGGCGGGGGGATCTGCTGCTCCCGGGGGCGGGCGGGGACCCCACAGCCCCCGCGGGGCGATTCCTTCCTCTTTAGGAAATCCCGCTCCGGGCGGGGGGGGGGGGGGGGGGGAGGGGGGGGGGGGGGGAGGGGCGCCCCGACGGGCCGGGCTCCCGGGGCCGCGAGGGCGTGGGGCCGCGGGTGGGGCCGCCCCGCGCCGGGACCCCCGCCCCCCCCGCCCCGCCCCGCCCCCGCCGGGACCCCCGCCCCCCCCCGCCCCGCCCCGCCCCGCCCCCGGGAGGGCCCAGGGCCGCGCAGGCTCCTCCCCGCGCTGAGTCGGCGGCGGCGGAGGCTCGGGCGGCCGCTCGGTCCGGGCCGGAGCGCGCAGGCGATGCGGGGCGCGGGGCTCCCCGAGGGCGCGGCCGGGGCGCGAGGTCCCCGCGGGCGCCCGGCCCCGCCGCTGCCGCCGCTGCTGCTGCTGCTGCTCCTGCTGCCGCCACCGCCCCGGGCCGCGGGCTTCAACCTGGACGCGCAGGCCCCCGCCGTGCTCTCGGGGCCGCCGCGCTCCTTCTTCGGCTTCGCCGTGGACTTCTACCGGCCGGGGGCGCGCGGGTGAGCTCGGGCCGCGGGCAGGGGCGCGGAGGGCAGGGCAGGGCAGGGCAGGGGCCACGGTGCAGCGGGCGGGGGCTCGGGGCCGGACTCCCCTCGGCTCCCCTCGGCTCCCCTCGGCTCCCCTGTACTCCTCTCCTCTCCCCTCCTCTCTACTTTGCTCCCCTCTGCTCCCCTCGGCTCCCCTCCCCTCCTCTCCCCTCCTCTCCTCTCTACTTTGCTCCCCTGTACTCCCCTGGGCTCCCCTCCCATCCTCTCTCCTCTCTGCTCCTCTCCCCTCCTCTCCTCTCCTCTTGGCTCCCCTCCTCTCCTCTCCCCTCCTCTCCTCTCCCCTCCTCTCCTCTCTACTTTGCTCCCCTGTACTCCCCTGGGCTCCCCTCCTCTCCTCTCTCCTCTCTGCTCCGCTCCCCTCCTCTCCCCTCCTCTCCTCTCTCCTTGGCTCCCCTGGGCTCCCCTCCCCTCCTCTCCCCTCCTCTCCTCTCTACTTGGCTCCCCTGGGCTCCCCTCCCCTCCTCTCCCCTCCTCTCCTCTCCCCTTGGCTCCCCTGGGCTCCCCTCTCCTCCTCTCCCCTCCTCTCCTCTCTCCTTGGCTCCCCTGGGCTCCCCTCCCCTCCTCTCCCCTCCTCTCCTCTCTCCTTGGCTCCCCTGGGCTCCCCTCTCCTCCTCCCCCCTCCTCTCCTCTCTCCTCTCTGCTCCCCTCCCCCCTCCACTCCGGCGCCCCGGGACCCGCAGGGGGAGGCCTCCATCCCGACGGGGGCCGGCAGCTCGGGACCCTGAGCCCTGAGCCCGGACCGGCCCGGGGGGCGCAGGCGGCTGGGCCAAGGGCGGGCCTCGGACGTGCCGGGAGGGGCGAGCGCGTGGAGGGGCCGCCCCCCTTCGTGCTGCTCCGGGGAGGAAGAGAAATGCCGATTTCCTGTCGGCTGTCGGACTCCGGGCCGGGGTCGGAAGCGGGGGCGCCGGGGCTCGGGACCTGGGGGACCTGGGGGACCTGGGGGCCGGGGCGCAGCACAGGGGGTCGGTCCCGGTCTGGGCACCTGGAAAGCGGGAGCCCGCAGACCCGGCCCCGGCCCTGGAACAAGGGGGTTTGTTAAACGTGGGGCCCGGGGAGCAGGAGGGACAGTGGCGGCTCCCGCTGCCAGGTCCCCACCCTCCAGTGGCCAGAAACCGCCACCCCGACCCCTGGGCCCCGGCCCTCCACGGGACCTCGGTCACACTGAGCTGTTTTGTACCTGGTGCAGCGAACCGCTCTCTACTCTACTTTCTTTAAATTTCTGGAGAAGTTTTGGTTACTGTAGCTCACTTAGTGGGGGTGCGTGTGTGCAAATTTCTCCTTTGTCTGGAGATGGCAAAAAAGAAAGATGGTTAGGCCCCAGCTGTTGGTTCTGCGCTATTCAAGGTCCCCACCCAACCCCCACCCCACCCCCCTGGCCTCCTGCCCAAACCCCATTGCATCACCCTGGCCTGGAGCCTCTGCCAGGCCTGGCCTCCCCCAGGCCCCTCACACTGCTTACCACAGCCCTAATGGAGCAGGGAAGAGGGAGGCAGGGAGGGGATGCGGTCCTCCCCCACGTGGGGACAAGTCCAGTGGTCTGGCCCTTAACCCTCCTCGTGGTCCACCCCCACACCCACCCCCACCTCGCTAAAGTGTCATCTCCCCTTTACAAGACTCCTGTACAACATCTGGACTTTCACACACTCCCGTTCCCGAGGTGTCTGTCTGGCCGCTGGCCCGGTCCTACAGTCCCCACAGCAGCCTTCTCACCCCGACCCCTCCCCTTCTGCTCATCTCCCCTCCGAGAGAACCCAGGTGTCCGGCCTGCAGCCCTCCCCTCTCATTTCCCCCCACAGTACACCCTTAGAGTAGGACCGGGAACCATCCACTTCCCCGGGACGGCAGCTGGGCCTTCAGCCCCTCCCTACCCACCAGGGACAAATACAGCTCCTGACCCGGGACCTGGGCCTTCGCCGGAGAGGGCGAGCCTCAGGGCTCCCGTTGGCCCTGCCACACCTCTCACGGGGACACTGAAGGGGCATCAAAGGGCCCGAGAGGGGTTACCTGGTAGGAAAGGGTCACGCTGCGAGTCCCACAGTGCCGGGAGTGCGTCCTGGCCCCACCGCTCCTTCCTTGTGTGACCTGGGGCGACTTACCTTCCCTCTGCATTTCACAGTGTTTTCAAGAAAATCAGACACCTCATCTACGAGGCTGCCTGAGGACTTAGGGAGACAGTGCACCCCCAGAAGGCACCTGGTCCGCAGGCAGAGGGTGATCAGTACGGGGGAGGCATGAGTCTTACCGGCCAGCTGTTTCCAGTTTCTGGGTGTCTCCTCCCGGGGTATCACCTGGTTCTTTGCCTAACTTTCCCCCACTTCTTTCTGGCTTCTAGTATTTGCTTATAGCACCGATAGTAATGGTCCCTCACATTCCTTAGCACCGTCACATCAATTTTTCCATTGGATTGTTAACAAAAATTCTTGCATTTGACATAGCAAACACTACTGTCCCGTTACATGTATATATATATACTGAAACTTCAGGAATCATAGAAATTGGCTTGGGACTGTTCAGGGGCACCCATCATTTTATGGGGGAGAATCCAGAGCTTGGAGAGAGGTGCTGTGGCCCAGGCCACCAGCTGGAAGGGCGCCCTGTCTTAGCCCAGCTCCTCATTCTCCTCGGGCACTGGTGCTGCCACAGGTGGGTGCAACTCTTCCTCGCCAGCCCGCCGGGCACATCTCTTGAGAATACACTGGGGGGGTCTAGATGTCCTCGTCAGGCCTGGCCAGGGCTGCCGGAAGGCCTGCAGGAGCTGGGTCCCGGGCCACTCGCTTCCCCCCACCCCCGACCTTGCCAGGCCAACAGAGTCAAACAGTAACCGTGTATTGAACAGGAACTTGGTTAATCAGAAGCCTGGCTGGGGAGATAGTAGAGGGGAGACAAGGGGGTAAGTTGGCAACAGCGTAGACCAAAACGTTGGCCGAGGAAGGAAGATTCTTAGCTTCCGGTTCTTATTTCGGGAAGGATTCTGAGTGACCTTGGACATGTTGCTTAACGTCTCTGGGACTTGGTTTTCCCATCTGTAAAATGAGAACATGGGACTAGGTCTGTAGATTCTTTTTTTTTTTTTTAGTTAAAATTTTTTCTTTATTTCCTTTATTTTTGTTTAAAACAAATGATATCCTACCAGGGCATTGTCTATACAACGGGGAAAAGAGCTTGCTCTGAAAGAAGATGAGGTGGGTCAGGACCAAGCCAGCCTCCCCGGACTCCATGTGGCCGGCCTGGGGCATCTACATGACAGGCTGCAAACCAGCAGCTCCCTGTGGTGCCTCAGAGCCTGGCGGGCTGGGCTGTGGCTCTAGGAGCCAACCCTAGAACTTCGGGGATCCGAGGCTTCAAAAGAAATTGAGGCGGTTATTTCTTTCCCTGAACTCTACATGTTAGAAGAGTGTATCTGCCAAACTGCATTTAGTGAGGAATAGTTAATTCCCTTTCCCTGGTTCTTATCAACTAGAAGGTAGACCAAGAAGACGCCATCGCTGCCAGTCAGAGCTTCTGACCAGTATGTGATAACCGGCTTCCCCCAAATGTTGATTGAATTTTGGCCAAAAGCAAATGCACTTGAGGTTCTGATTTAGCCCAGCCACCTTATCAGGTCAAGGCATGATTCCGATTAGGCTTTCCGAAATATTGCAAATAGCCTAAGACCGTCCCCTGGTCCATTGGTACCTTGGTGGCCCCAAGAGGGCCCAACTGCTGCAGGATTTAGGAAGCAAGGACTGGGAGTGGGGGGACGAGGATAAGCTGCCGGGCCTGGCTACTCTGACCCCAGGCACCGGGCGGGGCGCTGGTTATTGGGATGGAGGGGCCACTGCACCCACAGGCACACGTCAGGGTGGGGGGCGGGGGTCTGGGTCTGTGTCCCTTGCCCGCAGGCCAGGCCTCCTGAACTGCCGTGGCCGCAGTGTCTGTGCCCGGCCCCAAGCCTGGGGGCTTCAGAGGCTTTGTAAAGCGTCTCTGACCTTCCGCCCCTGGCGACCCCCAGGCTGCTTCCTCATGCCATCTGGGGGCGCTCAGGCTGGCGTCCTCATCAAGAGCAGGGGCTTTGGGAAAACGGAGTGGGAGCGGGGTCCCTTGGCCGCCGCCCTGTGCCCTCCCGCACCTGGACTCTCCCTCCTCACCTGGAGGGCGCGGTGGGGGGGGGGGGGCGCCCCAGGGCGCCCCCAGCTGGCGCCAACCCCGACGGCCCTTCCCTGGGGCTGTGCCTCCTGACGAGCCTCTGCCCCACCGCCCCAGTCCCGGCCTTCCAAGCAGCCCCCCCTGGTGTGATGGCTGAGTGGGAGGGGTGGGGCCGCGGGTGGGAGACAAACGGAGAAGTGAGAGGTTGGAAACAGACAGGAAGCCACAGGCAGTAAACATTTCCTGTCCCCAGGGTAACCAGGGGCGCTCCCCACCCCCTTCCCTCCAGGAACTCTCCCTCTCTGGCCCCCTCCTGTCCTCCGGACCCTGCCTTCGCCCCCCTCCCTCCTCAGCCTCCGGCCCCCCCGCCCACCCCTCGCCCCCCACTTCCACCCCGCCGCCCCGTATCCCGTATCCCCATCCCCTATTCCTCTAAGCCCCCCGCCGCCGCACCTGGCCCCCTGGCTCCGGGGCCCTCCACCATTAGGCACTCGCGCTCTCTCCGGGAAGGAGGGTCGGGAACATTCCCGAATACCAGGGAAGCCATGGTACGAGGCCTGTGGAAAGCTGAGCGAGGCCAGAAGCCAGTAGAGATGGAAAAGCCCGAGATCTGACATCAAGAGAGAGAGGACGGGGGAAGCCAAGACAAAGAAAGCGAGTGGTCCTGGGCCAGAGGGACAGTGAGAAGCTGTGCCAGAGGCAGGCCGGGAGGAGAGCGCAGGCCCGCGGGCAGGGCCCAGCCCAGGCTGCCAGGTGCGGTGCTGGGGGACACCGTCCTGGAGCCGAGCACAGGGCTCATGGCTGCCCAGGGGCGACAGGGGCGTCGACGGGGGGGGGGGGGGAGGGGGGTGCAGAGCCGAAGGCAGGAAACCTTGCCCAGGACCTTAACCGGGCCCAGCCAGGCCGTAGGCGCCCCAGCAAAGGCAGCTTCCTCCTCAAGGTCTCGGGGCCCCCGTTTCAGAGCCGAGACCCCCGTAGAGCAAGATCTGGCGTCAGACTCCTGGGGATGGTGTGTAGGAGGGGGCTTTAGGGGCCGAGCAGGAACCTGGCCAAGACGGGGACGTCCACCCCAAGAGCCCAGGGCAGGCAGGCCCGGGCCCAGGGGAGTGTGTCCTCGCCGCCCTCCGCGCTCCTCTCGCCACTTCTGCACACTGATTTCCAGGACTCACATTTTCCTGCTACACGCCCCAAGCCGGGCAGTCGGACGCCTGGGTCCTGGCCCGGAGAAGGGCTTTGGCTTGGGACGGGAGGGCAGAGGCTACGTGAGCGGACCCCGCAGCTCGGAGGCTGCGTGTCCCGTCCTGCAGACCACCGGGAGATGGGGAGGCCGGGGCCCAGGCTCTCTGGCCCCTGTTCCCTTCCCAGAGCGGACTCTGGTTCCCCGTCTCTCGCGACCGGGGAGGGGGGGTGCTTGTGTTAGTGACAGCGGCACATGGGGACCGCCTGACTCCAGCCCGGGCCTCTGGCATCTGTGGCATCTCCTGAGATATAAATACAACCAGGGGGCATCCACCCCACCCCCGGCCAGCCCCGGGCCCAGCAGCAGGGGAGCCGGAGGGGAGCTGGGAGTCACTGTGTCCTTTCCCTCCGCAGGGTCAGCGTGCTGGTGGGCGCGCCCAAGGCTAACACCAGCCAGCCGGGGGTGCTGCAGGGGGGTGCCGTCTACCTCTGCCCCTGGGGCGCCGGCCGGGGCCACTGCACACCCATTGAATTTGACAGTAAAGGTAACCCCTGTGGGCAGGAGGGGACGCCCAGGGGGCCGAGCGAGGCTGGAGCCCACCCTGCCGGGCCGCGTGTCCCACTCAGGCTGCAGCTCCGCCTGGTGCAGGCTCCTCAGCGCGGCCCGGCCCAGCCCAGGAGGGCGGCGTGATTCAGAAACATGTGGCTCTCATTTCCCCTGAATCACCCACAGCTCGGGGAGGCCGGGCGGCACACAGACAAAGGCAGGGAGAGTCACAGGCTTTGCAGTTGGTCCCGCCGGGCGCTAAGCGACGGTGCCGGGAGCTCGGTCCCCGCACACGCGGCCTGCATGGGACGGAGGCCCAGGGAGGCCCAGGGAGGCGGACAGACAGACGGGAGCGCCGGCCAGCACTTCGGGCACTGGCTCACTGCTGTGAGGCTTGCGCACCTCCACGGCTTGGTCCTGCCCCGGGCGAGGTATGGGCCCATTTCATAGGTGAGGAAGCAGAGGTGACTCGCCCGGGGTCCTGCAGCCAGTGTACGGGGGAGCAGGGACGCGAACGGTCCAGCTCCAGAGATGACGACCAAGACCGAGTGAGGAGACCAAAAGAGGAGAGCTGTTTTTTTAAGATTTTATTTATTTTTTTACAAGAGACACAGAGAGAGAGAGAGAGGCAGAGACACAGGCAGAGGGAGAAGCAGGCTCTATGCAGGGAGCCCGATGTGGGACTCGATCCCGGGACCCCAGGATCACGCCCTGAGCTGAAGACAGATGCTCAACTACTTAGCCACCCGGGCTGCCCAAAAAGAGGAGAGATTTTTTTAAAAAAGAGAGAGAGAGACAATGGTGTGGGCAGGGAGAGCAGGAAACTGACTTTTTTTAGCAGACAGATTAAATCAAAGGAAAGGAAAAAACCACCCCATGGAGGGCAGAGATAGAGCCTGGAGAGACAGCCCTGAGATGTGAGAAAGGCCTAGAAAGGGGATGGAGCAAGGGGCCATAGAGGCACAGGCCCAGGTACAGAGAAGTGCAGCCGGGACCACCCTGACCTGGGATGGCCTTCCCAGCCCGACCTGCCTCCACATACCTGCAAGCACCCGGCCTGGGCCATGAGGCTGGAGCACCAGGGAAGGCAGCCCCAGAAGCCCAGGTTCCCAGCGCTTGCGTGTGTGCGTGCACGTGTGTGTACAGGTGCCTGTGTGCGTGCAGGTGCATGTGTGCAGGTGCCTGTGTGCAGGTGTCTGTGCAGGTGTGGGTGTGTGTGTGCAGGTGCATGTGTGCAGGTGTGTGCGTGCACACGCACGTGTCTAGGGGAGGGCTGAGTCAGGCTCCGCAAAGCAGACGCTGAAGCCCCTTCCCCAGTCCCCCCAGTGAGTCCCGGGGCTCAGGGCTTGCAAGCGCCTGGGCGCCCCGAGCGCTCGGCCAGCCCCGGCCCAGCGCGGCCCCTTCTCCCGTTGAAGGCTCTCGGGTCCTGGAGTCGTCGGTGTCCAGCCCGGACGGGGAGGAGCCTGTGGAGTACAAGTCCTTGCAGTGGTTCGGAGCGACGGTTCGAGCCCACGGCTCCTCCATCCTGGTGAGGGCCCGGGGCGTGGGCAGGGGTTGAACGCGGTGGGGCTGTGGAGGCGAGAAGCCCGGGCTGACCTGGAGCGCCCCCCCCCGGCCCCGCCAGGCCTGTGCGCCCCTGTATAGCTGGCGCACGGAGAAGGAGCCGCTGAGCGATCCCGTGGGCACCTGCTACCTCTCCACGGACAATTTCACCCGAATTCTGGAGTACGCACCTTGCCGCTCAGGTAGGGCAGGAGGGGGCACCGACGCCCGCCTCCCCTCCATCACCCCCCCCAGTTGGCCTTCCTGACCGCTGCCTGGTCCGGGGTGGCCCCCTCTCGGGTTCCCGTCACCCCTCGTCCCCTCACGCGAGGCCCATCTGTGCTGGGCTCCTCGCCACCACCCTCTCCCCCCACAGACTTCAGCTGGGCCGCGGGACAGGGCTACTGCCAAGGGGGCTTCAGTGCGGAGTTCACCAAGGTGAGGGGGCGGTCGGGGGTGCGGGGCTGTGGGCGGCGGCGTCACGGGGCACCAGCACCACACGCGGACCCTGTTCTTCCCCCACAGACCGGACGTGTGGTCCTGGGTGGGCCAGGGAGCTACTTCTGGCAAGGTGAGTCCCTCCCGGGCGCTCGCGCGGCCCTGGCACACGGCCTGCCACCCGCCCCCTGCCCGACGTCCCGCCCTTCCCTCGTCTGCCCCGGCCCGATTCTCCTCTCCCTTTCCTGAGACACGTTCCCCGTCCCCACCGCCCCCCACGGCTTCCCTCCCCGGACCCCTCCCCGCCGCGTCCAACTCGTCGTCCCCTTCCCCAGGCCAGATCCTGTCTGCCACGCAGGAGCAGATCGCAGAGTCCTATTACCCCGAGTATCTGATCAACCTGGTTCAGGGGCAGCTGCAGACCCGCCAGGCCAGCTCCATCTACGACGACAGCTACCTGGGTGAGCGAGCCGGGGGGCACCTCGGGGGAGCCCCTCAGGACCCCCAGCCTCTCCCCTCCCGCTCAGGCGCCCCGGGCCCTGGGCCGCAGTCGTGTGCAGGCTGCCTTGGAGGCCGGGTGGGGGGACGGAGTCGGGGGGGGGGGCGCACGGCACAGGGGCCCCACGGGGACACTCACGTCCACCACCCTGTCCCCCAGGGTACTCTGTGGCGGTGGGCGAGTTCAGCGGTGACGACACGGAGGGTGAGTGTGCGCCCGGGCGGGACCAGGGGACGGATGCGTGGGCCTCGGGAGCCGAGTTGTCATCACCCCCCCACCCCCCCACCCCGCCCCCGGCCAGCCCACAGCTTTCTCTTCTCTCTGCAGACTTTGTCGCTGGCGTGCCCAAGGGGAACCTCACCTACGGTTACGTAAGCCTCAGCTTGACCCGCCCTGCCCTCCCCTCCCCTCCCCTGGCTCAGCTCCAAGGGCCCCGCACGGCAGGGGGAGAGGGTGAGGGCTCCGGGGGGCGCACTGGGGACGGATCAGTGTCCTGACCCCTGGCCCGCTTCGTCCCACGAGCCCTGCAGCCGGCCGAGCCTCTCTGAGCCCGCGGCCCCTCCGTGTAATGGGCTAATAATGGTCGTGAGCTCTCGAGGCCCCTGCAAGGATGAGGCGAGGTCACAGCCGAGCGCCCGGTGGACTCCGGGGCACCTGGCGGTTATTAGGCCGTGGCGAGTGTCAGGAGGGCACAGATGGGGGTGGCGTGGGGCTCGCTCCCGCCGCAGCGTTCGCGGAGGCAGGTGAGGGGCAGGCAGGGAGGCTCCCAGGGGCCTCTGACGGGGCACGGCCCGGGGCGCAGGGGCCAGGGACCTGCCGCTCAGGGATCCCACCCGGCGACGGGCTCACGGGGCCGGGAGACACCACGCACGTTCGCCCCGACCAGGGCTCTCGGGTCACCCACGGGGTGCAGATCGGGCCTGGCCTGGCAGAAGCCGTCGCCCCGCGGAGTGGCCAGGGTAGGGCGGCGTAAGGGAGGGGTAGCTGCTTTTAGGGCCGGAGCGTCAGAGAAGGTTCTCTGAGGGATCCGTGCAGAGGAGACGAGGGGGCCTCCATGACGGGAGCGTGAAAATCGCAGAAGAAAAGGAGAAGAAAGTCGGGCCATTGTGGCAACTCAGGGGCTGATTGAGGATGAGGAGAATGCGGAAAGGTCGAGGGAGAACAAAGAGGTTGGGCCGGATTCCCCGGGGCCCTGGAGGAGCCGCCAAGACGTTGGGAATCTGGGCCCCGGCGCCGGGGTTTCCAGGCCGGGGTGTCCCTGGCGGACGTGCTCGGGGCCGTGGGCCTGTCTGAAGTGACTGTCCCTGCCCGCCGCGCACCGAGCTCGCCGTCAGACTCCGGGCACAGCAAGGGACAGACCCAAGTGCCGCCCCCGCTGACCTCACGTCCTAGGGGGTGGACGTGGACATAGAACATCGTCAGGGCTTGGTCAGTGATTCGGAGAAAACCAGTGGGAGCTCCGTGGCCTAGAAGTGGGGACGTGAAAGCAAAGTCAGGAGGGAGTCGGGAGACGAGTGGCCGAGGCCTAGCAGGTGCCCCCCGGGGGTCCCGTGCCCACGTGCCCATGTGCCCTCCACCCGTGGGACGGCCTGGGGGTCCAGGACCAATGGGTGCGTCTCATTCTCCCCAGGTCACCATCCTCAATGGCTCGGACATCCGGTCCCTCTACAACTTCTCAGGAGAACAGGTGAGGACGCCCCCACACCACCCAGCAGGCCTGCGGCCAGCCCATGGGCCCGGCCCAGCCTCCGGCCTGCCCCCGCTGTCCCTGCTGATCCCGTGGATCGAGCCCCGAGTCCTGACCCAGTGCTGCCCTCTGTCTGCCCCCACCCGCCTCAGATGGCCTCCTACTTCGGCTACGCGGTGGCTGCCACAGACACCAACGGGGACGGGTGAGCAGCGGGAGAGGGGCCCCCGCGACGCCCTTCCCAGGTCCGCGGCTGAAAAGTGGGAGTGGGGCAGAAACACGCAAGGAGGGTTCTCCTCCAGGCTTTGTGTCTGGATTCTCCTCCGGTGCCTGCCTTCGCCTTGCTCAGGAGCAAGGAGGGCGCGGAGAGCCAAAGACCTCAAGGCTTCGCACCCGAGCGGGAGGGAGCGTGGGACGCGGGACGCCCAGGATTTCCCGGCAGGGGGACTGGGGAGGGGAGGTGGCAAGGCAGGGTACCCGGATGCCTGGGTTTTCCTCCTACCCGCAGGCTGGACGACTTGCTGGTGGGGGCACCTCTGCTCATGGAGCGGACGGCTGACGGGCGGCCTCAGGAGGTGGGCAGGGTCTACATCTACCTGCAGCACCCAGCTGGCATGGACCCCACACCCACCCTGACCCTCACTGGCCAAGATGAATTTGGCCGATTTGGCAGCTCCTTGACGCCCCTGGGGGACCTGGACCAGGACGGCTACAACGGTGAGTGCCACGGGCCCAAGGAGCCGACGAGGCGTCTGGAGCCTGCGGCAGAAGGAACCTGGGGAGACGGTGGCTAAGAGACCCAGCCCCCCAGTGACCCCCGCAAGGAGGGGTGTAAACTTTCATCCCAGTGTCTCGGTCTTGGGACTTGAAGAGATTGGAAAACTGGGAACGACAGACGGGGAGGAAGAGGATCCTGGGCCCCGGGACCTGGTGGCGGAGACCCAGACCCCTGCCTTCCCGGCCTCCTGACGGGGTGTGGTGTGTCTTGCAGACGTCGCGGTCGGAGCGCCCTTTGGCGGAGAGACCCAGCAGGGAGTGGTGCTTATCTTCCCCGGGGGCCCCGGGGGGCCGGGCTCTCAGCCGTCCCAGGTTCTGCTGCCCCTGTGGGCAGCCGGCCACACGCCACACTTCTTCGGCTCAGCGCTTCGAGGAGGCCGAGACCTGGACGGCAACGGATACCCGGGTGAGTGGTGGCGGAGACCCTGCACCTTAGAACTGCAAGTCGCAGGCCCCCGCCCTCGGTGCGCCGTCCTGAGCTCCTGGGGACCGCTCGAGAACAGGCCACCGCCCGCCTGCCCTGACGTGGGCCGCCCTTGAGCAAGACTCTAGAAGAGGGTTAGGAAGGAAGGATCTGGATGCGGGGCTTGCCCTAAGGGGTCGTGTCTTGACTCCTTGCAGATCTGATTGTGGGCTCCTTCGGTGTGGACAAGGCTGTGGTGTACAGGTATGGATCCCGGGGGGCGGCCTGGGGCAGTGGGGACGGGGCATCTCTCAGTAGGGCTGGGGCTGGGAAAGGGCCCAAAGGACACCGGCCCCCTGGGGCTGGGGCATCGGCGTCCTGCGCCCAGATCCCAGAGACCAGTCCTAGTCCTACTGACGCCGTATCCACTCTTGGCAGGGGTCGCCCCATTGTGTCTACCAGCGCCTCCCTCACCATCTTCCCCGCCATGTTCAACCCCGAGGAGCGCAGCTGCAGCTTGGAGGGGAACCCCGTGGCCTGGTGAGCTGGGGCCCGGGAGATGCCAGAATGAGTCTGAAATGCCTCCGTGCGTGCCTGGGAGTGGGCGGAGAAGCCAGGGCTGGGAGGGGCCGAGTGCGGGCGTCCCTGTCGGGGGGGTTGGGAGGTAGGTGGGGGACGGGGGCCTGTTCACGGCAGACACCACCTTTCCCCTCGGTCTGCCTCCAGCATCAACCTCAGCTTCTGCCTCAACGCTTCCGGGAAGCACGTTCCTGATTCCATCGGTGAGGGAGTCGCCCTGAATGTCTGAGGCCTCGGGGTAGGGGCCGGGGGGCGGGCACTTGGGCAGCCCCCTTGTCCCTGAACACGTGAGCAAGGGCAGGTTCTCCGACCACGCGTTCCGGCCACAGGCTTCACGGTGGAGCTCCAGCTGGACTGGCAGAAGCAGAAGGGGGGCGTTCGGCGGGCACTGTTCCTGGCCTCCAGACAGGCGACCCTGACCCAGACCCTCCTCATCCAGAACGGGGCTCGGGAGGACTGCAGAGAGATGAAGGTCTACCTCAGGGTACGGAGCGGCCGGGGAGGCTGTCCCGCAGAGCCGGGGCCCCTCTTGGGGAAAAAAAGGAGATCAGGAGACTCCAGTGAGAGGCTTGGGACTCTGGGGGCTGAAGAGGGGGGCCCTTCTGCCCGAGGACCTGGGAACCAGGCTCAGAAGCCAAGAGAATGGGCAGATCTGGACACCCGGCTTCCTGAGGGCGCCGCGGGGACAGAGGTGGGAGAGGCTCAGGAGCAGAGCCAAGTGCCCAGCGTCCCCTGACACCGCGAGCCCTGTCCCCCCACCCCAGAACGAGTCCGAGTTCCGCGACAAGCTGTCCCCGATTCACATCGCCCTCAACTTCTCCCTGGACCCCCGAGCCCCCGTGGACGCCCATGGCCTCCGGCCAGTCTTGCATTATCAGAGCAAGAGCCGCATAGAAGACAAGGTGAGGAGAGAGGGGAGGCGAGACGGGGGGAGAGTGAGCCCTGGGCACCGGGGCCGGGCCCTGGACGGGGAGCCTCAGCGCAGGTGGAGGCCCGAACCCCCCCCCCAAGGCTGTCCTGCTCCCCAGGCTCAGATCTTGCTGGACTGTGGAGAAGACAACATCTGCGTGCCGGACCTGCAGCTGGAAGTGTTCGGGTGAGTGAAGGCCGCCGCGGGCTGGGGGTCCCGGGTGCCACGGGCTCACGCGGGACGGGGGGTGGGGGTGCTGGGAAGCACCTGGCACCTGAGAACACAGAGTAGGGACATGCTAGCAAGCCCTGTGACCTCAGGAAGTCACCGGTTCTCGTGTGCGTAGCGGGGGTGACGGGGGAGATAGCAGCAGCTTCCCCGCCCTTCGGGGGGACCGGGGGGACCGTCCCGTGGAGCATCGGGCTGGTGCTGGCCGGGCAGCCGGAGCTCAGAGGTGGTTCCTGTTGTTACTATGCTGCCGTCGGGCTGACGCGCTGTCCCGGCTGGGGGATTCGTTTCCCAGAGTGTCCCTCACCCTGTGCTTCCCCTCCAGGGACCAGAACCGCGTGTACCTGGGCGACAAGAACTCCTTGAACCTGACTTTCCATGCCCAGAACGTGGGTGAGGGCGGCGCCTATGAGGCCGAGCTGCGGGTCACGGCCCCTCCAGAGGCCGAGTACTCAGGACTCGTCAGAAACCCGGGGGTGAGAGGGGGCTCCGGGCCGTGGCTGGGGACGGGGCCTGCTGCGGGGCACCCACACCTGACTCTACCCCCCGCCCCCGCCCCACCTCCAGAACTTCTCCAGCCTGAGCTGTGACTACTTTGCCGTGAACCAGAGCCGCCTGCTGGTGTGTGACCTGGGCAACCCCATGAAGGCCGGAGCGAGTGTAAGTCCGGCCCGGGAGGGAGGATCCGGGAGGGCAGGGGCCCACCTGTCCAGAGCGCGGCTGTGGCGTAGGGGAGGGGGCTGGAATCAGGGTGAGGCCAGCGCCCAGGCCAACGGGGCCCACGGTCCCCTCTCCTCGCGCCGCAGATCTGGGGTGGCCTCCGGTTCACGGTCCCTCATCTCCGGGACACGAAGAAAACCATCCAGTTCGACTTCCAGATTCTCAGGTAGGGAGGGGGTGGGCTGGGCGCGTGGGGCATTCTCCCGCTGGGCGCCAGCAGCGCCTCAGTCTCCCCTCCGCGCCCTCGCCCCGCAGCAAGAATCTCAACAACTCCCAAAGCGAAGTGGTTTCCTTCCCGCTCTCGGTGGAGGCTTCCGCCCAGGTCTCCCTTAACGGGTAAGCGCCGGGGCGAGCTGGGGCCTCGCGGGGCAGGAGGCGGCCCTGGGGAAGGTGCGGGAAGGAGCCCCTCCACCGCCCTCTGCACCACCCTCCTCCGCAGGGTCTCCAAGCCCGAGGCAGTGCTCTTCCCAGCGAGCGACTGGCGTCCCCGAGAGCAGCCTCAGGAGGAGGGAGACGTGGGCCCTGCTGTGCAGCACGTCTATGAGGTCAGGGGTGCTGGCGAGCAGCGGGAACAGAGGGCCGAGGCCAGAGCGCATGAAGGGAGAGAAGGGCCTTTATGGTGACCGGTGCTCGGACCAGAGGGAGGGCCTGAAAGGAGAGGGGGGGACGGGCAAAGAGCTGGGCAGGGTCCCCCGGAGACACAGCCGGGGAGAGACCAGGCAGTTGAGTGACCTGAGAGGGAGGGTAGATGCCCTTCGGGGCTGTGGCCGCAGAGGACTTCATCTCTGCCTCTCCATGTCCTTTCACTTCCGAGCTGGGAGACGTGCGGCAGGGGGAGTGGGCCGCGGCCACCCGGGTCTCAGGAGGGCAATCTCAGGGTGATTGCGTCCCCCTCTCCTCAGCTCATCAACCAGGGCCCCAGCTCCATCAGCCGGGGTGTGCTGGAGCTCAGCTGTCCCCGGGCCCTGGAGGGTCAGCAGCTTCTCTACGTGACCAGGGTTGCAGGCCTCGGCAACTGCACCAGCAGTCACCCCCCCAACCCAGAGAGCCTGGAGGTGAGAGGCCCGGAGACTGGCCTGGGCAGGGGTGGGACCGGGGCTGGGGAGGTCGCTGGGGGCCTGGAAGGGCGGCAGCCTCCTCGGGGCTGTGGGAGGGAAAGGCCCTTGGATGCACGGCCCCACGTACCCTTCCCTTCCGTCCGGGCCAGGCGTGCCGCTGGGGTCCACCTCTGCAGGCCTGTGTCCCTGGACCCTAAGGCCTGCTCCAACGTTTGTTTACTCACGGGCAACATTTAATTAAACGAGGGTCTACGCGGCACACTGATGCGGGCTTCGGAAACGCCTCGCCAAGCTAACCAAGTCCCCGCTCTCGTGGAGCTCACACGTCATGTCGAGGATCGTAGACAGTTAAAACTGAAAAGGGAGGGGCCCCCGGGTAGCTCAGGGGCTAAGCGTCTGCCTCCAGCTGGGGTCGTGATCCCGGGGCCCTCGGGTGGGGCCCGAGCCCTGGCCAGGCTCCATGCTCAGCGGGTGGTCTCCCACGTGCACGTGCGCACTCTCGCTCACATAAAGATCTGGACCATTTGAAAGACTAAAATGAAATAAAGTTGAAAAGGGCAAAAGGCAGTGAAAGGGATCGAAGCGCAGCGCTGACACGCAGGGCCTGGGGAGCCGGAGACTGAGTTGGATCATGGGGGAAAGCCCGGCGAGGAGGTAACAGGTGCACCGAAGCCCCGGGACACGATGCCGCTGCCCGCGGAGACCCGGAGAAGAGCATCCCCAGCGGAGAGGACAGGGCAAAGGCCCGCAGGCAGGGACGGGAGCGTAGTTCTCCACGGACACGTCTTGCAAACTCCGAGGACCCGGTTTAGTCGCGTCCTTGTTGGGCACTAAGCTTGGTGCCTCGCCCTCGGAGCGGGCGCGACGGACACGAGCATAGGCCGAGAGGCGGGAACAGGCTAAGGTGCTCTGGCCCCGGGCGACGGCCGACTGGGTGCCGACTCGTGCCCCACGCGGGGGGCCAGGCGGCTCACGGTCTCTTCCTCCTCCAGTTGGATCCGGAGGGTCCCCAGCACCACCGGCTACAAAGACGGGAAGCGCCAGGCCGGGGCCCGGGCTCCTCGGGACCTCAGATCCTGGTAAGTCCTGCTGGGACGCGGGTCCTCAGAGGCACGGGAAGGGCACACCTCAGGGCACACCTCGGGTCCGAGCCTCTTCTCCCCCCCCCAGAAATGCCCCGAGGCCGAGTGCTTCAGGCTGCGCTGTGAGCTGGGGCCGCTGCACCGCCAGGAGAGCCGAAGTCTGCAGCTGCATTTCCGAGTCTGGGCCAAGACCTTCCTGCAAGTGAGGGAGCCTTACCTTGACCTTACCCCAACCCTTGACCTCCGGGCCAGCCCCACGAACCCCCCTTCCCTGCTGCCCCTGCCACCTGGCCACCTCCTTTGGCGCAGGGACCGGGCCCTGCAGCTCCCGCAGCTCCTGCAGCTCCTGCAGCTCCTGCAGCTCGGCTCCCTCGCCCTCCAGTAGCCAGGGCTGCGTGTCCTTTGTGCCACCTAGTGACCACGCTGGGAGTGACAGCCTCCCCCTCCAGGCCCACTCGGAGGGAGACCTGGAGGGAGACCAGCATGCAGAGAAGGCTGAAAACTGCAGGAAGAGGAGTCCGCAGTGGAGAGGCGAGGAGGAGACGGAGGAAAGAGAAAGAGCCGAGCTGTCACTTACTGAGCAGACGCCGTGGGCCTGCATGCTGGGCCCACAATAACGGCTCCAAAAAAAAATTGTTATTGAACGTGTAGCCGCCTGATTGCACGTCACCTAGTTATGTGTACTTAATTACACATTCGTTATCTCACGTAAGGATCGCGGATGTTCAGGAGAGAATGAGTGCAAGATAGGGAAAGGTCACGGCCTGAGCCAGATCACGGGAGCCCTCTGTCCTCTCGATCCCGAGGGGCTGCCCTGAGCACCTGTTCCCCACCCACAGCGGGAGCACCAGCCGTTCAGCCTGCAGTGCGAAGCTGTGTACGAAGCCCTGAGGATGCCCTACCGGATCCTGCCCCAGCAGCTTCCCCGACGGGAACTTCAGGTGAACCTGGGCCGGAGGTCTGGGCCATGGAAGCTAGGGCTCGGAGTCCTGGGCCTGGCCCTGGGACTGGGACGTGTGGGGCTGGCCTTGCTATGGTTAAAAAAAACCTTTACTGAGCATTCCTGTGTGCCAGGGCCCGTGCTAGGTCCTGGGGACAGAACAATAAGCAAGGTAAACAGTGTCTTCACTCCTGGAGCTCACAGTCTAGCAGGCAATGAGAACACAGTGTGACAAGTGCCAGGATATTTATGGGAACACATCAGAGGGACACTTAAACTCAGCCTTGCAGGGCCAGAAAAGGCGGCCTGGGAGAAGCGGTGTTTCGGCTCAGACCTGAAGAATAAATAGGAACCAGCAGGCTAATCAGTCAGGGAAGGTGCCTTCTCCGGGGAGAGGGAGTCAGCAGGTGTGAAGACCCAAAGGGGAGAGATGATAATGCCCATTTTAGGAATTTAGACTTTGAAGTCCAGAGTTCTGTTAGCTCCACACGGGAGGTGCGATGGCAAGTGGGAGCCAAGGGTAGGGTGAGGCGGACTAGTGGCTTTCCAGTGACCTCTCCTGATTCGCCCCGTAGGTGGCCACGGCTGTGCAGTGGACCAAGGCGGAAGGCAGCCACGGCGTCCCGCTGTGGATCATTATCCTAGCCATCCTCGCTGGCCTCCTGCTCCTAGGGCTGCTCATCTATATCCTCTACAAGGTCAGCCACGTCCCGTCCCACCTGTGACTTGGCCACTCCCTCATCAGGCTCTGCCCTGAACCCAAGGTCGTCCCAAGCGTCCTTTTTTTTTTTTTTTAGATTTATTTATTTATTTATTTATTTATGATAGACATAGAGAGAGAGAGAGGCAGAGACACAGGAGGAGGGAGAAGCAGGCTCCATGCAGGATCCGGCCCTGGGATCCGGCCCTGGGCTGCAGGCGGCGCTACACCGCTGCGCCACCGGGGCTGCCCCTGTCCCAAGCGTCCATTGCCAGACCAGTCCTCCAGCCACACGGCCCCTCTCTGCCCTGGCCGCAGGCACACCGTCCTGATCCGGCCTGGGGGATCCTTCCCCCACCTTCTACAGCCTCTGGCTTAGAACGAGTCTCTTGACTCAAGCTGGTAAATTGGCCTGGGCTTGCAAAATCTGTGCCACTCACGCGTGGCGAATAGGTGGCATTTGTGCTCCCCCTTCCTCCAGGAGCTAATGGCGGCCATCACGCATTGGCCATCCCCTGGAAGTGGCCTCAGAAGCCCTCTCGAGAGGCGGCCACAACCAGGCAATCAGACCTAGAACGTGAATTCAAAGCTGTTTGCCGTCCCCGGCCTGCCTGGGGGCAGGCCTGCAGCACTGATGGAAGAGCCCCTTGTGCCAAAGGCGCTCCCAGCTCCGGCCCTCCTGGCGCAGTGGACAGGATGGAGGCCCCTGCTGCACATCGGGGAGATTGGAAGCACTAGGGTCCTCTTCGTTTCCTCTCGGGATAAGATCTGGGGAGAGGGATCCCTGGGTGGCGCAGCAGTTTGGCGCCTGCCTTTGGCCCAGGGCGCGATCCTGGAGACCCGGGATCGGATCCCACGTCGGGCTCCCGGTGCATGGAGCCTGCTTCTCCCTCTGCCTGTGTCTCTGCCTCTCTCTCTCTCTCTGACTATCATAAACAAATAAAAAAAAAAAATTAAAAAAAAAAAAAAGATCTGGGGAGAGGTGGAGGCCAGGATATCTAAACTCTCCCTCCTTATCCCCTCATTAGCTCGGATTCTTCAAACGCTCCCTCCCATACGGCACCGCCATGGAAAAAGCTCAACTCAAGCCACCTGCCACCTCTGATGCCTGACCCCTCCCGAACCCAGACTCCCAATCCTCAAGGCCCAGTCCCCCCACCCTCAGTCTACTGACAGGGAGGGGGCTGGGCACTTCCTGAAGGTGCTGAGGGCCAGGGAGAAGCTCCTCTCCCAGCCTAGAGACATACTTGAAGGGCCAGAGCCGGGAGGCGAGGAGCTGGGGATCCCCTCCCCCCATGCACTGTGAAGGACCCTCGTTTACACACGCCCTCCTC
Organism: Vulpes vulpes; assembly: GCF_048418805.1. NCBI lineage: Eukaryota > Metazoa > Chordata > Mammalia > Carnivora > Canidae > Vulpes > Vulpes vulpes. The sequence continues at coordinate 939,131 of NC_132787.1, forward strand.
ATGGATAAGGGAACTCAGATCCAGGGACAGAGGCCCCAGCCTCCCTGTAGCCTTTGCATTTTGGAGAAAGTTTCCTGAAAACAACTTGGAACCAGACCTGGGGAATCCGATCCCAGTTCTCTGGGCCAGATGTGCCACCAGGACTTCCTGTCCAGCTCCAGCCTGCAAAGATCTATCCTCAGTCTTGCCAGAGATCCACGGGAAGCCCCCAGCTAAGAACCTGGAACCTGGGGAGTGAGACCTGGAAACTCTGGACAGCCCCCACCCCGGTGGGCCAACAAGGAACACTAACCGTGGATGGTGCCCCAGGCCCAGCTCAGGACAGATCCCAAACAAGGATCACGCTGGCTCAGAACCAGCTCCAAGAGGACTCAGAACTCTAACGGGGCCAGATCGAACCTGGGGCCCGGGGTTGATCTGGGACCCAGACTCAGACGTTGGTAACCTAACCAGGCAGATCCAGGACTACATCTGAGCCTGTTCCAGACCTGGGCCTGGAGGCCCGATCCACCTCTGACTCGGGAGAAGTCAGGAATTGCCCAGGACCCTGAAGGGGCCACGATGGTAACAGATCTGGAACCTCAGCCTGGCCAGATGCAGGCCCTCCCCGTCCCCCAGAAAGAGGGAAGCCCACTGTCCTGGGCCTGCAGGATTTGGGTCCTGCCCACTAGCTGCACTGACGCTGCCCCTTTCTCCCTGCCCAACTTCCCCTCACCTCAGCTCCGGACATCCGGGACTTATTTAAACTCTGTTGCAAGTGCAATAAACCCGGCCCGGTGCCCCCACTGACCAGAGCTGGAACTTGTGTCCTACCCTATTATTTCCAAACCCATCCTGGAACCAGATGGCTTGATGTGTAGGAAATGTCTGTCTTTCGCAGCTTCCTTCCTTGGGATGGGGAGTATGACCCTCCCTCGGGAACTCTGGATCTACCTTTTGGGTTCCCTTCTCTTAGGTGATGAGATGATGGAAGGGGTGGAAGGAGGCCTTGATTCCTCCCGCCTGTCACCCGGCCCCTCCAGATCTGGTTCCCGGCAGCCCCCAGAGAGAAGAAAAAGGATCCCTTCTCTTTGGGTTTGAGCATTAAGGGGAAAAATGCAAAGCAGGAGGTCCACGTTGAAGAAGGGGGGAAAACAGTCCCGACCACTCACCTGGGCTTCTCTAAATCCGAATAATGAAACGGCGTGAGGGAAAAGGCCCCAAAATGGAATTAGAAGAAAGCCAGTTAGGGTTTCGTTTTGTCTTGTTTTTACTACTTCTTGTGTGCTGGTAGGTAGAGAGGGTCTTTGTTCACGAGTTTACATACATTATCTCATTTAACTTCTCTGTCAAGGATCCCATGAGGCAGGTGCAATTAACCCCATTTCCTTGGGGGAAAGTGGAGGTCCCGAGGGGTTATGTAACTTGCCCAAGGTCACCCGGTGAGCGCCAGAGCAGGGCTCGGTCCAGCCTTGTCTGACGGTGACAGCCTGGTGATAACCAGCACGCCAGGCCTTAGGCCCTGGGAGAGGAGTAAGTGAGGGAGCCCCGCGGGGCCTCTGTCTTTTCAAGGCGGGTCTCTCCCAAGGCCAGGGAGGAAGGCCAGGGGGCCTGAAATTCTGGATTCTCCGAGGCAAACGGGGCCCTGTCGCGCTAGGCCAGGAATCAGCCACCGGAGGGCAGCACAGCCACAGATTTATGGGAATTTGGGGCGGGAGCGCCTGGAGTCCATCTCCCCCCTGCGCCCCATCACCCAGGCTGCTCTTACTCACTTAGGCTTCCGCCCAGCAGCGCCTGCATCACCTTAAAAATACCTCTCCTGAGAGATGGAGGCTGCTGCACGCTCCAGCCTGTGACTTCCTGATAATCCTGTGCCTCAGGACTTCCTTCCAGAACCTATAAGTGAAGAGGGACTGATAAGGAGGCAGAGACCTAGTGAGGCCAGGAGCCGCCCGGTACTTGCACGGATGGCAGGCGATGCAGGAGGCACTGGGAACCCTCAAGGAAGATCTGTCCCTCTGCTGGGGCGGGAGGAGACTGGCGGCCAGACCCAGGCCCGGGGCCCAGAGCCGAGGTGCCCTCGCCGAGGTGGGGGGGCAGGAGGAAATGAGGAGGGGAAGTGAGCCAGTACCGGGTGCTGTCACGGGCGTGTCTGGGTAGTGCCTGTGCCTCTGGGTCTCAAAGTGGCAGGGTCACTCCGGAGGGTACGCGGGACAGAAGGGAATTCCTGGGGCTCAGACCTGGCCCGCAGTTGCATCTAGTCCCGGCCTCCTGCCCCTGACCGGGACTCGGGCTGCCCGCTGTTTCCCTTGCACACCTCCCGGCCCCTCCAGAGGATGTCTGCCTCGCGTCCCGCGTCCGAGACGATCCCGAGACGAGCCGTCCAGGGGGGCGGGAAGGCCGGGAAGGCCGGGGGCTGGAAGGCCTGAGCCCTCTCCTCGCCTGTTGGTGCGCCGAAGGGAAGGAGGCCCAGGGAAGGGAGCAGAGCAGCTGGGGGTGCGGGGAGGGGGAGGGGGCTCAGGAGAGGCAGCTGGCAGGCGGGAAGCTGATCTGGGGGTCTCAAGTTTCTTGACATCAATTAGAGCAACCGGCCTGGGCTCATTAGTAGCCCGGGGTGCAGGGCTCATCAATAATGAATGCACCCTGCACACTGCCCCCCCACCCCCGGCTGCCTGCAAGGTCACCCCGCCCTCCAGCCAGCTGCCTCACCTGGGTGAGTTCAGCAACCCCTCTTCTGGGACCTCCCTAACTCAGAGTCCCGGGGGCAGTGTGGGAGGGTGGACAACACGGAGGCCAAAGGGGTCTCTATCACCCATCAACCACGCCTGATGCTGACTCTTGTTTGTTCCAGTCCACCAAGAAGGGGAAAGAATGGGGGGGGGGGGTGCAGGAGGATGGACGACAGGGCCTGGGAGAAGCAGGCTTTGTGATAGAGGGTTGAGGCTGGAGCTAGAGTAAGAGGACTCCCTCTGGTTGGCTGCGAGACCCTCCGACCTCTCCCAAGGCCAGATCTGGGCAGCAGGGCCCTGAGGTCTCTGGGCCGCCGGGTCAGAACCAGACCAAGGCATCCCCCCGCCCCCCCCCCAGCCATCTCTTGCCCTTAAGCTGGAACATCCTTTCTTCAAACCAGATCAGTGAGGTGAAGGCAAGAGACTGCCGAAGTCCAGAATCGGGAACTTGAACTTCTGGTACCTTCATTGGCCATCTAGTCCCAACTTCCCTACTGAACCCCCGGAATACCAGCCCCCAATCCCCTTCCCCGCCCTCGCTGTACGCTGTACGGAGACACCAGTCCGTACCCTTCCACCAACCTCTTCCTCCCCGCCTCCACCCTCCTTAAGTCCCAAGTGTTCTAGTTCCCAGTCACACCTCCTTTCCCTCTGGCTGGGGCCGGCCTGAAGCTGGCTGCATGGCATTCTGGGAAGTCCTCCAGCCGCCCTCCCTCTTGGGGCAGGTATAGACAGGTCCAGGCTGCAGCAGCTGCATCTCCCCAGACACCTCACAGACTCCCAGGCTCCAGCCTCATGCTGGGGTCCCCGTGGCCGCCTCTAGTGGGTCCTCCTGTTGCTCCCTAAGATCCATGCGGTACAGCCCCCTGACACTAGATTGTGTCCGAGTCCCCATCCTCCTCTGCACCTCAAACACCCCCCAGTCCTCTTGGACCCCTGCTCACCTTAGTGGGGGATGCCCAGCGGGCGGGCCCTGCGGCCTGAGGCCTGAGGCCTGAGGCCTGCTCCTACCGGCCCCCTGCCCGCTGCCCCCCAGCTCAGGGCTGCACAGGGCTGAGCCTCCGCTCTGGGTCCTGTATCCTCTTCTGGTTGCCCCCGGGCTCAGAGCTGCGAGCTTCTCCTTCCACCCCTTGGAGCCCACGGATGGGACCTCTTCCCCCCAGACCTTCCCGGGGGGACCCCGGGGTCTGACCCGCAGCCGGAGCTCCACCTGGGATCTCGGGCCCCACCGTTCACCTCGGAAACCCAGCTCCTGGCATCCTGCTCGGAGTCGGAGGAACAAAGGACCTCGGGTTCTCTGCACCCCCTGGCCCCCTGCAGAGGCCCGGGGGGTCCCACCCAGGCCACAGCCCCCCCCCCCCCCCCCCCCCCCCCCGTCTTTGCTCAGACGCAGCCCTGCCCCGGCCGGCACCTCGTCGCCCTGTCCCCGGCCTGGCTGCGGGGACCCCGCGAGCCCAGGAGCGGGGCGCAGGGGGACCGCGGGCGCCCTCCCCTCCCCTCCCCTCCCCCTCCCCCCCGCGGCCCCTCCTCCCGCCTTCACCTGCTGCGGCTCCGCCCCCGCCCGCGGCCTCCGCTCCGCCCCCGGCTCCTCCCCGGTACCCCAGCCCGGCTCGCGGCCCCCGGGACACAGCGACGCGGAACCCCGGGCGCCCGGTCCCCAGCATGATCCTCGGTGAGTGGCTCGCCCCGGCCCCCGCCCCTCCCCTGCGCGGCCCCGACCCCTGGCGAGCGGGACCCCCGCCCCGAGGCGCCGCGTAGTCATGAGGCTCATGAATATCCATGTGGGCCGGGGGCTGGGGCGGCGCGGCCGGGAGCGCGGCGCGGGCGCCCCCCCACCCCCACCCCTACCCCACCCCGCCCCCACCCACCCCGGGCCCAGGGCTGCGGGAAGGAGGAGGGGGCGGGGGCAGCTCCGAGCCGCGGCGCGGGGCAGGGGCAGGGGCAGGGGCAGGGGCAGGGGCGGGGGGGGGGGGGGGGGGGCGTCCCGGGGCCTGCGGCCTCCTGCCTCCGCACCGCCCTGCCCCTGCACGCCGGGACCTGCCCCGCGCCCGCCCGGCTGCCGGGCCCCGCTGCCGGCCTCCTCCTCCCTCCTCCTTCCCCACCGCCACCCCCACCCCTGCCTTGGGCCGGGGGCACCGGGACCCGCCAGGGGCCAGTCGAGGGGGAGGGGAGCCCCGGGGCTCGGGCGGCCTCCAGCCACCCCATCCTCATGACCTACATGGGAAGGGAGCCCGGGTGGGGGAGGAGAGGGACCGGCGGGCCTTGGGGTGCTCGGGCTCCCCGATTCGGGGCTGGGGGGCTCCAGGCCGCTGCCTCCTCAGGGGTGGGCAGGCCCCCTCTGCCCCTGCCCCCTGCGGGTTCCTGGGCCTGTTCCTGGTGGGAGACGCCCCCACACCTGTGGTCCCCTGCCCTGGCTGCTGGGGACACCTGGCCCCCACCTCAGCCCTCGGCTGGGTCCCTCTGCCCTTTGCCTCCCTGGCTCTTTGGCTTCCCCTCTTTCATTTGACCCCTGGTGACCTCCCAGTGGCGGCCCTCCTCTCCCTCACCCCCTTCCTTCGGCTCTTCCTGCCCCCCTCGGGCCTCTCCTCCCCGCCAGGCTCCAGGCTCCGCACCCCTGGTCCATGAATGAGGCAAGGGAGGCATGAATGACTCGTCACCTGCCTCCCTCTCCCGAGTGGCTCCAGCAAACAAGAGACTCCTCGCCCAGCTGGGAAGCCTGGCCCCACCCGAAGGGGACCCTCAGCCACACATCCTGCACTCAGGCCCCCAGAGCAGAGGCTCCACATTCCTCTGGCCTGTGCAATCCCTGCACGTTGGTGCCACCAGGGACACAGGCCCCACCCTGGGCACAGGCCCCAGGGGCAGCATCATGCTTCTCCGGGAGCGCGAGCAGTGCTTCCCCTGGCCAGTGGGCTCTAACGCCGACCTTAGGGACCTGCTCAAACCTGACCAAGACCCCACCACAGGAGAAATGCCCGGGTCCACCAGTTGGACCCCAGCACATCTCCCTGGAGGACACTGTCCTTAATTCCTTCCTTGTGCCCGCCTGCAGAGGGCCGGGAAGCCTGCCAGCCAGGTCCAGGCCCCACCCCCAGGACCCTTAGTAAGGCTTCCAGGTTCCAAATGCTGAGGTCCACCGAGTCCCTGTGCACGGTGGCCCTGACCAGCAGGTGGGGCCCGGCTACATGCTCAAGATCTAGACGGTGGGCCTAGGTTTAAGCAGATGGTGGTTCTGGGCTCAAACCCCTGTTCTGGGCCCTTCTTACTGTCCCCTCCACCTGGGCCCTGGGGAGAGGGGGCACTGAAGGAGGCCCTTTGCTGTCAGATTGCGAAGGTTTCCCATGGATCTTTTCTCCCTTCCCCTCCCAGCCACCTCCTCCGTTCAGCCCTGCCCGCCTACCTCCACCCTAAGGTTATTAAGGATGTTTAAGTGGTTGTTCATAATCATCCCCTTGTGGCTTTCATCTTTGACTTCAAAGCCTTTCCAGCCCTCAGCCTGCCTCCTGTCCAGATGAGGGAAATTGAGGCAGAAGGGAACAGATACATGGGATTTGGTCAAGAACTCAAGATGCAGACGTTCAAGGCTCTCCTCTCAATCCCCAATTTTAAGCATTGCTGGGGGAGAAGCAGCGGCCAAAAGGCCTAAAGAGAAAGATGGATTAGAGATGAGATCCCAGTCCAGACTGCAATCCAGTTCCTCCCTTGGCCCCAGAGTTTAATTCCCATCTTAACCCAGTGCTGACCGTGTGCTTTTCACCACCTTGGGTTAGGGCCCTAATACCACTTGCAAGCCTAATCCCAGTACCTCTTCTGTCTCGCTCTCGCCCCGGCCCGGTCTCCGCGACCAGCACTCAGCACAGCCCTACCGTCACGCCTCTCCCGGCCCCTGTTCCTACCAGACAGGACCACTCCCTGAGCCAGCTCACGGCCGACACTCCCATTCTTCCCCACAAGGGCTTGAGGCCGCAGGCCTGCCCTAAGACAGCCAAGGGGCTGGGACTCTAACCTGGCCGAAATCTCTGGGGAAGGGAAGAAGGAAAAGACTAGACCTCAGTGGGATGGGAGTTAGACGTGGCTTGGTTGTGGCTCCGCGCTGGAGAGGAAAGCCGAGGGGGATCAAAGTGCCTGGGGCTAGGTAGGACATAGAAAGGGACAGATGGACACGCATCCGAGGGTCCGAGGGTTCACCCCCTCTAAAGTGCACTGGGAACGGTCTTTAATAAAACATCTGGCAATTCCCCACAGAGCCGGGTGGGGCCCTATCTGTTGGAGGCAATTACTCTAATGAGCTTCCCTCCGGAGTGGCCTGCCCCAGCTCCTCCCTGCCCTGCCTGACTTGTGCGCCGCTCGCACGCACTCCAGGTCTCGCTCCCGCCCCCTCCAAAGCTGCCCAAGCCCTCAGCTAGCCGGTCTCAGAAGTCCTGATTTCCTGCCCCCCAGCCCCCCGGGGTCCTGTCCTTCCCCCCACCCCACGCCCCATCCCTAGTCTACCCACAAAAGGGAAGAGCTTGAAAGCCCTGCCTCTGGAGCCAGACGGACAGGTTCAAGCCTCTCTAGCTGTGTGACCTTGGTCAGGTGCCTCCCCCTCTCGGAGCGGACTGTCTCAGGACTGTCTCATCGTCATCCCTAAGCTGAGGACTCGTTTATTTAGCAAACACTCAGTGGGCTCCCTTGCGGCCTGCCAGCAGCCTACGTGGATTCACTCGATCCCCTGAACCGGTCCTGGAGGCCCAATTGCTGTTCTCTTTTGCCAAATGCGCTAGTCACCTGCTCCTGAGCCGCGGAGCCGTCCTCGGGGAGACCGGGCACGTCCCGTGCCCGGCGTCTAGGAAGCCCTCCAAAGGGGCAAGTGTGAGTGCCCTCAGAGGAGGGGAGAGGGGGCGAATCGAGAGCCCTGCCTCTGTCCTCTGCCCCTCTCCCTGTCTCCAGCACAGGAGACCCCGCAGCAAGGAGGAGGCAAAGGAACCTCCAGGTGCCCGCCTGGCTTTCTGGCCTCGGCGCCTCCTCAGTTCAGCCCTGCCTCCACCTCCCTGCCCTCCCTCCTTCCCTCCGGGGCTCCTGGCAGTGGAAAAGATGAGTTGCTGGCCGCAGGGACCCAAAGCGCGAAGCGCCGCTCTTGCTTTCCGCCAACCCCAGGAAACGCAGGACCTGGCCCTCCGCTTCCTCTCCTGGCGCAGGGTGCAGGCCTGCGGGCCGCCAGGCCTCCCAAGTGAGACTAGGGCCCCTCGGGGCTACGGGCCGCAGCAGCCCTCGGTTTAAATCCCAGCCCCACGCTTCCGGGCTCTGTGCCATCAGCCAAGGTTCCTAACTCCTCTGAGCCTCCGTGTCCTCATATGTCAAATGGGCAAAGTACTTACCAGCTGCCCCCCATGGAACCACAGCGGCCTCACAGGGTAAATGCCATAAGACTCGGGACTCAGTGCCTGGCACACGGCGGCCCTACAACACACGGTTTTTCGATTGCCTTTTCCAGAAAGCATCTCTGTCTTCTGAGCCTGGGTGTCTGAGTGCTGGGGGCTCCAAGGGTAGAGAGCCCCGGACAGGGTCAAGGAGCTGAGCTGCTCCGGGGCAGCACAAGTGCCAGCCCCGAACCAGCTGCTAGGGTGGGTGCTGGGTGCCTGGGACTCTGGGAGCGCTCAGGTTTCTCTCACCATTCCTGATGCTGCCCGGGGCTCGTTAGGGCTGCCCTGGTGTGCCAGGCTGGGGGCGGGGGTGCACGCGGAGGGGAGAAGCCCTGGGGGGCCAGGCCACACGCCCCTCGGGCTGTCCCTGCCTCCTCTCGCCCCCTCTGTCCTCCTCCCGGCTGTCTGCCCTGGCCTCCAGCTCCGTGTCCAGCTTCTCAGCACAGTCTCTCTTTTTCTCTCTCATGTCACTCCCTTCATCTCTCCGTTGTTCACTATCCTTTTCTGTCTCAGGATCCATGTCTCCTTTCTCAGTCGCTCACCCCTGCTTCTGTCATTCTTCGCCAGCCTCCGTCTGTCTGTCGTCCTCCTCCCCCCTCCCATCCCCACTCCCAGGTGGCAGAGGGAAGGCACACAGGGCTCACAAGACCCCCAGCTGCCCGAGGGCCAAAGCCAAGCATCCTGCCCTTTCCTTCAACCCTTAGCCGTCTAGAGCCCAAGCTCCCGGCAGCCTTGACCTCAGGTACCCTGGCCACCCACCCCGGCAGAAGAGAGAGACCCCTCCAGACCTTTCTGGACCAGCTCCCTGCCCCCAGCTGTGCCTGAGCCCTCCCCACCCCCTCCCTCTCGCCTCCGATTCCCTAATCCCTGCTCCCCCGCCCTCCCCTCTGCCCCACTTTTCCAGGGCTCTGATTGGCTGAGTCTACTGACTGGACTGGGGGGGAGGGGGCTGGCCAGGGTGGGGGCAGGGGGCAGAACCGAGGGAAGGGGACGCTGTCAGGCCCAGGCCCCTGGGGGGCCAGGGCCAGGCCACTGCCTGGGGGCAGCGGGCACCAGGGACTGAAGGTATGCAAAGGGCAGTGTCTATGGAGGGAGCAGGAACGGATCCCGGGGTACCCTCTGCCCCAGTAAGGTCAAGGGAGGACGGGGCCAGGCTTGCAGCCTCCTGGCTTCGCCTTTGTTCCTGGGAACCCCCGTTGTTGGCAGGGGGTTGCTGGAGCAGTGAAGGGCAGCCAGGACAGCGAGGCCGCAGAAGGGAGCTGGGCGAGCGGAAGCCACGGGGGCCCTGAGGGCCTTGGCCCACCCCCTTTGGAGCCTGGCAAGGTTCCTCCGTGGCTCTGAGGGGAGGAGAAGGCTTCAGGGGTGGGTGGGTAGTGGAGGGGCTCGCCTGGACTTTCATTTCCCCTTGGGGTCAGACCCAGGCGTTCCCCTCCCAGAGGCCTGGGTGGCGGTTCCTCCTGCAGAGCTGGAGCTGAACCCTCCCAGGGAGACAAAGGGGCAGGTTGGGGCCGGGGCTCTGAGAGTGCACCCAGGCAGCCCACGGCCCAGAGCAAACGCCACTCACCTGGTCCCCATCCCCGGCGATGTCACAGTTCACTAGGAATTACGCCTGGGACAAATCACGGCTCTTTGGGCAGCCTGACTCAGTAGCCCTCCTCCGAGTCTAGGCCTCAACATGCCCCTCTGGGCAGTGGGATGCATCACCCACCCGACTCTGTTCTCCCCGGGGTGAGACCTAGCCTTTGGGGCTCGTTGGGGGAAAACCAAACCGGAAGAAGGGAGTGACCAGAGCCATGGGGCTCCCGAGCCCTGCTGATCCAGCTCTTCCTGGGTCTGTAAGATGCCTAAAGGTCTTGGGGGAGGGAGGCTGGAGAAGGGGGAAGTGAAAACCACCCAGAAGGGAAGGAGTGGTCTGCACCCTCCCCTGGGCCCACAGGGCACTGTGCTCCGTTGCTCCGAGCTCCGAGCCAGCCAGCGAGCAGGGGAAGTGTGTGTGCATTGGGGTCACACTTCTGGTGTGGGGGCGCCTGCTGGGGAGTGGGACTGGCAGGTGTGGGTGGGGCTCCCAAGCTCCGACCTTCCTGCCCCACGTAATGTTTTCTCTGCCCTTCAGGCAGCCTGAGCCGGGCAGGGCCCCTCCCTCTGCTTCGGCAGCCCCCCATCATGCAGCCCCCACTGGACCTCAAGCAGATCCTGCCCTTCCCACTGGAGCCGGCCCCCACCCTGGGCCTCTTCAGCAACTACAGCACTGTGAGTAGCAGCCTGCCTGCCTGCCTTACCCCCCCCAGACCCTGGCCCCTGCTGTCCCTCCACCTCACCCCTGCCCTCTTTTCCTCTTGCACCTGGTTCCTTACCTCCTCTGAGGACGCCACCTGCCTGGCTCCCAGGCCGCTGCAAGCGCTGTTGGCTCTCTGCTATACGGTTAGCAACAACAACAACAGGAGCTGACATTTGCCCAGGTCCCACTATGAGCCAGAAGGTGTGCTACGGGCTTCATGTGAATCCTCCGCTGGAGCCCACCACCTAGAGCAGTGGGGCCCGGAGTGCTGATTGTGACTACAGGCAGGTGGGAGGGGCGACAGGTGCTGAATCCAGAGGAGGGAATAAGCAGGGCCCCAAGCCTGCCCGTCTGTTCTTAACCTCTAGCTCTCGGGAGCACGCAGCTGGGTGGGTAGGGCCAGCGGGGTGGGCCTCAGAGGGCTAGCGAACTGGCCCCGGCTTAATGGACTATGAAATAGGGAGCCACCGCATCCCTGAGCAGGAAAGGGACTCGGGGACAGCGGTGTTTGAGGCGGGGCAGTGGGACGGCTGGCTGAAGGGGAGCGGAGGCTGGGCCAGGGCAGGGCCGCAAGGGTACAGTAGGGAGGAGGCAAGGAAATATTCATAGGCCATGGCGCCCACCTGGTGCTTGGGGTGGGGGAAGAATAGAGAGGATGATCGAGGCTGACCCCAGGATTCAAGTCTCTGTGGCTGGATGAAGTCACCTTGGCGGGGGACACAGGTCTGCAGGAGGAAGCGGGTCTGGGCTGAGGCCGCTGAGCTCACGTTAGGACCCGGCGAGCTGGTATGCGAGCGGCACTGAGTCAGAAATGCCCGGCACACGGTTGGATTTGGGGCTGGGCGAGTGGGCTGGAGCCGGAGGGCTGGAGGGAGCTGGCAGCTCGGCTCCCGCAGGCCCCGGCAGGGCCCCGGCAGGGCCCCGGCACGGTCCCGACTAGGCCCCGACTAGGCCCTGGATAGGCCCCGGCATGGCCCCGGCACGGCCCCGGCAAGGCCCCGGCAAGGCCCCGGCTAGACCCCGACTAGGCCCCGGCTAGGACCCAGCTAGGCCCCGGGAAGGCCCCCGTACGGCCCCGGCACGGCCCCGGCAAGGCCCCCGCAAGGCCCTGGCTAGACCCCGGCCAGGCCCCAGCAAGGCTCTGACTAGGCCCCGGCACGGCCCTGGATAGGCCCCGGCACATCCCCGGCAAGGCCCCCCACAAGGCCCTGCCTAGACCCCGGCCAGGCCCCAGCAAGGCTCCGACTAGGCCCCAGCACGGCCTGACTAGGCCCCAGCACAGCCCGACTAGGCCCCGGCACAGCCCCGGCACGGCCCCGGCACAGCCCGACTAGGCCCCCGCAAGCCCCGCGACCGCAAACGCGGACTGGCGACCGGGCGGCGGCTGTGTCTAACCCATCTCCCTGCGTCTTCACCGCAACCCGGCAAGGTGGACGTTGTCCTTCCTGCTTCACAGCCGGCAGGGCCGAGACCCCAGCCCGAAGGTTTTCGTCATTTACCTCAACTGACACAGTATGTGCCGAAGGAATGACGTGAACCCATAGCCTCTGACCCCCCACGGAGCTCCCCTTACTTCCAGCTGCTTCCTCCAAACTCCTCCCAGAGAATCCAGGTGAACATTTGCGTTGCGCCCTGAGGTGTGCAGCGTTTGTCGGGTCTCAGGCTTTGTAGCACCCCTGGGGACGCTGTTGTTTCATCCTGTTTCACAGATGACAAAGTCGCGTCCTGACTGTAAGCAAGGCCCTGTTCTAGATACGATGGACACGTGAGGGTAAACGCTTAGGGTCCAGTCTCGAAAGGGCTCATATTTGGGAGAGAAACGTAGACATCTCTGCAGCGACCTGTAACACAAAACAGAGCAAGGGTTGTAGATGCTGGGACAGAGACGCTGACAGTGACTCGAGTGAACAAAAAAGAACGTTAGGAGCCTACTATGTGCTGGGCACTGTGCCAGGTGCCAGGGGACATAGGACTTTGTGCCCTTGGGGAGCCCGTGCTTGGTAGGAAAGATAACAAGTTAGCAGGTACCCTACAGTGTGAAAAGAGCCGCGTCAGAAGCATTTAGCTTATAGGGGAACCCAAGGGGGTGTCGAGAAAGACTTGCTGAATGAGGTGGTGCCTGAGGGACCAGCCAGAGCTGAGCGGGAGAAAGAGAACAGAGGAAAAAAGGACCGAACCCGGAGCCAGGGGACAGATGATTTGGGCTTTGAAGAATTATTAGTAGGATTCTAAAAGGGGCCTTAGAGAACATTCCAGACGGGGGCCGATAGCATGAACAAGGGCTAGCAAAGAGCACATGAGGAAGTGCAATTGATTCAGTTTGACCGGAGCAGAAGGTGCTGGAAATACTTTCCCCCCCCCCCCCCCCCGCACGGCACATTCACACTTACCCTGAGGTCTCCCATCATTTTCCTCATTAAAAAAAAAAAAAATGTTTTATTTATTTATTCATGAAAGAGATGCAGAGAGAGAGAGAGAGGCAGAGACACAGGGAGAGGGAGAAGCAGGCTCCATGCAGGGAGCCCGACGTGGGACTCGATCCTGGGTCTCCAGGATCACGCCCTGGGCTGAAGGCGGCACTAAACAGCTGAGCCACCCGGGCTGCCCTTGTCCCCATTTTATAGATGAGGAAACGCAGAGCGAGCGAGGTTAAGTGACTTGCCCAAGGCCACAAGGCTAGTCCATGCACATGGGAAGTGCGCGGTTGCTGACTCCCCCGGAGTTCCCGGCTCTACCGCCTACAGTAGGGACTAGCTATTTAAACTTAAAGCCATAAAAAATAAATAAATAAAACAAAAAAATAAATAAAATAAAAAATAAATGTAAAGCCATGAGCGCTGATGCGCTGGGAGTGCCGGCCGCACCCACTTTGGCATTTGACTGGCAGGACTTGAGCGGGCCTCCCAACACTACCGGCTGCGCGACCTCAGGCAAGCTGCTTCGCGACTCTGACCCTGAATTTTTCCAGCTGTAGGACAAGATCGTAAGAGAAGTAACGCAGCAGGCTGTTGTGAGAACCGTGTCTCACCACCACGATGCACAAAGGGTTCAGTGTCGTTAGCTGCTGCGACCACGTTATTGCCGTTATTTTTATTTAAGAGAGGATCAGAGAGAGACAGAGAGGTGGTGTGGCCAAGGCCTCGGGCACTTGGGATAAGCAGAATCGGGCAGCGGGAAGAGGGGGAGGCTCCAGCTAAGGAAATGGAGGCGCCGCTGGAGGGGGCAGGGATGCAACCTGGCTCCCTAGACGTAGAGAAGCCAAAGGAGCGAGCGTGGCGGGCTGCATCGATAGTGTCAAATTCCGCAGGGGAACGAGGACTGCAGAAAAGCTGCAGACGGGCCTCTGGCGGCACCGTGCAGCCGATCGGTACGTGGCTTTGGAGTCAGGCTGCCCAGGTTTAAAGTCAAATCCTAGTCCAGCCACTTAACTAGCTTATGACCTTGGGCAAATTGTCGGACCTCTCTAAACCTCGGCTCCCTCCTCTATAAAATGGAGATAATCGTAGGACTTATTTTGAATAGCGGTGGAGATCAGATTAGATAATCCACGCAAAGAGCTGGGTACAGGGGCTGGCACGTTGCAAGGGCTCAGCCGACGTTAGGTGCTGGTGCTGGTGCTGGTGCTGCTGGCGGTTTTATTATTCCTCGCAGAGCCTCCCCCTCCCTGGGCTGAGAGCTCCAGGTCTCCCTGCTGCTGGGGCCGCCCTCCCCTTACACCCCTGGCCACATCAGGCTTCCCTCTGCCCTGGGACCTCCCCGTTGTCTCCCGAAGAGAGTGAGCGGTCCCCCGCTCCACTCACCGCCTGTCCTGGGCAGAGGGGAAGGGGAGAGGTGAGCGGTGCAGACGGGCGGGGCGGTCCTGGGGTTCTGGGGCGCGGGCGGCCCTGCCCTCCCCGCAGCCCCGCGCTGCCCCGCAGCCCCGCGCTGCCCCGCCGCCGCCGCCAGGGGGCAGCAAGCGCTCGGAGCAGGCGGTCCTGGGAGCGCGGCTGTCCAGCAGGTGGCGGGCGGCGGCGGGGTGCGGCGGGTTAGGGACCGTGTCCGCGGGCTGGGGTCGCTCCTGCTCCGGGCCCCCCGCAGCCCCACCGTCCGCGGGACCCCGCTAGGGAGCAGACGCCCAGGTGCCGGGGCGCGACTGCCCCTCCCTGGAAGGGCGAAGGGGCCGTGAGCAGGGGGGCCAGGAGGGGCGTCTGCGGACCTGGAGGAGAGGCTGTGGCAAAGGGCCGGGGGCCGGGGCCGGGGCCGAAGGGATGGCGGAGGGGAGAGCGGCCGAGCTAGACACCCCGCGTCGCCCAAGGCTCGGGGGGGACCCCGCGCCCAGCCAGGGTCCCCGGCGGAGAAACCGAGGTCACCGGGCGGGTCCTGCTCGCCGGCCCGAGGTCTGCCCGGGAGCCCGCACCTGGACGCGGACACCCTCCTCCCCGCCTCCCGCAGCCCCGCCCCCCGCGCCGGCCCCGCCCCCGCGCCGCCCAGGCCCCGCCCCCGCACCGCCCCAGGCCCCGCCCCGCGCCGCCCAGGCCCCGCCCCCAGGCTCGGCCCCGCCCACGCGCTCGGCCCCGCCCACGCCCCGCCCCCGGGGCGGGCTCCCGGCCCCGCCGGCCCCGCCTCCCCTTCCCGGGCCGGCCCGGCCGCACAGCCCCGAGCCACCCGGGCAACGAGCGCCGCGTCCCCGGCCTGCCCGGCCCGGCTCGGGTGCCCCGCCCGGGTCCGCCACGCCGGGCCATGGAGTCGCGGCCCCCGGGGCCCCGCAGGGTAAGCCCCCCGGCGCCCCTCCCCGGCTCCCGCCGCTGCCGCTGCCGCTGCCGCAGCCCCCCCGCCCCGCCGGCCCCCGGTCCCCGGTCGGGCCCGTCCCTCTCCCCATCCCCCATGACTGGCGCGGCCCCGAGCAGTCCCCGGGTCGCGGCCGGCGCCCCCGACTCGGCCACCACGCGGGCCCCCTCGGCCTCTCGGTCGCGGCGGCCCCCAGATGCTCGGGCTCCCCATCAGCCCTACGTGCACCCCCAGGTGACCACGCGCCTGGACGCCTCACCCCATCGGCATCACCTCTCCCCCCCAGCCTGCACCTGCTCTTCAGGCCCCCCTAGGCCGCTCTCTCTCCTAGTTCAGTCCCTCAGGTCTCCCCATCCCGGGGATCCCAGCCTCCTTCCCCTTCCACCTCTGTGGGGTGCGGGGGAGGGGGACGGGGCAGCGGGCGCTCCAACAGGGGGCAGCGGCTTCCATCAGATAAAGGGCAGTGGAAGGAAATCCAATCATGCCACCCCCCTCGTGTTCCTGATCTGGTTTCCTCCCTTCCCTCCCCCTTGCCCTTCCTGATTCCTTCTGCCCCAGCTTCAGGGAGGAGTCCCCTTCACGTCTGCTGCTGGAGGGCAGGTGGGAGAGGCGGTGCCGACCTTTCCAGGCCGTGTCTAGGCCGCAGTGCCGGGCAAGGGGCTCTGGAGGGGAGCGGCTGTGGGAGCTGCTGGCCTCCCCCCTCCCCAGAGAGCCCTCATCTAGGTCACCAGGGCCTCTTGACCTTGGCCTGGAGCAGCACTTGGGTGGCTCACGTTCCACCTGCGCAGGGATTGGGCCCAGGAGCCCTCACCTTCAGCCTGGTGTCTCCTCAGTTCCTGGAGGAGAGGCTGGGAAGGACCCCCGGCCCTGGGTTGATGCCCTCCTCCCCACCCCACCCCACCCCCCACCCCTAGTTGATGTTTCTGGACTTAAACCTGAGGATGGGTGTGTGCAGGAGGGAAGGCTCTCCACCTGGAGGAGGGACCCAAGTGGGGCAGGGACCATTCTCCCAGGGTGGACATTGGGATGGTCAGCCCACAGGTCGTCCTCAGGGCGCTCTGGGGAGCAGGCTGGGGTGATGGGTGGGGCAGGGACAGAACTGGGGCCTCTGCTGTCCCCTCTCCATCCCACTCCTCTCTCCCTGCTGCTGTCATCGACTTAGGTTTCCAGGCCCAGATTGGGTTTCTGTTTGGGCTGAATTCCATTCCCCACCCAGCATGGGAGGAAGCGCAGGGGCTGAGGAGAACTCCCCCGGGCAGGGGGCGGGGGCGTCTCTGGATAGGGAGGACTGACGCCTGGAGACTGGGAGCCCCAGAGCAGTCGCCCGTCTCCCCTTTCTGATTAAAGCCTGTCTCCAACTTGGTCTGTCTTTCTTTCTGCCAAACGCATCATGCACTCACACAGATAAACACACAGCTGAAGATTACACAACCTGACCATTCATGGCGTCGCCAAAGCCCCCGACACAGAAATGTTGATGCATCAATGATGTACACACAGCACATGACACTCCTTCACACTCCACCCATGCACAGATTGATCACAGCCTGCCCAGACACACACAGTCACACCCATTCTTCCCTTGTTTGGCTTCTCTTTGACTAGGACCTGGGCTTCCAGGAGGTGAAAAATGAGCTACTGAAAGGAAAGGGGCTGCTTCCAGCCAGGGGCAGACCAAGTGACGGGACACCCGTCCCTCAGACCGGTCACCCGAACGCGGTCTCGGCTCTCGCCTCTACTGCCATTTCTCGGGGATCCGAAGCCCCGTCCCCGACATTGCCCCCAAGCAGCCAGGGGGGCTCCGGGGGAGAGCCAGGATATGTGGACTCTCTGGAGTCCAACCACCTTCCTCCGCCCGCTTCAAGTCCCCGTCTCTGTCTGTTGTCTTCCTGGGAGCCCCTGAAGACCTGGGCACGGGGAAGGGGCTCGGCTGAGAGCTAAGGAACCCCAAGGCCCAGCAACTATTTTTCACTTGGCCCTTCCACCTAAAAGACAAGGCCTCAGCTGTTACTTGGTTCCCTTCTTAGAGGTCCCAGCCATCACTCAATCCTCCTCGGCCTGGCTACAGTCCAGTCCTGCCTCTCCCTGGCCGCCCGGGGGCCAGAGGGAGGAGCACTGTGCAGGGAGGCAGTTTCCGTGCGCGTCTCTAGGCCCCTGGCTTCATCCCCCGATAGCCGCAGGCCTCAGAGAGAAACTCCCACCCTCTCCCCTCCTCATGTGAACCCTTGGCAGGAGCCTGCAAACACATCTGCTGACCCAGGGTGGGGGCAGAGACTGTTCCTAATCACACCCAGCCCCACAGCCCTGCCCCAGGCAAAGAGTTCAGAAGATCTCCCGGCTGCCTCAGGCCAGCCGGCTTCGTAGTTTCCCCTACTAATTCCCCTTTATTAGCTACAGCCACCTACTTCCTCCTGAGTTTTCCACTCTGTTTAGACTTGCTGCCTGCAAGAGGTGTAGGGGGCGGGTTAGGGCAACCTGGGGCCCACGGGAAGCTGGGAACGTCTGTCTCCCGGGGCCAGAAGCTCGGCTTGGTAGCATCTTGCCCCAGACAGAGCAGGGCCAGGGGCCAAGCCTCAGCGAAGGCCCCGCGGCCCGGCTGCTTCGGGACCTGCCATCTGTGGGCCCCTGGTGGGTGGGCCCAGCCGTGGGTCCAAGAGCCTTGGATCGCGGGCTGTGATGAGCTGAGGCCGGTCCCAGCCCGGCTCGGGGCTCTCCCGGGAGGAGCCTCTGTGCCCCGAGCATGGGGCCATGGACACTGGGCCGGGAGGGAATCGGGGGACAGGCCCAAAGGCCTAGGCAAAGTGGGGGGTGGACAGGAGGTGCCGGGGACTCGGGTTCAGCCCCGCCGCCACGTGGGGGATGATGGACACGAGCCTGTGCTGGGGCCCCGGCTCACCCCAGCCTGCCTCCGCAGATGGACCCTGTGCAGAAGGCCGTCCTGTCCCACACTTTCGGGGGGCCCCTGCTCAAGACCAAGCGGCCCGTCATCTCCTGCAACGTCTGTCAGATCCGCTTCAATTCCCAGGTAAGGGCCCACCGGCGGCGTGGCGGGAGGGCAGAGGCCGGGCGCTGGGGGCCACGGGCCGGGGAGGGCAGGGGGCGGGAGGGTGGGGGGGGGCCGGAAGGGCCCAGAGGGGCCGTGGGCTCGACGTGCAGCAGGCCATCCGGAGGCCGCCACTGGGCAGCCGTGGCCGAGGGCCTGGGCACGCAGGGGGCCATGAGGCCCGGGCCCCACTAGGGCACCGACTCTGCTGCCGGCCTCGCGGGCCCCTCCCCTGCCGCCCGCCCCTCTGACCTGCCGGCCTCCTCCCCCCGCCACCCTTGCCCATGCACGGAAGCCCCCCAAGACGCAGCACCTAGATGGCAGGCCTCGCAGCCGCCCTCGCTCTGGGGCTCCCCTGGGACTGCGTGTGGGCCTACCGGGGACTTGCGGGGCGCAAGTTCTGAGAGCTTTTAGGGAAAAACAGCAGAGCTTCATTCTGCTGAGTAGGGGGAAGTAAGCCCTGTTCTGTGTCTCTCCGCAGTCCGCACGCGCGCACACACGCGCACACGCACACACCCGCGATGCCGGGCTCCACAGACTGCTCCCCCTCCCACCCCTGGGCTGTCGATCTTGTTTTCCTGCCCATCCACACTTTTTTTTATTTCTACTGTGTCCCTGTCTGGGTGACCTTGTGGCTCCGGGATTGTATATTGTTCAGAATAAACAGGAGATGCACATGGGAGTGGGGGTGGAGCCAGAACCAACTCAGCTTAGGTCTTTCTTTCACCTGCACCCCGGCGCCCCCTCTGCCAGCTCTGGCTCCCCTCGCCGTGGAGGGTCGAGGACTAGGGGGCCAGGGGGCGCATGCAGGCTGCCCTCCACTCTTTGGCCCTCCCCTCCGCTCCCTGACCAAGTGGCTGTGTTTTGACAGCTGTCTCTCTCTATCTCCAGAGCTGGGCTTGGGGCCAGGGTCCTCCAGGGTGTCCACAGAGGCTTCAGGAAAAATGAGAACCAGGGGGGAGTAGTCGGGATAGAGCCCAGGCCTCAGGGCTCTTGGGACTCCCGGCCTGAGTGCGGAGGCAGTGAAGGCTGGAGCCCAGGGTCGGGAGACAGGCACAAAGAGCCAGGGGGCACGGCTGCTGGCTGGCTGGGTTCAGGATTCCTTCACGCAGACCCAGGTGAGAGCCCGAGTCAGCAGCCGGGCCCTGGGTGCGGCGGGAGGGAGGAGCCTGGCCTAGGTGAGCATCCAGGTCCCCCGCTACTCGACCTTGAGGAACTAGTCTGAACCCCAGGAGTAACCCACCCTCCTCGGCCCGGGGCTTCACGCCTCTCCGGCACGGGGAGAGACGGCCGCAGCCTGCCGAGGCCACCCCAGGGCCCGAGGGAGCTCGGCGGGGAGAATGGGCAGCTGGAAGGTGATCTCAGGCTCCGTTTTCTTCCTTCGCCCCTGAAGAGCCAGGCTGAGGCCCACTACAAGGGCAATCGCCACGCCCGAAGAGTCAAAGGCATCGAGGCTGCCAAGACGCGAGGCAGGGAGCCCGGCGTCCGGGAACCCGGAGACCCAGCTCCCCCGGGCGGCACCCCCCCAAACGGGGATGCTGCAGCGGCCCGTCCAGGTGTGTCCGAACCCGACCCCCGCACTGGTTCCACTGCTCCTCGGTTCTTCCCCTCTTCCCAGAAGTCTCCTCTGCTTTCATCTCCCTCCTCCTCACCCCCACCCCACCCTACCCAAGGTGAGTCCTGGAGCCAAGCACAATGATACAGAGTTTCCATCGTGTCACCCCCACTCCCGCCCCAGCGTCCCCCCGTCTGTCCTCCCCGCCGCCTAGTGACTCAGAGAGGGGCTAGGGTGAGGCCAGACTCGCTCCAATCCAGGGAGAGCCTCCTCCATCTTGGGGGGGGCAGGGAGGGAACAGGACGGCCCAGGGCCTGCCCCCCAGGGTTCCCCGTCGGGGAGACCGAGAGCTCAGGAGACCCCAGCCACCCCCTGGATGGTCTCAGGTGGTCTCTGGACCTCCTTGGGCCAAAGTGGTCTTTCCTGGGAATGAGACTTTAAGATGTTCCAGGTCTCTTCCAGGTTTACCAAAAGCAAGTCTGAGATTCCTTCTCCCCCATGGCTGGTGGCCACCCTCCATCACGCTCCCAGCCCAGAAATTGAAAGGAAGGCGTATCAAGGCAGGAGGATGCGAGCCTCCCCCTCCTGGGATTACATCAGCTCTGGGTCATGAGCACCCCGGAGGACCCGAGTACCCCCATTCCCTCTTCTCCTTGCCTGTCCTTTCGGGCCCACCCCCAGTAGAGTGAGAAGCAGGCATCGGCGTCGCCGGCGTGGGAACCAGGACCCCACT
Source organism: Vulpes vulpes (assembly GCF_048418805.1). Classification (NCBI taxonomy): domain Eukaryota; kingdom Metazoa; phylum Chordata; class Mammalia; order Carnivora; family Canidae; genus Vulpes; species Vulpes vulpes. The sequence continues at coordinate 959,617 of NC_132787.1, forward strand.
GCGCGCACACCCCCGGGGGCACGGATAGGGCAGGCAGCGGAGTCTTGATGTGCTCTGGCCGCTTCTTAGCCTGATCATCGTGTTGTTGTTGTTGTTTTTTTAAGATTTTATTTATTTATTCATGAAAGAGACACAGAGAGAGAGAGAGGCAGAGACACAGGCAGAAGGAGAAGCAGGCTCCATGCAGGGAGCCTGATGTGGGACTCGATCCCGGGTCTCCAGGATCAGGCCCTGGGCTGCAGGCGGCGCTAAACCACTGAGCCACCCGGGCTGCCCTGATCATCCTTTTCTAACTTGGCAACGTCTCTATAAAATGGGGATGGGGTGGTGGTGGCGGCGGTGGCTGACATCTCTTGGCTGTCACTGTTCTGGTGCTTTATGTGTCTTATTACCTCATTTAGCGAGGCCCATCCACTGGCTGATCTCTGAGGAGACCGGGACACTGCCCTCCTTTGTAAACCATGAAGCCCCGACCCCGACTGAGATGGGGTGCGCCCCCTGGGGTGAAATGGAGGTGCTGGGAGACAGATGAGAAATAAAGGGAGGCGGCACAGGGTGGATAAGCGAAGGCACCCGCGGGCAGGGCCCCCCACCCGGGCCCGCCCCCGCTGCCAGCCTCCCCACGACCCGGAAACTGGATCGGCCGCTGGAGCAAGAACGGGAGGGAGCGCTAGAGTTTCCCCGCGCAGAGGCCAGAGCCCAGCGCGGAGGGCTGCGGCCTGTGCATCTTTAATCAAGCCATGAATTATACAGCAGCCCGCATCCCTGTTCCCTCTCCGGTTCTGCTCTTTCTATGGCCCTTTTGCCGCGTCTGTAACTGTCTCTCCTGACCTCTCCTCGGGCTGCGCCTGCCCCTTCCTAGAGCGCTTTGGCAGGCCTCCCCAGGGACTGGGCAGGACTCTGGGAAGGGGCTGGCCAGGCAGGCAGCCAGGCCGGGTGGTAGGCCATTGAGGGGCAAGTCCTTGTTCCATGCCTCTCCCCGTGGCCAGGCTGGGTGCCAGCTTCACCCTGAAAAGGAGGCCACTGGGGCTGGACCCCTCAACCGTTCCCAGCTTCTGGAGCATGAGCCAGGCGTTGGAGCCTCACACCCAGCCTGCAGCAGCTAGACCACATCTGGCTCCGGCCCAGGGCATGAGAGCATGCATGTTGTCACAGGGTGGGGACTCCTGGGCCCTTGCCCTCCAGGAAATGAGGGTGGGTTTCCTCCACATAAGGAATCGTCTCCGAAACCATCTGGGGTGACCCCTCTGTTTCTCCCCTAACAACAGTTTCCATGGAGAATGGACTGGGTCCAGCCCCGGGATCCCCAGAGAAACAGCCTGGCTCCCCATCTCCTCCCAGCATTCCGGAGACTGGTCAGGGTACAACCAAGGGTGAAGGCGGGACTCCAGCCCCAGCTGCCCTGCCGGGGGGCAGCAAAGAAGAAGAGGAAAAGGCCAAGCGGCTGCTCTACTGTGCTCTGTGCAAAGTGGCAGTGAACTCCCTGTCCCAGCTTGAGGCTCACAACAAAGGTATGGCCTCTCCTACCCCCACCCCTACTCCCCGCTCTCAGCCCACTCCTGCTCCCTACCTCCTAGCCCCGCTGGTTTCCAACCTCCTGGACCCTCCGAGGCTTACCAGCCCATCTCCCTCCTTCATCATGTGCCCCCTTCCTTAGCTAACTCCTCTGCCTCACTTAACCTCTTCACCTGCAACCCCGCCCCGACCCACCTTGCGTTCGGGGGCACCCACAAGGGGCTTGGAAAATCCCCACACTTGATGCTCCCTCGTATTTTGTTTTAAAGATTTTATGTATTTATTCATGAGACACAGAGAGAGAGGCAGAGATACAGGCAGAGGGAGCAGCAGGTTCCCGGCGGGGAGCCCGATGCGGGATCCGGGATCCCGGGACCCTGGGGTCCTGCCCTGGGCTGAAGGCCGCTGCTAAACCTCTGCCCAGGGATCCCGCGGCTCATATATATATATATATATATATATATATATATATATATATATTTTTTTTTTTTTATGATAGTCACAGAGAGAGAGAGAGGCAGAGACACAGGCAGAGGAGAAGCAGGCTCCATGCACTGGGAGCCCGATGTGGGATTCGATCCCGGGTCTCCAGGATCGCGCCCTGGGCCAAAGGCAGGCGCCGAACCGCTGCGCCACCCAGGGATCCCCCCGCGGCTCATATTTTAATTGGGAACATGCTTGTCACCTGGTAGGCCTGGAGGGTTTTCCTCCACCCTCACCTTCAGCCTTCCGCGCCCCAGGTACTAAGCACAAGACCATTCTGGAGGCCCGAAGTGGGCTGGGCCCCATCAAAGCTTACCCTCGCCTGGGGCCGCCCACTCCCGGGGAACCAGAGGCCCCTGCCCAGGACCGAACCTTCCACTGTGAGATCTGCAATGTCAAGGTCAACTCGGAGGTCCAGCTGAAACAGGTGGGCCCAAGGCCGTCCCCAGGGGCTCGGGGAGCGCTGCTCCCTGAGGACAGAGGGGAAGGGGGAACCTCCAGGGTCTGCCCGGGCTCACGGCCCCCTCCACGCACCCCCACAGCACATTTCCAGCCGGCGGCACCGAGACGGCGTGGCCGGGAAGCCCAACCCGCTCCTGAGCCGTCACAAGAAGCCTAGGGGCGCCGCGGAGCTGGCGGTGAGGCCTGGGGGCGGGGGGGGGGGGGGGGGGGGGCGCAGGGGGCGGGGGCGCGGGAGGCGCAGGGGGGCGGGGGCGGGGGCGCAGGGGGCGGGGGCGGGGGGGCGCAGGGGGGCGGGGGGAGGGGACCTGCGGGGGCGGGGGCGGGCGGCTTGCGGCCGCGGGGTGACTCCTGCGCCCCGCCCCTCTCCCCCCTGCAGGGCGCGCTGACTTTCTCCAAGGAGCTGCCCAAGTCCCTGGCGGGCGGCCTGCTCCCCAGTCCCCTGGCGGTGGCTGCGGTGATGGCAGCGGCCGCGGGCTCCCCGCTGTCCCTGCGCCCCGCCCCGGCCGCGCCTCTCCTCCAGGGACCGCCCATCACCCACCCCCTGCTCCACCCGGCCCCCGGGCCCATCCGAACTGCGCACGGACCCATCCTCTTCTCCCCCTACTGACCTGAACCCCCAGCCCCCTCCCGTGCGACCCCCCACCTCCAGCCGGGACCCAGGCCTCCGGGCTCCAAGCCTGCCCCGACTCCCGGCACTCCCTGAATGATCTCTCTCCTGCCCCCCGCCCCAGGTACGGGGTTCCAGGAAAGGGGAGGGGTAGCGGGGGAGGGGGGCTTCAGAAGGGGGGGAACACCCCAGATCTCAGGGAACCCCGCCCCCTGCCCTTCCCTCTCCCCTAGAAAAGGGGGGGCCGTCTCACCCCCGAGCCCCCTCGGAGACACCCCCCCTCCCAAAAGCCATGTCCATTCAGCCCTTCCCCCCCAAACCTAGCACAAAACGGGGTTCACAAGCCATGGTCGGAGTCCGGGGGGCAGAAATGGATTTTCTTGGCAATAAGCGGACTCTGGGACTCCGGCCCCCTGCCCCCAAACTGAAGCGCTTCCGTGAACACCCCCGTCCTCCGCAGGGGGAGGGGAGCAGGCGGGGTCCTGGGTCCCTCCAAAGCACTTCGGTGTCCCCGCCTGCAACCTCACTGTGCCCGGCGCACCTTGCCCGCCCCAGGCCCCGGGGCCACGGGGCCGCTCGGGGGCATCTCCGGCACTTGGGTGGGACCAAGCAGATGCCCCCACAGGCCCCTCCCTCACCTCCTCCTCCCCACCCAGTCTGGATTCCATTCTTTTCACCAGCACCCATCGCCCAAGGGGTACCGAGGGGGGCAAGGGGTGTCCAGTCCAAGCCCACCCCCGCCTCGCCTTCCGCAAAACTGTGAGCAAAAAGCAATAGAAGCCTCGCCCCCGCCCCGGCCCTTTCCGCAGGATTCGCTGAGTCTGTAGCCTCCCCCGTCCCAGCTCCTAGACCTCGTGGCTGTCCCCCCACCAGACACCCACTACTGCACAACTCGGGCGGGGCGTGACCTCCCTGCCCCCCGTGGTTTCCGTGTCGTCAGCCCCGCCAGCAGCCGACCCGGAGGGGGACGGGCCCCACTGGCCTTCCCGTCCCCACCAACTCTTACGCTTGACGATGTAGCAACCCCGGCCCCCCCACGTCCTCTCCTCCTCTCCTTGACAATAAAGTCTGGATTCGTTGCCCTCCGTCCCCCAGGCTCCGACTCTCAATGTTGGCCCCACTGCGGGCCGGCCCGGTGGGAGATGCCCGCGCGGGGAGGGCCCGGCAGGTGCGGCGGCAGGTCCCACGGGAAGCGGCCCGGGCATCCTCTGCCCCGAGCGGGTCACGGCCACGGGAGCTCCCCTGGCTCCTCCAGGCAGCACCCACGACCTGGAAAAGGCATCCCCCGGGGCTGCGGCGGGAGCAGGTGCAGGTCCCCCTCGGACAAAGGACACGATCCAGGCTCTTGTGCTTCTCCCTGATGGAAAACCCACCCCAGCAACACGCGAGGCGTGGGGAGAAGCAGCGGGCGCAGAGACTAGGGAGCTGACTCCAGGCCCTGCTGGGCCCTGCCGGGGTCACCTTGAGTTAGTCCTTCCCCTGGCTGGGCCTCAGTTTCCCCATAGGGAAAATGAGATTTGGGTCTCTTCAAAGTGCATTGAGACTTCGTGTCCCAAGACTCAAGGACTGGGGCCGTGCTGCTTACAGATGCGCAGATACACTAGACCTTCTCTTCTGGTCCCATAAACGGCCCCAGAGAAGCACACTCTGTTCGGCTGCCCCCCCCCCCCCCCCCGCCCCGGGCAAGGGGCTCCTCATTATCTCCGGAATTCAGGGCAACCACACACACCTCTCTGTGACCCCTTCCCTCCAGCCCTGCTAGGTGGCAAGAAAGTTCAAAAAAAAAGGCCAAACCGGAACGTGGCATCTCCCCCAGGGCCCCCCTGAATTGCATCTCCTTTGCTCACTTCCCCCTCTCCACGCATTTCCCCCTTTTTCAGAGGGAATGAGGAGGGAAGGTGAGATGATGTCTGTTAAAGAGGAAGGAGGGGAAATGGGCCCCCTGGGTTTGTAAGTCATGAAGCTGAGGATAGGAGTTCACTGTGAGTTTAGAAATGCAACCCCACAAGGAGTTTGGGGGCCGTCAGATTTTTTTCAGGTCTACCTAGCTAAAAAAGAAAAAAAGAAAAAGGCAAAGGCTGGAGATCTGAAGTCTGAGGGGCAACGTGGCCCTCTAGGAGAGGGTGGTGCAGAGCAGGGGCTGGGTCACATGTGGAGATAGAGAAAGCGACTACAAGGAACCTGAGTGAGAGGGACTGGGATACACACCTCCAACCTGTTTTTTTTTTTTTTATTTTATTTTTTTAAGATATTTATTTATTTATTTATTTATTTATTTATGAGAGACACACAGAGAGAGAGGCAGAGACACAGGCAGAGGGATAAGCAGGCCCCATGCAGGGAGCCCAACATGGGACTCAGTCCGGGGTCTCCAGGATCAGGCCCTGGGCTCAAGGTGGCGCTAAACCACTGAGCCACCAGGGCTGCCCTCCAACCTGGTTTAAAACTGAACTCTGGGGGGGATGCCTGGGTGGCTCGGTTTGACGCCTGCCTTCAGCCCAGGGACCTATCCTGGGGTCCAGGCATCAAGTCCTGCATCGGGCTCCCTGCATGGAGCCTGCTTCTCCCTCTGCCTGTGTCTCTGCCTCTCTGTCTTCGTCTCTCTCATGAGTAAATAAATAAAATCATAAATAAATGAATGAATGAATGAATAAATAAATAAATAAATCTGAACTCTTGATCTCCCCGTTCCCTGCCGTGCTGCGCATTCCCTCTCTCTGATGCACCACCATCCACAGGGAAAACCAAAAGTCATCCTAGTCTTTCCTTCTCCTGACCGGTCACCAGTGAATCACCAGACGAATCCTATTCGACCTCTTAATGACCCCATGCATCCTCATCCTTGTTCTCGATGCCCACAACCGCTGCCCTAACCGAGACTGGCTACAGCGTGTGGGCCCAGTGCAAATGAACAAGCAGGGCCACCTGTTGAAACTGGACCTTCGGGGGGATCCCTGGGTGGCTCAGCGGTTTAGCACCTGCCTTTGGCCCAGGGCATGATCCTGGAGTCCCGGGATCGAGTCCTGCGTCGGGCTCCTGGCATGGAGCCTGCTTCTCCCTCCTCCTGTGTCTCTGCCTCTCTCTCTCTCTCATAAATAAATAAATAAATCTTAAAAAAAAAAAAAGAAAAAAGAAAAGAAACTGAATCTTCAGACAGTGCGAGTGTCAAACCAAGCCCGGCCCCGTGCAGTGCGGGGCCCTACGCGATTTCACACGCAGCATGTCCAGGAAGCCAGTCCTGGCCTCAGCTCAAGCCCTGCCTCACTCTTGTCTGAACTGGAGGCACTTTACTGGCCTCTCACGTCTGGCCTGCGTGCTTTCGCGCCTTACTCACAGCTCCTGGAGTGCAAGTCTTCCCTGGCCTTCGGGATAAAACCCCAGCTCCTCAGCACGATGCGCAGGACTTCGGTTCCCCGCCCTGCTCACTTGTCCAGGATCTTCTCTGTTGCTCCCTATTTTTTTTTTTTTTTAGGATTTTATTTATTTATTCATGTGAGACACAGAGAGGGATGCCCGGGTGGCTCAGCAGTTGAGTGGCTGCCCTTGGCCCAGAGCATGACCCTAAAGTCCCAGGATCGAGTCCCATATCAGGCTCCCTGCATGGAGCCTGCTTCTCCCTCTGCCTGCATCTCTTTCTGCTTCTCTTTCTTTCTGTCTCTCATTCCCTCTTTTTTTTGAATTTTATTTATTTATTCATGAGAGACAGAGAGAGGCAGAGACCCCGGGGTCATTCCCGCCGAGCCACCAGGTGTCCCCCCACCTCCCATTCCTTGTTTTTTTTTTTTTTCCCCTCCCATTCCTTGTTAATCTCCACCTAGACCTCTGTGACTCTATGAATCCGGTTCCCTTTGCCTAGGATGTCCTTCTTCTTCCACCCCCTTCCCCAAAAACCTCCTGTTCATCATCCAAAACCCGGCGCGGATATCTCTCTGTGAACCTTCCCCTGACCTCCTCCTCAGCCGTCTCACTCCTTTTCTCTACGCACCGATACACTTTAGAGTGAGGGTCGGCAAACTTTTTCTTAAATAGCCAGATGGTAACTATCTCAGGTCCTGCTCACTGAGGGGCAACACGGAGGGAGAGTACCACAGAGTACGTACTTCTATAGCCATTTTAAGGGGGGGGACGTTCTTGGCTCATGGCCCATATAAAAACAGATGGATGGGGGTGGGCGTGCCTGGCTGGCTCAGTTGGGAGAGCCTGGAACTCTTGATCTCAGGGGTCATGAGTTCAAACCCCATGTTGGGTGTAGACCTTACTGTAAAAAAACAAAACAGGACTGCTGATGGTCCATAAGCCAGAGTTTGCGGACCCCTCCTTTAGAAAATCAATTAAGGGAGATCCCTGGGTGGCTCAGAGGTTTAGCACCTGCCTTTGTCCCACGGCATGATCCTGGAGTCCCGGGATCGAGTCCTACGTCGGGCTCCCGGCATGGAGCCTGCTTCTCCCTCCTCCTGTGTCTCTGCCTCTCTCTCTCTCTCTCTATGCCTATCATAAATAAATAAATAAATAAATAAATAAATAAATAAATAAATAAATACTTTAAAAAAAGAAAGAAAATCAATTAAGCATTTAAATATTTACATATGTGTGTCCCCTGCTGGACCCATGCAAGCGCACGTATCATACCCCCCTGTATCCCCAGGGTCTAGCTCAGAGTGCAGCACGTCACCTCCGTCAGTTGAATGAACAGGGGAATGAATGAACCACTGAACAGTGGCCCACACCCCCGTGTGGAGTGAAACCAAAATCCTGGATGCTTCTTCTGCCACCTTTCCTCATCTGGCTCCTCTTATCAACTATGCTATCAACTATCAACTATGGGACCCCCTAATTTGAACCACCTTTGAACCCTGGAGAGAAGAAAGGCAGTGCTCCCTCCTAATAAACTCAAGGCTTCAAAAAAAAATTTTTTTTTAAAAAAATAAATAAATAAATAAAAATAAATTTAAAAAAAAAAAAAAAAAAAGGCTTCCTGGGTGTCCGGAGCTGCTCCTGCAGCTTGGTCTTGTCTTCGGCCCCTAGAGAAGCGGCCCGGACATTCTGACGGTCTGTCTCCACGTCGGGACAATTCTTGGCAATGAACCTATACGTGTCCTGCTGTGCAACGAGAGGAAGGAAACAACTTGGGTCTTTAGGGGTGAAACAGCTTTGGTGTAAGTAGTAGGGGGATTTTCAACAGAGAGGCCCCAATTGCACTAGCCAAGGGCGAGGGAAGTGAGGGAGGAAGTGGCTGACGTTGGGTAATCGGGGAGTTTCTTATCCATTCGGGCTCGTATGGGATCATGTCTTGAAGCCCGACGGCCCACCAGAAGAGGCGGCTCTCCGAGCGGGCTGGACTCCTTCCACGGGCGTGAGAATTGAAGCCTGGGAGACTCGGGTGAGTCCTTCTGCCGTGGGTGAACCTTTACCTTGTCTCATCTCCCAGGTGGTAAAAATAGAAAAACAAAGCAAACCTGAGGCCTGTGTGTGCAGCAGACAGGGGCAGAGGGGGCGACAGTAGCATCCGGAGAGAGAAAGGGGAAAGGGCGAAGATTAGACAGTAAGAGGCTGCTGGGGTCACGGAGCACATCCACATGGACAGTGGAGGGGCCTGGAGCTTGGACGGGACGGACGCCGAGACATATTTGGATGAGAATTGGGGGAAATCTTTGAGAATGGGAAAGGGCTCCGAGAGCCTCAGGCAAGGGTGCGGATGCAGAGGCCTGGCCGCGGCTGGGCAGACTGGCGAGCTTCCAAACCAGTTCGGTGTCCAGGGGCCAAGAGCTGAGTTCGAGACCAGGTTCTGACTCCTTCTCCCCCCGTACCCACCTCTTTAGCCTCCGTCATGTGGAACACCTCCGATGCCAACTTCTCCTGCTACCATGAGTCCGTTCTGGGCTACCGTTACGCTGCAGTTGTGTGGGGGGTGGTGGTCGCTGTCACAGGCACCGCGGGCAACGCGCTCACCCTGCTGGCCTTGGCCATCCAGCCCAAGCTCCGCACGCGCTTCAACCTGCTCATCGCCAACCTCACGGTGGCCGACCTGCTCTACTGCACCGTCCTGCAGCCCTTCTCTGTGGACACCTACCTCCACCTGCGCTGGCGCACTGGCGCCACCTTCTGCAGGGCCTTCGGGCTCCTCCTCTTTGCATCCAACTCTGTGTCCATCCTCACCCTCTGCCTCATCGCCCTGGCCCGCTACCTCCTTATTGCCCACCCTAAGCTCTTTCCCCGGGTCTTCAGTGCCAAGGGCATGCTGCTGGCCCTGGTGAGCACTTGGGTGGTGGCCGTAGGCAGCTTTGCCCCTCTCTGGCCCGTCTATGTCTTGGTGCCCGTGGTCTGCACCTGCAGCTTTGACCGCATCCGAGGCCGGCCCTACACCACCATCCTCATGGGCATCTACTTCGTGCTGGGTCTCAGCAGCGTTGGCGTCTTCTATTGCCTCATCCACCGCCAGGTGAAGCGAGCAGCCCAGGCGCTGGATCGGTACAAGCAGTCAAGCGTCCGCTCCAACCATGTGGCTGGGATAGAGGCGACCCCCGGCCGTTTCCAGGAGCTGGACAGCGGGGTGGCGTCAGAGAGGCCCAGCGAGGGCACTTCGTCCGAGCCAGTCAGCTCTGCCACGGCCCAGACCCTGGAATGGGCCCCTTCAGAGCTGGGGGACCAGCACGGCGGGGAGGAAGCTCAGCAGAGGGCAGAGAAGGGCCGGCCAGGAGCACCCGCCAGGACCAGGCCAGCCCAAAGAGCCCCGAGAACGCAGGACTCCCCATCGGAGTTCGGGAAAGTGACTCGGATGTGTTTTGCTGTGTTCCTCTGCTTCTCCCTGAGCTACATCCCCTTCTTGCTGCTCAACATCCTGGATGCCAAGGCCGAGGCTCCTCGGGTTGCCCACATGCTCGCTGCCAACCTCACCTGGCTCAACGGTTGCATCAACCCCCTGCTCTACGCGGCCATGAACCGGCACTTCCGCCAAGCCTACGCCTCCCTCCTGAGACGAGGGCCCCGGAGTTTCCGCAGGTTCCACTAGAGCCGGCCCCAGTCACCAGACCCCGAGGCCGACTCCTCCAGAGCCGCGTGGCCGCTTGGCCGGGTGGCCGGGTGCGGGGCAGGAGGTGCAGGCAGACGGGGCCTTTTCACAGGCGACTGTCCTCCTAGCCCCAACCGGCCCGTCCCCTGATCAACGCTTGGGCCCTAGGCTGCCCGAGGTGGGTCACCAATAAACGCGTTTGTCCCCACGCTCAGGTGTGGTTTTGGGGACGGATAGGCCAGGATTGGTTGCGGCTGGCCCTAAGAGTTGAGAGTTTTGGGGGGGGGCTGGGTCACTGCAGGGTCAGGAGGCAGTGGGCCTAGGATGCAGCCTTCAGCTGAGGGGTTTCGGGTATAAAACACGAGTTGGCTTAAGAGGATCCCCGTCTTTTTGTGTGACTTCCCAGAAATGGCCCCTGCCCCTAAGTGGCGCCGCCAGGAACCCCCCCGCCCCCGCAAACAGGTTCCTCAGCTCCCCAGAGCTCTGGGATCCAGCTCTGACAGCCCTCTGGCAAGCCCCGCGCCCAGTCCCGGCCCCAGGCAGGGAGCCTCCGGGACAGGACCCCGCGCCCCGGGAGCAGTGGCACACGGGGAGGGTCGGGCTGCCCTCGCGGCGCTCGGGTCACAGCTGACCACTGGAGGCCTCGCTCCCCCGACTTGCTGGGCACCCTGCGTGGGCAGAGCGGAGCAGAGACTGGGTGAGCGCGGCGGCCAGGGCCCAGCTGGGGGACACTCCAGGGCTCCCCCTCCAGCTCCGTCGGCCGTCGCCGCAGCCACGCACTCTGCGAACCTAAGGTACCTGTGGCCACCAGGTGACGCTGGTTCTCTGTGTTTGCTCCTCGGTGTCCCTGCTGCAGCCGGGACGGGGGGCGGGGAGGCCACAGGCCGGCAGGGTGGGGACTCGGCTCCCGCGGCCTCTCCCCCAGAGCTCAGGAGGGGAGGTTTGGCGGAGTGGACGTGACCATTCCTGGGGTACTTGCCCCCGTCGGGCTGGGGTGAGGGGCGCAGGGCGCACGAGGGGCACCCACGTGGGGCTGTGCAGGCAGCGAGGCCACTAGGCCGCCCGCCGCCCCCTCTGGCTCCTAGGCCAGGGCCCCAGGGAATAGGCGAAGACCAGGGACAGGAGAGGGACAGCCGGGTCGGGGGGACATCGATGTCCCTACACTCGACGCGCCTCGAGGCCCTGGAGTCCCGCGGCCTAATCACACGACACGTGTTTCTGGGAGCCCGTGCTCCACAGAAACCACAGCCAGGGAAACTGAGGCAAGCTCAGGCCACTGAGGCAGGGGCGCAGCCAGGTGGGGTGAGCAGCGGGGACGACGGGTCTAGTCGGGGCGCCCTGGTAATTAGCTTTGGGGCCTGGGCCCCCCCCCCCAGCCTCTGGACCACGGGGGCTTGATTTTTGTTTTTTGTTTTTTTGATTTTTGCTTTCAATTAAAGATTTGTATTTATTTGAGAGAAAGAGAGTGGGGGGGATGGAGAGAAGGAGAGGAGGGGGGGAGGGAGCGGCAGCCCCGCAAGCCGGCTCCATCTCAGGACCTGAGCGGAAGGCAGGCAGGTGCTTGACCCACCGACCCCACAGGTGCCCCTGGGCCACGGGTTCTATCCTGGGCACCGGGTTTGGGGGCGCGGCCCGAGCCCCGTGAATACACGGTCTCCGGGGCTTCTTACGGGGTTTACCGAGGAGGCTTCATTACGGCCTCGTTCTTGCAAATGAAAAAAGTGGAAGCACGAAGAGGTTGCGGCTTCGTGCAAAGCGCAGGACGTCCTAAGGGGCGGCGGGGCTGGAGGGCGGGGTCCCCGTCACCACGGGCCGGCAGGACAGCCGCGGTCCTACAAGGGAATCAAGCCAACAGGCAATCCCTGCAAGTCCCTCCGCGCGGCCCCGCTTAGGTTCTGAGAGCCGGCGACCGGCCCGGGGGCGGGGAGAGGGCTCCCTTTCCACACCCCTCGAAGGCAGTCCAGAAGCTTTGGGGCCCGCGGAAAGCAGCAGCAGCAGAGACTGGAGTTAGACCTAAGGAGGGACTTCCCAGTTCTCGGCCGCTGGAGAAAACGACTCACGGGCCACAAGGAGGAAACTGGAGTCCGCGCCCAGAGAGGCCCGATCCCCGCAAGGCCGCAGCCCCCGCCGCTCTCACCCTCCGCGCCCCCCCACCCCCGCCTCTAATTTCGCTAAAATCTTAGGAAAATGGGGCGGAAGGACGCCCAGGCGGCGGCTCGGGCTTGGCGGCGGCCGCCGCGGGGTCCACGCGCGAGCCCCGGCGCCCCCGCGGCTTCCCTTTGTCCCGCGTCCGTCCGTCCGTCCGCCCGCAGGCCGCCCGCTCCCCCTCCCCTCCGCTCCCCGCCCCCCCGCTCGCCCCCGCCGTCGCTCCGGGCAGATTTATGGCCCGCCCAGGGCTTCTCATTGGCCGCCCGCTGACAGCGCTTGATTTAACGCCTCCCCCCATTGGCGGAGCCTGACAGCCCGATTTACGAGCCGCCCTGCCATTGGCCGCCCGGCCCGCGCCCTGATTTACGGCTCCGCGGCCGCGGAGGGAGGGAGGGAGGGGAGGGGAGGGGAGGGGGCGGCGGGCCCGAGGAGGCCCCTCCCCTCCGCTCCTTCCCTCCCCTCCCCCTCCCCCCCTCCGCGGCCGCCTCCCTCCGCCTCGCGAGCCGCCCTCGGGTGCCTGTCCCTGCGGCGCCTCCGCCCTGTCACCCCGGGGAGGGCAGGGGAGGGGAGTGGAGGGAGCGCGAGGGCGGCCGAGCCCGCCGAGGAGCCCAGGGAGGCCGAGGGGACCACGGGGTGGCGGGCGAAGGGAGGCCGCGGGGGGGAGCAGGGAGGGGGCGGCCGCGGGACGGGGCGCGGGCCTGGGGGTGCGGGGCCTGGGGCAGGGGGGAGGCGGGGGGAGACCCCGCCCCGACGGCGGCCCGAGGACGGGGAGGCCTAGAGCAGCGGGGCGCGGCGGCGCGGGGACAGCGGCAGGGGCGGGACGGAGCCCCGCGGGTCGGCGACGGGACGGCGGGGACGGGCCCAGCGGCTGCCCCCTCCCCTCCTCCCCCCTCCCCGCCCCCCACGCCCCTCCCCGCCCCCCACTGTCTGCGTCCAGGCCGGGCCTTCGGCAGTCAGCGGCGCTGACGCTTCCTTGCGGGGCGCCCTCCTCCGCGAGCCCACGCCCGGGCCGCCCACACCCGTCGGCCGAGCGGGGAAGGGGCGCCGCGGGGCGGGAGTGGGCGGGTCAGGAAGGACGAAGGGCTCCACCTGCAGGCCCCGCGGGCAGCTCCCCGCCGCCGGGAGGGCCGAGCAGGGCTGGGGGGAGCGCCAGGGGCGCCTCGGCGGGCGGACGGTAGGCCAGAGGGGCCGGGATTCAGACGCGGGTGTCTGTGGCCCGCCCCCCTCGAGGGGCAGGAAGACGTGAGGCCCCCGACGCCCCAGAGCACAGGAGTGGGGGGCTCCTAAGGAGCAGGCCAGGAGTGGGGGGCTCAGGGCGTCTCCCAGAGCTCCAGGCCCCCGCCTGTGCACCCCCGGCCTGTGCCTGTGCACCCCCCGCCTGTGCACCCCCGGCCTGTGCACCGCAGCCTGTGCACTCCGACCTGTGCACCCCAGGCCTGTGCACCACCCACCTGTGCACTCTGGTCTGTGCAGCCCTGGCCTGTGCACCCCCAGCCTGTGCACTCCCCAGCCTGTGCACCCCCCACCTGCACCCCCCTGGCCTGTGGAGCCCCAGCCTGTGCACTCCAGCCTGTGCACCCCCTGCCTGTGCACCCCTGGCCTGTGGAGCCCCAGCCTGTGCGCTCCAGCCTGTGCACCCCTAGCCTAGGCTCCCCTGGCCTGTGCAGCCCTGGCCTGTGGAGCCCTGGCCTGTGCACTCTGGCCTGTGCACCCCTGGTCTGTGCACTCCAACCTGTGCACCCTCCGCATGGGCACCCCTGGCCTGTGCACTCCAGCTAGTGCACCCCTGGCCTGTGGAGCCCTGGCCTGTGCACTCTGGCCTGTGCACCCCTGGTCTGTGCACTCCGACCTGTGCACCCCCCGCATGGGCACCCCTGGCCTGTGCACTCCAGCCAGTGCACCCCTGGTCTGTGCACTCTGGCCTCTACACCCCTGGTCTGTGCACTCCGACCTGTGCACCCCCCGCATGGGCACCCCTGGCCTGTGCACTCTGGCCTGTGCACCCCTGGTCTGTGCACTCCGACCTGTGCACTCCAACCTGTGCACCCTCCGCATGGGCACCCCTGGCCTGTGCACTCCAGCTAGTGCACCCCTGGCCTGTGGAGCCCTGGCCTGTGCACTCTGGCCTGTGCACCCCTGGTCTGTGCACTCCGACCTGTGCACCCCCCGCATGGGCACCCCTGGCCTGTGCACTCCAGCCAGTGCACCCCTGGTCTGTGCACTCTGGCCTGTGCAACCCCACCTGTGCACCCCCCCGCCTGTGCAGCCCCACCGCCGCCGCGGGGAATTAAAAGCAGCCAGTAGTGCTGATGCTCCCTGCCCGGCCTCCAGGACGACGGAGGGCCAGCGCCTGCTGCAGCCCCACCCCCACAAGAACCGCGTGTCTGTGCCCCCCCCCCCCCGCCCCCGCCAGGGGGACTCGCTCTGGGCTCCGGTGGGCAGTGCACACACGCGGGGCACGGGGCGCAGGGCGCGGGGATGGGGGCGTCCAAGGGCACACCGAGCTGCGGGGGAGCTGCCGCCCCACACACCCCCCCACACCGTGCCCTACACCCACTGGGAAGGCCGCAGCAGCTCACGCACCAGACCTGCTGCCCGGGGGGCCTGGCGGCAGGGGGCGGGGGGGGGGGCTCCTAGGCTGGCCCTTTAAGAGCCACTTAGGGTCAGAAAGCCTGGGCTCCAGACGGGGAAGGAGCTGATGTCAGAAGACGGATGGGCGGCAAGATGGGGATTGATGCTAATGGGGGAGTTAGAGCTAAGTACCCAGACGCTCCGAGGGCAGGCCCGCAGATCCGTCTTCCTTACGCTCCCCCCAAACCCGGGCTGTAAATCTGCCTTCTCAACTGGGGGAAGGGGGACGGGGAGGAGATGCTCTCTTCCCTCTTCCTGTGCTCTCCTTAACCTGCGCCATCCCCCACCCCGTTCCTTTGTCCTCTCCCGATCCAGAACTGCTTTCCACTAAGATTTCTGATTTTTGGCTTTCCTTCAGGAGTTGAGGTGGTGATTTCAGCTTGCGGGAGGAGGCCACCAGAAGGGAGGGCCGGGGGCGCTGTGGAGAGAGGCCAGCAGGGCAGGCAGCTCCCGGCTGCCTCAGTTTCTCTTCCTTCCACGTCTGCTCACGCGGAGGGGGCTCTAGCAGCTTCTGGACAGTGAAGGCAGCCGGGGACGCTTGGGGCGCCGGGAGCGGGCCGGGAGCTGCAGGGCTGGGCTCGTGGGGCCTGGGACACCCGGGGAGGCTGCGCGAGCTGTCCACGGCAGGATACTCGGCCTGGCTTCCCGGAAAGCCCTGGCCCACGCTGTCCCTCCCCGGCCACGTCCCCCGCCTGCGAGCAGGCAAGGTCGGGCCCATAGTCTATGGGAAAGGCAGGTCCAGCTGGGGTCTGAGCGAGGAAGGCCTCGGAAGGCGGGGGCCAGTGGCCCCGGGGGACTCCGCGCCTGCGTCACCTTCAGGGGAGTCCTGGGCTCTCTGGCCCCGCAGGCCCCCCGGAGGCCCCTGTCCTCCCTGCGTCTCCGGCTGCAGCGGCTGCAGCGCTGGACCTGGTGGCCTTCCAGTCCCGGGCCCCGCTGCCTGCGGGCTCCCCGCTCCCCAAATCCTCCTCAGGGTCCACACGGACAGACCTGAAGACTCGCCTCCTCTCTCCCCTTCCCCAGGCTCCCTTCAGGGCCCTGAAGTCACCTCGAGGCCGCCCTCCGTTTCCTAAGTGTCGGGGCTGGAGAGCGAGCGAGGTCGAGGTCGTGGTGAGAAAAGTTGGGGGTTGTGAGGCCGAGCCACGGGGACCCAGGCTTCCCGCCGCCCGGTGTCCGGCCCAGCGCCCCCCGCCACCCCAGGGAGGTCAGCCAGGGCCCTCAGCCCCGCTCCGACCATAAATCCTGTCTTTGTCTCCCCCTCGGAGCGGCCCCAGGCGGCTGGGGGTCAGCAGCGGGGAGGGGTCAGGCCGCAGCGGGGAGGGGAGCCCCAGGAGAGGGGGGAGAGGACGGACAGGGGCAGCTGGTGGGCAGGGGTGGGCAGGGGTGGGCAGGGGGTGGGCAGGGGCGTGGGCGGGCTCCACGTCCGCATCCTTCAGATCCCCATCCCCGCTGCACATTCCTGCAGGGCGGCACTGCGGGCGGGCAGACTCCTAAGACCAGGGCACCTTGGGAATGACCCCTGGGAGTCAGGAATCCTGGGGGGTGGGTAGGGGTGGGGGTCCCGGAGGAAGGGAGCGCGGAAAGAAGTGGGGGAATGGGCCTATTCTGAGAAGCAAATTCCTGCCACCAGACCCTCTGTGTGGGCGCCCGGGCACACACGGGCCACATCCCAGGTTCCGGGGCGAGGGCAGGAGGGAGCCCCGCAGAGCCCCTCCCCAGCGGCCTTCCTGCTGGACGTTCCTTCTCCATCTCTCCATCCTTTGCTGTCCCCAGGCTTGCGGCTCCCTCCTCCGAGTTTCTCTCCCTCTCCAGCTGCTTCTGGCGGCCTCTGTCTCTCTCTTCTTCTCCCTCAGTTCCTCCACCTTACCCCCCCCCCCTTTCCTTGGACTCTCCATCTCTCCTGCTCCTCAGCGGCCACCGGAGCCTCAGGGTGACGGGAAGGAGAAAAGAGGCCATGAATGGGCCCCTGCTTTGCTGGGCGGCCTGGGGCCATGCTGCGTTCCAGTATGGGCTGTAGGGGGGCAGGGGAGCCAGGCGACCAGGACAAAAGCTCAACCAAGGGAGGAGAGCTGAGAGGATGGAAGAGAAAAGACAGAAGAGCAAACAGTAGGGACGCCTGCGTGGCTCAGTGGTTGAGCCTTGGCCTTCGGCCCAGGGCTGGTCCTGGGGTCCTGGGATCGAGTTTTGCATCGGGCTCCCTGCATGGAGCCCGCTGCCCCCTCTTCTCCCTCTGCCTGTGTCTCTGCCTCTCTCTCTCTGTGTCTCTCATGAATAAATAAATAACATCTTAAAAAAACAAAAACAAAAAGAACAAGCAGTAAAGAGGGGAGGGTAAGGACTAAAGGTTCCCTTTAAGCATATTTTGGGTCCGTCTGAATGGGAGGAGCTGAGGGGCATCTCCTGAGTCAGAGAGAGAAGCACCCGGCAACAGGGCCCGGAGACTCAGCCAGAGAAACAAAGACGTGATGCCCACCAGGCAGCCGGTTCTGGGCTCTCTGGCTTACCCAGGGCTCGCGGACCTCTCTCCCGCCTGCAGGCCTGCGGGCCGTAGTCGTGGAGTGCCGGGTCCCTCCCCACTCTCCTCCTCCTCCCCTAACACCCGCCCTGCCACCAGTGCGAATGACATCAGCTCTGGCTGCCGCTGTCCTCAGCCCTGCTGATGTACTCTCCCATGGGTGAAAGCGAGGCCAACCGCCCCTGCTCCACCCACTCATTCTCCGGTCCAGGAGCTGGGGCTTAGACACCCCAGCACCCCGGGGTGGAGTAGGGCGGGCTGTACCAGGAAGCCATCTGCAGGACTTGGTGGGGAAAAAGGGGAGGGCCTGGGCACCAGGGGGAGGGAGAGGGGCTGGAAGGGGGCACTTGGGGAAGAGGGGCTGCGGCACTAAATCACACTGTGGGGGGCTCTCTCTGGCTGAGCTCAGTGGGGTGGGTAAAGGATAGACATTTGAGGAGGGGAAAGAAGAATGGGGGATCGCCACATCTGGCAGGCAGGTGTCTGGCACCGTTCAGGCTGCAGTCACTTTCCCAGCCAAAGGGGAGGACGCGGAGACGGGAGGAGGGGCTTCCCAGGGCCCCTGGGGAAGAGGGAAGAGCTTGCAAACACGCCCAGAGGCCCAGAGTCAGATGGAGACGGACGGAGGGAGATCGTCAGACCCTGCTCCCCAGTCTGTGCTTCAGTCGGTGCCGGAGGAGGGAGGAGGGTTTGCTCCTAGTCCTGAAAGAAACCCGCTGGCCGGAGGGCTGGACAGGCCAGAGTTCCCCTCCTCACGGGAAACAGAGGCAGGAGGGGCCAGAGCAGGCGAGGCCGAGGCCGGGAAACAAGCTCAGAGGATTTCTGTCCCCGCACCGCAGCCGCTCTCAGCGGACGTGCCCTCCCGCAGCCCTCCCGCAGCCGGGGTCAGGGCTGGTGATGCAGGAAGACTAGGGTGGTGGGGCCGCAGGCTAAAGCCGGGGTGCCTGGCCCTCCTCCACACCCCTGCACCCCGACTTTCAGAGCAGACGACAGGGGTGATAACCCAAGGTCCTTTTTTCTACCCGCTAAGGGGCATTCCGGGCTCAGGTTCCCCGCAGGTGCTGAGCTCTCCTGCCCGGTCCTCCTACAGCGGGGAAGACCCGACGGCCGGGCTCGGGTGATGCTGGAGAGGCTCTTCCCGCCTCCATCACCTTCCCTCCTCTCCCGAGGCCCCACCACGGCGCCTCCTGCGTTCTCCCGGGGCTGCGGCCCGTGCGTGGGCTGGCGAGGGGCCGACCGCGGCGCAGAGGAGGGCTCCCCGCACCGCCCCCCCTCCCCTCCCCCCTCCCCCCCTGCCGGGGCCGGGGCCGGGCCGGGAGAACGCCAAGGCCCTCCGGTCGCCGCGGCAACCGCGAGCCCCGAAATCCATCTTGTGAGCTCACCGCCCATTAGGATGCAGGGCCAGGCTCCGCGCCAGCCCGGCCACATTCATCTGCGCGCGCAGAGGGGAGGCGGGCGGGCGCCGGCCGCGGCGGGGGCGCTTATTTACACGCGGCCTGACCTTCCCGCCCGCCCCGCCCCGCCCGATAAATAACGGCCGCGCCGGGCGGGCGCAGGGGGGCGCGGGGGGCGCGGGCCGGGCCGGGCCGGCGCGGGCCCCACGCAGGTGCGCGTCTCCGGGTTACTAATGGCCGAGGCGGGAGCCGGCAGCTGGCTTCGGGGGCGGCGGGGGGCGCTCGGTTCCCGGGACTCCCACCGCGCGAACGCACCCGCGCCCCACCCCTGGCGCCGATTTCCAGGCGAGGGGACGGAGAGATGCCAAGGAGGCAAACAGCCCCGTAAATTAGGGACCGGGTGGAATGCCGGGGAGTCTCCGAGGTAGGAGGGAAGAAATATTGTAAGGCGGGGAGGGATGGGGGGCAGGGGAGTGGAAGCAGCTGCCAAAAAGAGAGGAAGAGGAACAGAAACCTCACACAAAGGCAGTTTGGAAGAAGAAATCGGTTTTATTCCTCTCTGCACACAGCAGGATGTGAAGGTGGCTACTATCTGCCGACTCCAGACCTCTCTGACCCAAACACGCCCCCCCAAATAAGCCCCGTTACTCGCCCACTTCAGTCTTGGAGAACTGGCAGGTAGAGGGTGGGACGGAAGGCTGAAGTCTCAGGAGGGTTTTTCTGAGACATTTTTGTGGGAAGGTTTGGGTCAAGGGGAAAGATTAGACCCAAGAGTGGGTGTTCCAGCCTCCATCTTCCTGGGGAAATCCAAATCCCAAAGGTTTTCTGAAGGCACCTCTCTCAGTGGCCTAGGGAGGGAAAGAGCCCAGACCTACTGCCTGGATGTACGGCTGAGGCACAGAGGAGGAAGACCCGAGGCAGGGGAAGTGCATGTGGGGAAGCCGGGGGCCAGAGCCCAGAGGCCAGAGGCCCAGTCATAAATCCGTCCCCCACCCCAGTTCTGAGCAAAAACCCTCCTTCCCAAGACTAAAATGGAGTTTTAGGTCGGGGGACTGGCTTTGCTCCAGGGCACAGTAAGGACGAGCCAGGCCGGGATCCCACGGGTCGATCCCACAGGTCGTGACGCTGGAGAGTCGAGGGAGTGGGCCAGGGGACAGACGCCGCAGTGAACACTCACAAACCACAGTGGCTCTGAAGCTATGAGCCAGGATCAGGGTAAAGAATGCAGCTGCGACTGAAATACAGAATTCTGTAAGCCCTATCCAATAAAATGTAAATCCCTGCGTCTTCCACTCTGTCCCCTGCCCATGAGAAAACCGGCAATCTTTTTTTTTTTTTTTCCAAGGCTGGAGGACAGGGCAGTAAGAAGGAAAGGGAGGAAATGCTGAGGCCACTAAGTGGGGCTGTGGCTGAGCCGGGATATGCCACCCCCACTCATCCTATAGAAAAGAATTCTCTCTCCCCCTCCCCTTGCTAACATATGGGCTGTTGGGAAAAAGGCCCAGTAAAGGCAAAGGGAGGAAAACACTCAGCACATTCTTTCTCCTGCTTTGATCTCAAGTGTAACTGCAGCAAAGGGCACAGGAGTTGAGAAGAAAATATGGGGGGTAGGAGAGCATGAGAGCAAAATCTGGTGTAAAAAGGAAAAGGGTGCTTCCCTTACCCTACGCTTGAATCTGCTGGGAGCTTTACTCCCAGACTGCAAAAACAGTGAGACAGAAGAGGAAGTATACGTGGGGGTTTGGGGAGCAATCACAGACAGAATGGAGATTTAAGGATCCCTTGTGATCCCCGAGATGACCCTGAGAGCATCAGTTGGGGGACTGGATGAGAAGTCACAGCAGACATGTGGATTTTTTGAGGGGGTGAGGAGCCAGGAACAGTGAGGTCTTCACCGAAGGAGTGACCACTTGATCTGTTCTTTGGCTGACTGCAGCACCTGCAGGGACAAGGGCGGCAGTGAGGGGCTTGCCTGGGGCAGGGCAAGGTCCGAGACCGGGGCTCTCCTTCCCCTCACTTGCCTTCCCTGTCCTTAGAGGAGAATGGCAAATACAAAATCCCCAAGGGTAGAGGGATGGGAAGAAGCTCTCTAAGGCCCTAGAGGGTTGTCAGTTTGGGAAATTCCAAAAAAATTCAAATCCACTGGGGGGATGAAGAGAGAAGAGGTATACCTGGGAGGAAAGAAAAAAACTGGGGGTTACTGGACATATGTTGGAAAGGAGGGGTTACCACATCCAGATGGACTTCTTGGTGAGAATTCCAAATAGAAAACAGAATCCCTCCCTTGCCTCCCGCATCAGGTAGGCAATCTATCCATTAAGGAGCAGGATGGATCTGCAAACCTGCTTATTCTAGGATATGCATTTCCAGCTTAGCCTCATTTGAATAATAAGAAAAGAGAGAGAGAGAGAGAGTGTGTGTGTGTGTGTGTGCACGCGCACGCACACAGACCATCTGTTTAAGGCAAGCCTCTGCTGGGGAATAAATCACTGAATGAGGCATCAGGCAGGGAGGGTTTGAAGGGTACAGAGCAAGGCTGACAGCCACTGCTCACAGCAAAGTGGGACAGGAGTTGGTGGGCAGGGCGTGTTGGCTGGATAAGGCCCAGTCCTCTGGAATACGAGGGAGCCAAGAAAGATGGGTCTTCAGTCTCTAGACTCATTCAGACTTGGGCTGGGATGGAATGCTACTCCAGCCTCTTTAGTGGCCCCATCCATCCTGGAGAGGAAGAAAGGAGAAAGTCCTACCTGAGACACGGTCTGCTCCGTGAGGGGGACATCTTCACCCTACGGCACAGAGAGACAAACATTTAGCACGGGAGAAAGCTGGAGTAAGACCTGACCGGAGTCAGTAGTGGAGAAGGAAAAGGTGGTCCTTTCAACTGTAGCAGGAGGCAGATGCCCGACTTCTGAGTCCCTTCTAGGTAGGAGAGCCACAGTTTTCTTGGCCAGAGGGACTGTGAGCAGGAAAGGGTCATTTCATCCATCCTCTAAGGCAGGAGGACTTCTTAAAAGATTTATTCCATTCCAAGTAATC
Source organism: Vulpes vulpes (assembly GCF_048418805.1). Taxonomy (NCBI): domain Eukaryota; kingdom Metazoa; phylum Chordata; class Mammalia; order Carnivora; family Canidae; genus Vulpes; species Vulpes vulpes. The sequence continues at coordinate 981,414 of NC_132787.1, forward strand.
AGCAGGTTATCTGATCCTCAACTTGGGGGTGGGGGACCTGATTCCCTAGTCAGAGAAGACCTTCCCTGAATATCAATATCACCAGGGAAAGGATGAGGGGGAGCCAGGGGTAATTTAATGGATCCCGCAAGGCCTGATGGGTAACGACAGCATGTTAATTTGAAGAAATAAACTGCTGCAACAGCAGCCTGAGAAGGGGAAGGCGGGAGTGGGGGGGACCCTCTCTCTTGCCACATAGAGACATATGTTAGAGGAGAAGATTAAACTATGCAAATGGAGCCCACGGCAGTTAAGGGAGAAGATTTCCCATTACCCGGCACTGTCAGCCTTCACTCTGTGGAGGTCAGAGCTGGGACATTCCATGAATGGGGAGATTTGCTTTGCTCAAACACCTCTGCACCCCAAAATTTACTGGTGGGCTCTCCCTATACCCACCATTATCTCCCCAGTGGACTTGGAGACGTCTGTGGTTAACTCAGAGGCCCCTTTTGGAGATTACTACTACCAGGAGAGGACTGAGGTTCTGGCAAATAAATGCTTCCTGAGAGAGAGGTGCTGTCCTCACGTAAGAGTTTAAGACAAGGAAGACACTCCTCTGCCTCACCTGACTGGGATCCGTCCCTAAAGGGAGTAGAAGTCAACCTCAAGCTCCTTTATAATTCCAGACGCATTAATATCAAAGTTTCTTTTATTCATCATTGAGTCACTTAAGGATGTATTAAATGACCCTCTGTGCAAAGACTGTAAGGGACGCTAGGTATCAGGTAAAGGGGCAAAAGTATGCAGCTTCTGCTTCCTCTCTTTGAGACCATGAGAATTTGAATGGGAAGGAGGAGGCCATATGGATTCTATAAGCCCTAACCTTCGTAGGCATTTAGCAGGTCGGCCCTGGAGGGTGAGTAGATGGGGGAAGAAGGGGAGCACACTCCTGCTTACCCTTAATGCCACCCGGTGTACCACTTGCTGGGGATCACTCTCTAGGATCACCCTAAGAAGATAAAGAAGAGACCATCATTCACTCTGTCCTATAAGACAAACTCATTCACTGTAGGGAAACTCTGGTCACTCAGGCCACTCGCCTTAGGACAGAGGCAATTACTCCATCCCCTCACCCTAGATCCAAGGCAGGTCAGAAAACTCACCCTCCATCTACAATTTCATCCACGGCCAAGAAGAGCCCCTCCATGTTCTCCAGCAGAGCTCGCTTTTCTACATTTTTCCTGAGTCCCCAAGAGAAGAGAGAAAAACCAGCTTGTGTGTAAAAGGAACCCTAGGACATTGTTGAGTTGGAGATCCAAAACTAGACCTATAAAATGTCTCCACCAACCACACAGACTAAAAAGTAAATAAGAACTTTTTGGCTTATCCACTCTAAACCTCTTCTTACTCTTAGTTGCTAATAAGTAAGGATCAGGAATGTCAGGAAAGAGATTCAAAGAATATAGGCAATTTCTGACTATTCAAGGGTTGATTATCCAGCTAGTTTCTTCCCTACCTACCGCGATGCTGCTAGTGACACTGCTCGTAAACACTGACATCACTGGGTGGAAAAAAGGAAATAAACAGCTAAACTCAATCTGGAGGTGGCGGGAGGGTGGAGAGGAGTTGAGTGCAAAGTCTATTTGTACTTCAGCTCTGACAACCCTTCTAAGCCTCGCTCCACTCCCCCCGCCTCCTCCTCCCTCACCAGCTCCTCTCAGGCCTTGAAAAGAAGCCCAACTAGGGGGCTGGGAACAGTCGGGCCCTCGTCCACCAGCCTTAGATCCGGTGGTTGTGCATGTGGCCAGTCACATCCGTCAGTCTGACTCTTTCACTAGATCACTGAAATGAAGTCTATTCATTCACCTGGCTAAGAAATAAATCATCCCCTTCCTGAGGAAATCTGAGCCATTCGCCCTGCTGATTTTGTGGGGCTGAGAGCGCCTGCTGTTCTGCTCCGGATGGCGGATGGCTGTCTGTACTGGGTTCACTTGGGAGCTGCTGGGGGAATGAAGTTCAGAGCCCTGGATGTTTTCAGGAAAAGTATCTTATATCTCCTCTGTTGCCCATCTACATGGGGAACAGGGCTGCTGGGGAGGTGGAAAGGGAGGGGAAGGTAAATGGCATATTCTTCCTGTTTTAAAGAAGGGAAAATCTAAGGGCTAAAGTTAAAAAGTGGGAGCGCTGCCTCCTTTCCCAGGGTACTGATGTTACATCTGGGACATTCCTCTATGCTTGCCCTTTCCCTACCCTCTAATGAGGTCTAGGAAAGCACCATAAGGGTGCTCAGGACTCTGACAGAGCCACTGGGTAACATGAGAGTAGACAGACATTGCTCCTCCCCGTCCCCGTTCTTAGGAGAATTATCCCACAGGAGGGACATACTTTCCATCCAGTCCTCCCCATCAGTGCGAATTACTCTGAAATAATAAGCCTCACTTCTCAAGGTAAATCAATTCCCGGGAGCCTCTGCTAATTCCCCCCCAAATCCCTGGGCCTGATGAATATGACTTTCTCTCCCCAACAGATGTCAAGAATGGCCTGCTCACCTCAGCATCTGGCTCAATGAGTCAAAGAGGCAATTCAGAACAGCCATGAGCATCAGCTGTTGGGAGACAGAAGAAGCAGAAGGATAAGGTTCAAGGCCCTGAAAACTGCTACCTGAACACAAAACTCACTAATTCATTAAGCGTCAAAAGACAGAGGCTTTCTTTCACAAAGGACCAAAAGCATAAGGTGAAGACAGAGCAAAACAGAAGAGGACCTGTGAGTTCTCACAGAAATAAATTCTGCTATACGATCCCACAATTTGAGGTCTGTCTTTGGCCAGACTGTTCAAACTTTCCTATCATAGTCCCTAACACGTCTTTACCAACTCTATATGTGTCACCCAGTATCTTAGGTAAAGAAGTCATTGACCAAACAATAGCTCAGCTCAGAGTCAGTGGAAGGAGCATGGCCTTTTGGAGTAAGATAGATCTGGGCTTAAATCCCAGCTGAGCCATTTCTAAATGTGTGACCCCGGGAAAGTTATTAGGTTGAACCATATGAAACTGCCACTTCTGTAGTTCAACAGTGGCCATATGCACGGAATTTCATTACATTCCTCATGGCTTGGTTGCCTCATCTATAAAACAAGGGCACAGGGCAGCCTGGGTGGCTCAGCGGTGGAGCGTCTGCCTTTGGCTCAAGGCATGACCCCGGTATCCAGGGATCGGGTCCCGCATCAGGCTCCCCGCATGGAGCCTGCTTCTCCCTCTGCCTAAGTCTCTGCCTCTCTCTCTCTGTATCTCTTACGAATAAACAAATAACAATTTTTAAATATATTAACCCCAATTTGACCCACCCTAGTAACTCTTTTTTAAAAAAAATATTTATTTATTCATGACAGAGAGAGAGGCAGAGACACAGGCAGAGGGAGAAGCAGGCTCCACGCAGGGAGCCTGATGTGGGATGATCCTGGGACCCCGGGATCACGCCCCGAGCTGAAGGCAGGTGCTCAACCACTGAGCCACCCAGGTGTCCCAAATAAAATCTTAAAAACAAAAAAGAAAGGGCACAAATGCCCATAACCCAGAAGTGCCATAAGATAGAAGTAACAAAGCACTTAAAGTAGTAAGAGCGTCAAAAGAGTTGGTTCTCTCAAACTTTAACTTTTGCTTCAAATTATGTGGGGGCTTATTTCTACTTATCTACTCCTGCAGACGTTGCACCTGAGGTAAGTAGCCTTTCCTGTGCACAGGCAGCAGGTTAGGACTGTACCCACAGTCTTCTCAATTTGATCCATTCAGGATGTATGGCTTCATTCAACATGACCTCAAATATTGTCTAACTCATCCAAACTCAGTTAGGTGTGCACCCTATGTAGCAGGAGGAAGCATCCCTCCATCCTTGACCACACCTCAGAAATCCATCTTTTATGGATGCCTGGGTGGTTCAGTCAGTTAAGTGTCCAATTCTCAATTTTGGCTCAGGTCATGATCTCAGGGTCATGAGATCAAGCCCGGTATTAGGCTCAGTGCTCAGCACAGAGTCTACTGGAGATTCTTTCTCCCTCTCTCTCTGCCTCTGCCCCCCACACCCCCACCACTTGCGCTCGCTTTCTCTCTCTCTCAATAAATAAAATCTTTTTAAAAACCTCATATTAGCCCCCCACTGGGTGTAGACATTACTTAAATAACAAAACTGAAAGAAAGAGAGAAAGAAAGGAAAGAAGAAAGAAAGAAAGAAAGAAAGAAAGAAAGAAAGAAAGAAAAAAAAGAAAGGAAGGGAAGGGAAGGGAAAGAAAAGAAAAGAAAAGAAAAGAAAAAAGAAAAGAAAAGAAAAGAAAAAAGAAAAGAAAGAAAAGAAAAGAAAAGAAAGAAAAGAAAAGAAAAGAAAAGAAAAGAAAAGAAAAGAAAAGAAAAGAAAAGAACGAGCAAGCAATTGGGGGAAACGTCCACTCTAGGCTGATTTGCTAGACCACATCTGTGAGGTCAACAGTGATCTCTGACAACTTCTTTACCCCAGAGGGACGTGGCACTCCTGGGGTCCAGACCCAATGACTATGTCCTGCCTTTGGTTTAGGAAGTGGGATCAGAGAGAGCGAAGAGGAGTGGGATTCTCACCTCATTTTCGTAGGAGCTGCCAATCACATAGAAATAGAGATCGATACTGCTCTTGTACACCACCGTCAGGCCTTCCAAGAGGGCGATTTCACCTGGGGAGGGGGAGAAAGGGAAGGTGGAAATAGTGGATGGCCTGAGATCAGGAAGTAAGACAGGAGTTGCCACGAACCCCTGGTACCCAGCTCTTTGGGCTTAAGTAAGGTAAGTCCTAACAGCCCCCAAAGACCAAAGTTCGCCTGCTCCTTCCTTCTGAGTGGTAGCACAAGAAGGGAAGTACAAACTTGGGGGAATCAAAATGTATCTTCTCCTAACCACCTCCCCAACAACTACCCTTATTTCCCTCCTTGTATAGGAGACAGGATACTAGTCGATCCTTCGGAGGTGAAAATGCAGAGCGGTCACCTTTACAGACTTCCATTTACCTGCCCTAATGGATGCGGTACAATAAGCAGAGCTGCAGTTAAATTTGTCAAGTGAGGCTCATAAATCCAGGGACTAGACAGGTAGCTAACAGCCAACCTTCCAGCACGGTATTCCCGCGTGAGGTACACTCACCTCCCCATTACATTCTGAAGAGTTTATTATATGAGGGGAGGAGGAAAAAAGAGAAAAAGGAGGCAGTCATTTTATCCTTTCTCTGCAGTCCTGCTGCCACCCCCTGCCCACTATGGTTCCCCCAGCACAGGGAGCAGCGAAAGGAAAATGACCTACTGTCAGTCCGATGGGTCTTGTTGAAAATGTTCTTCTCAAAGGCCTTTTGCTCCTTGACACTGGGGTAGGTGTCGTCATAGTACTGGTCGAGGGAAAGGAGATGGGTTGGGTCATTAGAGCTGGGAGCCCAGAATGATTAGTGACTGTGTTTTGCCCTGGATCTTGGATTTCTCGCCTTTAAGGCATGGGGTGAGGGAAAAATACTGGCACGAAGGAAGAACTACGGAGGTAGGGAATGGTCAGTGAGTAACTGAATATAAACAAAAACAAAAACAAAAACAAAACTCTCGTAAAGACCCTGCCATAAGCATGCCCACCTCACATCCCTAAGACCCTAAGGACGGAGGCCTGTGATGAAGCTCTACCCCTGTCTGCATTCTGGGAGAGCAAGCCTGAGGCCACTCTCATCCAGTGCTTCCTAGGGGCTACCCCATGGCAGGGAGTAGGGAACACAAAAGGCACTAGGGCACAGAACACGCCTTTTAGACCCTCACTCACACTATGAAGCTGAGGAATGGGAATGGGGAAAGGCTGCAAGAAGCTCCTCTAAAGAAAGGCAAACCCGACTCAATCTCTCGCAGATCTCAGCTCTCTTTTCTGCAAACTGAAAGAAGCAGGAGACAGTCGAGCACATTGTTGAGCCCACTCCCAAGCTCTCCCTGGCTGGCAAGGGGTAGAGATACAGGCTGCTAAATCGCTCTGCTCTTTAGGGGCTAATCCGTCGCAGTCAGCTGAAGACCTATGACAGGTCTGGCATTTAGTAACTGGATAACTGTTTCAAAAGGTGTCCTGCATAGTTACATCCAATTACAGGGAGGAACAGCTGGTGAATTCTAAACTAATCTCTACCTGCTGATTGATTTATGCTGTGCTCGCCCGGAGTGAATACACCAGGGACAGAAAAAATTTCCACAGGAGGGGGAGAATATGGAGGGAGAGGAGAGGGGTGTCCTTCCTCCTCTCTTTCAATAGATCCAAAGTTAGAAACATCACACTGGGAACGTCAGGAGGTAACAAGCCTGGTGGTGACTGCAGACCTAGGGCTGGAACTCTGGAACTGCCAGGAGAATTCCTGGAAAAACCCAGGCAGGGTGACAAAGCAGGAGGAGAGGGGACAGGAGTGACGGGCCTGGGCAACCTGCTTCTCACACCCAAACACTGTATTGTTCAGAAACCAAGGTTCCCAAGCTTTTCCCTGCTCTGGTACAACAAAGGAGGTCAGAATCTGTGGGAGGCAAGTATGGAAGCAGGGCAACCAAGACACAGAAACGGTTTTATCTGGAGTAGGCACAAGAAAGAATAATTCTCAGAATTATAGCATCAAGGACTATGAAACAGGGGCAATCCCAAATCCAAATTTCAAAATAAGTCTTTGTCTTGCTCCTAAATGAATTTCAAAGGGAATCTCACCTTGGCAAAAAGTCGATCTCCATCATTGTCCAGAATCAGGATGGCTTTGACAGTATACAGGGAGGGTTCCTGAAGAGATATGAACATACCTTCAGTCCTGAAGGCTCCTGCCACCCCTGGCAAACCACGTATCTTCCCCTAGTCCCAGTGGGGCTGCAAGGGGATACAGAGGTGCCTCCGTAGTATGTCCCCTATCCCCTATCCCGAATGGTTACAATTAGACAATCCCCACGGAGAACGATCAAGTGGTGAATGAACTGAATGGGGGGGGGGGGGGGCTTTCAACAAAGGACTCTAAAGCAAGCAGCATCAGAGAAACAGTTTCTCTGAGCCAGACTCACAGAGGGTTTAATAAAGGTAGGTCATGCTCTTATTTTCAAGTATTATGCTACAGTTATTTTCCAAATTACCCTCTCTCCCTGGTCTCCCATGTGCAGGTAGGTATGGAATGCGACCAGATTAATTAGTAGGCACCGCACGAGGCTATCTGAAAATAGGGTTGAATGCCCTAGTGTACTTGAAGTTTCTGCAGTCCCAATGCAGTAGCAATGCAGAGGCATAAAGCAAGCCTTCCCTACACCACCCACACACCGAGCAGAGGGAAACGAGCACGCATGCGTGCACACACACCCATACACACAAACACACCAGTTCTGAATGCAGCCCAGTGAGACATCCATCTTCCAAGACTTCCCCTATGATCCCAAGTCCTCTAGTACACCCCCAACCACTACCACTTAACCTGCCAAGACAAAAACCAATCTGAATTTTGGAGGAATTAAGTAGTAAGAAAAGGATCTACGAAGCCTGGAGCCTGGATATAATGAGCAAGAGGGGAGTGTTCTTTTACTACCAAAAATCAAATTTTGAGGATAATAGCTCTCATGAAGGAACTGCAGCCTCAGCCTTAATGGTTACACTCAAACAAATGCAAAACATAGCACTTTGCAAAAGCTCCTCTACTCCTGCAACTTCTAGGGAACCGGCTAACAGAAGAGGAAGAGGAAGGAAAGGGAGGCAGTGTGATGTGTATGAAGGGTCTGCAGGCTCACATTCCTCGAATTTCTTTCTTTCATTCTTTCTTTTTAAAATTTTTTTTTAAGCAGGCTCCACGCCCAGTGTACTCACAACCCCAACATCAAGAGTCGCATGCTCTGCCAACTGAGCCAGGTGGTGCCCCTCACATTCCTTGAATTTCTAATCAACATTACTTACCATTGCTATCCCTCCCCTGTGCTATGAGACAGGGCTGTTGCTTTGCTGCCTCCCTTTCCTGGCCTTACTTAGGAAACCCGCAGTCCTCACAGGGGCTAAATATAACCTCCAAGCATGTGTTTAACAAAGACCCAAGAGTGAAGATGGAAGAATTATTGCCAAGGATCCTGAAACTGCAACCTCTACAAAGGTAAACTGTCCCATGAGGCTCCAGGAGGTTTATGGTTCCACGAAAAGAATCAACCGTACCTCGGGGAGTTAAGAATGAGAGTAAAGGGAACCCAGTCTTTTGACAACAGGGTGATGAAGAATGCGTGCTTTCCCCACTTGGAATTCTTGAGAATAGCAATTTTTGTGTTTTGCTCATTGATTTATTCCAAGTGTCCTGAACAATGTGTGACATACACTAAACTCTCAGTACCTGCTGAATGATTAAGAGAATTAATGAAGTTTGAGAATAAAGAAAAACTTCCTGAAGCAGTAAGCATCTAGGGGACCCTCTTATAAGGAGACTTCCAGATACAGGGAGACACTCTGCTGTGGCCATCTTGGGTGACATTACTACCAATTTCTCTCTCCTCTGATAAACACTCCTCAGAGACGCCCACCTATACACATTACCCGCTGGAATAAATACACTGTCTGACTAAGGAACTCTGCGTCTGGCAGAGGGCAGTCCCCCAGAGGATCATCTAAAAGGTCACAAGTAGAGGAGCTTTCCTAACTCTTGAACCCCACAGAAAGCTCTTCCCATAAAGCAGGCTCGATTCTATAGCAACTGGATCCTCAATTCATCAAAAAGGGAGACACCAATGGGAACGAGTGTCCTTAATAAGAGGAAAAGAAGCCCACAGGGAAGGAAATTCACAAGAGATCATTTTCCCTACAACCTCTTCCCTGGAAATCCTTGGCTCTGTTCCTCTCTCCACATTCACAGGAACACTGGAGAGCTTCCTAAAGGTTTACGCTGGGCACTGATCTGGCATCGGTGACTGGTTCCTGCAGCCACAGACTCTGGCATCCCTCGAAAGAATGGGATGGATCCCAAAGAAAAGAAAGACTCTCTTAGCCAATGGGGTACGAGTGCCTACAACTGCTGGCAAAGGCAGAAACAGATCCCTGGGCTAACCCCAAAATAGGAACTGGATCTCTGTGGGAAGGATGAAAGACGGGCAAAGGCAGGCAGGGGAAGACCAGACCCAGCCTACCAGCGCTCTCAGGAGGGCAGAGGCGCTGGAGAAAAGGCTGATCATTTCAAACTTCAAAGGAGTAAGCACACGAAACACAGCCGAGAACTCAGCCCTGAGTGGAGAAGCTGCTCCAGTTCTCCACCGTGCACCGCGGGAGCCAGCAGCTTCTCCTTTCCTTCTCCTGCCACGTCCCGACTGCCGCCGGGGGGGCCGCCACCTCTCAGGGGTGGGGAGGCCACGAGTTCCTCTCCTACCATAAAACCAGCCAGTTTAAAGGCCCCAGAAGCCATTACTGATAATGTAATTTCATCTTAAGTTTTTGCAAAGGGCAAGTTTATAAATAACTCCTGGCTATTGAGAAATGGGCCTCCCGGACAAGGGACTAGGCCCGACCTTGTAACATATTAAATGCCGATGGCTGAAAAAGACCCTACAAGCTTAGGGCCATGTTCAAAGGACCTTAAAGGTCTATTCTTCCCTCCCATTCCCCAATGTGTAGCTGCTAGAAAGCTTTCGAGACAAAGTTCTGTGATGCACTGACTTTCAGAGAGCCACAGCCTGAGTGTATAACAGAACTTCACCTCAAATGCTAATTGTGCCTGGGAACGACAGGCAGGCAGGCTGGCTTGTGGGAGGTTGGGCGGCTCAGACACAGATTTCCTTGTATGTTTTTATTATCAAGAGAACTAGACCGGGCTCCTCAGGAGAGCTGAAACAACACGGAACAAGCAACCAGCCTGCTGCAAAGGCCTCTCTGATCTCAATCGGAGGCTTTCTGAAGCCTGGTGGAAAACATCATCTCCCAGCACCCCCGCCCCCGGCAGAGGGGACAAGCCGGGGCCGCCGTTCCCAGTGCTGCCCCCTGGGGGCCCTCGAATGACCTGCAGCTTTCTCAGGATAACAGCAAAAATCTTAAAAAGGCAGCTCTGCATAAAAGCTCTCTAATTGTGTGTCTCCTAAGTCAAACTAGGAGAGATGGGTTCTGAAAAAGCACCGAATTAAGTCAGTTCACAACGTACACAGTAAGAGGGCACCCTGGGATAAGATCACGAAACGCCACCAGAAGGGCCTGGGATTGCAGCAGGCAGACAGGATATTTGAGGGCTAAGCCTGATCATTTAATTCACGGGGGTGGGGTGGGGGGGGGGTACGACCAAGAAGCCTCTGTGGAGTTAGAGGATGCCATCCAAGCGGCTGAAAGGACACAAGTAAGAATCCGGCTGAGATTCCTAGAAAGTTCTTCATTTTCCACTTATAAAGAAATCTTTATGGCCATGCCAAAAGTAATACCCTGGCTTGGCAATAGGTCCTAAACAACAAGAAACAAGATGCTCTTCCCTCGACCCTATTTATAACGTAAAACCAAGACAGGATACCGCTCCCAGCTCCACAGAGCTAAGCAGGTATTGCTCCCTGATTCTGTGCCAACTTCTTTAAAATGAAAAGCTCCTCTGGGGTTGAGGGCTTCAATTTGTCAGCCACGACCCAAGGGACTTCAAACGAAAAGAATTAGCTCAAGGCTTCGACAAGGAAGCACAGTGTTTACACACTACCCAAAGGTTTGCTTGGATTCAAGCACAACTCAGGAGAGACTAGGAGCCACAGGTACCAGAGAACGGAACCCAGATGCCATGAGACCAGGTACTGGCTATAAAGAGGAAACCGAACACGAGTCTTAGGAAGGAAGAAGTGACGTCAGGAAGAGACACCTAGAGAATCTTCCTACCTGACACAGATACAAAACGTGAAAGCGCAGCGACTGCCCACAACTCATGACCTACAGGAGAAAATGTCTCTCAACACTTAAAATCCTTTGTTATAATCTGGGTCCGCCATTAACTCAAATTCTACCTTTCTTGGGACTCCACTGCTTCATCAGAGAACGAGAGGCCTGACCCAGATCAATTAAAGTGAATACCTTAAGTTACAGCAGACCTCTTGGGTAAGCTGGTGAAATCTATGCACCCTGTTCCCAGAAAAATATACATTCACAAATTTTTATGATTTCATGGAGCTCAGAATTAAATATGATACTTGGTGAGGATAATAAGATCATGTGGAGAGGGGAGGGGAAAATAAGGGGAAATGAGTGATACTTTTGTAAATCACCCCCCTTTCCTCTGCCTGGCACCAAATCATGATTTCAACAAATATGTGTGTGGCCTTCATAAATTAATGAATATGACTGAGAAAACCAACGCAGCCAGCAGGGGGAGCAAAGGTCAGCACCTTTCAATGACTAAATTTGGCGGCTATGAGACAGGAAGGACAAAGATAACCAAGCCCAAGCTCTTCAGGAATGCAAAATTTTTTAAATATTTTATTTATTTATTCATGACAGAGGGGGAGAGAGAGAGAGAGAGAGGCAGAGACACAGGCAGAGGGAGAAGCAGGCTCCATGCACCAGGAGCCCGACGTGGGACTCGATCCCGGGTCTCCAGGATCTCGCCCTGGGCTGCAGCGGTGCTAAACCGCTGGGCCACCCGGGCTGCCCAGGAATGCAAAATCTCAAGTCCTCTCTTAAAATTCAAAAAGCCGGGAGCCTGGCTGGCTCAGCTGGTTGAGCAGGCAACTCTTAGTGTCAGGGTTGTGAGTGTGAGCCCCACATTAGGCTGAGAACTGATTTAAAAAAATTTTTTTTAGAAAGTCGATCTGCAGGATTTTTCCCCGGGGGCCACACAGTAAAATCTCCAACTACTATGAAGGTGAAAGAATTACAGAAACGCAGCACTGGCAAGAGGAGGTGAACAAGCAGAAATCAAAGTACCCGCACCCGGGGCCTGACAGCAACATTGGAACCTCCTGCCTTCCCAGGTCTGTAACCCAAGCGCCCTCATTTAAATACCATTCGGTAAAGGGAAAAATCAAGTGGAACTAGATGTACTTCTGCCGAGTCCTGGTTAGTCCTGGTTACGATCATGTCTAAGGCTATCCGTGCCCCCGCCCCGTCTGCTGGTCTGAGAACGAGCTGACAGCCTCTGTGCTCACCTTACCGTCTACCAACCCAGAATTCCAAGTCACACTCGGAGGGGTCACTGCTACCCTCTGCCCCGGTCTGTCACCCTCTGAGACATCCACAAATAACAAACGGAGTTGAAGGAAGTTGGCAGAGCGACCCAAAGCTGTGGCTCTAGGTGGGGACTATCTGCCTTGCCCGTGTGAAAACGAAACAGCCGGAGAGACGTGCGCTTCACCTGCAGCCTGTGATTTAGGTCACAGGGCAGAAAAGACTTCTGAAGCGATGGGCGTGGTCTAACGCCAGAAAACCCCCGAAAGCTAGGAAATGTAAGGAGAAGAGAACTCCTCTAATAATGTGACCTGAGAGCGAGCCTCTTCTGTGGGGAATCAGGCAAGACAGACGTGAGAAGGCCTTTGCCAGGCCTGGCACCTCCTAATGCGCACGTTCCCCAGGTCCGGCCCAGCGGGGTCAGCGGCCCGCGGGCCCTCTGCGCTCATCCGCCTCATCACTCCCGCACAGGAGGACCGGCAGGCACAGATTCCTTATTCCTGTTCGACCCTTTATCTGCTTCTCGACCTCCCCTTTCCGTAACTAGTCGTCTTGTCAGTATCCTAACCCTAACCAAGTCGGGTCAGTGGAGTAAAAAACAGTAGCAGATATCTAGATGAAAAAGACCCTAAGCCTGCCACTAGCCTCCCTCAAATAACGGGATCATTGCATTCATCCTCTGCCTCACAGGGAAGACCTGGCTTCTCAAAGACCTGGCTTTCTTCACATGGAGACCCCCTCCTCCTCTCTCGACCGTGTGACAGCTCCCCTAGACCTCTGATATAATTTATACCTTGCCAGGGACCAACTCTTTCCCACCACTGTGAAGGAGAGGGAAAAAATATATATAAATACGTCGGAAATCTATAACGAGGTCTTCTTGGAGGGCAAGACATGGAGAGAGTTAGAAGCAGCGTCAATTGCTCTTTGGGGGTTTTAGTTCAAGCCGAGGTCTGCTTCCAGCAATCAACCATTAAAACAAGCCGGCCAGAGTAACAGCACAGTTTATTCTGATCATTTAATTTGAAGTGTCAATAAATTAAACTTCAATCAATTAAACTAGGTGTGCAATAACCCAGATGGACACCCCGACACCAACATAATCACAATAAAAATTTTTATGGCTGCCAGGGACCTCACCGGGGGCAGTGCTGGCACTGCTTGCGCCCTCGCTGAGAAATATATCTCCACAGTGCAGGAACGAGGAGATTGCTTCTTCTAACGAAATGGAGGGGCCAGGCACCGGCAAGGACGCAGCTGGGAGAGGGGCACAGGGGACTGCCAGGAACGAGATGGGAGTGCTTTGGGGGCTTAATGTAATTGATACCTTTGCCCAGAGCAGGGGGAGGGGGCATTTAGGCCAAGTACCTCTACTGTTAGTGCCAAAGGAATTTAACAAAAGCCCCATTAAGATGATTCAGGAAGCGAAGGCCACGGAGCAATATCAACCTTTAAGTCATTGATGTATTCCGCATAGTTTCCTCCTCCATATATACGCACCCTCTTGTGCACTCTGGATGCCCTGATTTTTGAATGAGGCTTAGAATTCGGGATTTGGCCACTGTAGAATAAAAAAATGTTACTAAAGGGAGAGAAAGGGTAGAACTAAGTCTGGTCTGAAAAACACTGGAAAAACGCTCAAAGTGAATCTAGAGAGGATGAGGAAAAATGAAACCTCTGAGGAAAGATTTAAGGATCTAGACTGCTAGAGTAATTCATTGGAGGAAAAAAAAAAGGTAGAGGAGGAAGGGGTAAGTCATTATCTTTAAGATTTCATTGGTTATTAATGGAGAATGGTGACCCGCAGAGATCCCTCTCCATTCACAGCGAAGAAAGGAAGAACCAGCAGAAAACAGCAGGAGAGAGGAAGCCGAGTCCAAAGATGCAGGCTGGGAGCCCTATAAAGCACTGGGAAGAGAAGGCGATGAAAGGGTCTCTTTCCTTAGAGACCACCAGAGGACCTGAGAAAAGATCAGACAAATCTGCTTGAAACCTAGGGCCAGGTTACCTAACTCAAGAAAGAAACGTGACCCACTGTAAAGTACCTAAATGAAGGGCACCTACTGGTAATTAGAAATCCCCATAATCAGATCAAATTTCGGCAGATGTTTCTTCTTGACCCCCTCTAGATTTCCCTTCCCTTCTCAATATCCTATGGCTGTGAGCCTCGCAGAGGTGGGGAAAGAAGAATATACTTTGATGAGATTTCCCCAGAGGTCCAGAAACCTGGAAACAAATGTGAAAGGAGGAAGCCGACAAGAACTTTAGAAGGTGTCTGCCCTGTTTGAGGAGTGGTTTGTTAAATATTATCACATTACGGTAAACTCTAGTTCAGGAGAGACCTAAGGTAAGATCCATGGATTCCTCATACTTTTCACAATGAAGATGGGAATTTAAGTAATCAGATGCTGCTGGGTAAACAGCGGAGGGGGTGAGGTTTAAAAGGACCAATGCAGGAGGGTGATTCTGAGTCCAATGGGGCTCAATTTCTTGGGCCAATTCGTGAATGTAAAGAGAAATAAAAATTTAGGAAGTATCACCTGATTTTCAACTAGGGTTCCTCATCCGAAGCACCGAATCCTAAAAACTATTTAAATGACTACTTTTTTCTAACTTCTCCCAAGGATGGTACAAACTAGTACCATTGTGGATACAGAGAAGTTGATTCATTACATTAATGAATGCCTTAGGGCTTCATTCTCTCCTAGAACTCTGGTTGAGAAAAGGCTGGAACAGTGAGAAAGATCAATAAATTATTAATTGGAGGCCAAAATTATAATGAGATTGTAAAGAGCAAAAAAAAAAAAAAAAGTCTTGGAGAAAGGCTAACCCAGAGGAGGGAAAATACTGGCTTATTATCGTAAGACCTCTGAAGACCAGCACACGTGTTGATACCTATTAGTACTTTGTCCCCAACAAAAGCTTTACGTAACTGAGGTTTAAAAGTACGATTCTGCATACTAAAGAGGTACAAAGTCCACGATGAGAACACCTACAGTAACATGAGAGAGAGAGAGAGACAGTCTGGGAGGATGACGAATCAAAATTTAATCCCAGTTTTGACACGTGCTTCCCTGAGCAATCCCTTTCCCCTGTAATTCGGTTTCCCCTAACTCCATTACGTAGATTTCCCATGACGAAGCATCAGTGTGGTTTTAGAACCAAAGTTCTGGGATGCTTGAGGAGGTTCGAAGGGATGTGTAAAGGGGCGTCGTAGGTACAGATCAAAATGGATCTAAGGAAGCAGCAGATTGCAGACTTCACGGAGGAAGCGGAGGCTGAAAACCGAGGTAAGGGAAAACGTGAGGCTTTCACACACGCCTCCTTCCCCTCACCACTACACACCGATCCCTCGTTAAGAGGGCTCCCAGGACCCTGTCCTCACTCTCGCACCTTTCAGCAGGCTCCCTTGTAAACAGATGGACGAGCGCATTTTAAAATTTTCTAAAGATTTCCGAAGAAATCAACTCCCTGGAGTATATCCTACTGTGTGTAAACAACACTGGCTCGGGGGACGCCCGGGGGGCTCAGCGGTTGAGCACCCGCCCTGGGCCCCCAGGGCCTGATCCTGGAGACCCGGGATCGAGTCCCCCATCAGGCTCCTGCGTGGAGCCTGCTTCTCCCTCTGCCTGTGTCTCTGCCTCTGTGTCTCTCATGAATAAATAGATAAAATCTTTAAAAAAGGGAATACTGGCTAACTGCCTGGTGCAAAAAAATATCTTATTAAAAACTACTCAGGGCCTGCCTGGGCTCCTTGGTGGAGCCCGCGACTCTTGACCTGCAAGTCACAAGTTTGAGCCCCACACTGGGTGTGGAGATTACTTAAAAAAAAAAAAAAAAAAAAAAAAAAAAAAAGTTAAATCTAAGAATTTTGCAAGACTCAGATTCCAAGCCTTGACCGATCCGTACAGTCTGAAGGAGCTATCCCTATCGTTGCCCTTTTGGGGGAGAAGAACTAAAGCCCGTCATTCCGGACGTGTGCATGTGCTGGGGCTGGAGGAACAGCCACGGGAGACACCGTCTCTGGGAAGCGGCTGGAATTCGGCTCCATCACGGGGGCACCCGGCGCTCACCCCGGATCCTAAGGGCGAAGGAAGGCGCCCGCGGCCTCTAGAGGAGCCAGGGCATGACGTCCCGGGTCGTGACGCGGAGCCCCCGCAGGAATCCTCCGGCTCAGTTCTCAGGAAGACGCAACGGTATTTTATTGGTTCTAAGAAGCAGAAGGGATCCTCGGGGCGAGGAACGCCCGCGCCCCTTTAGCCCCCGAGACTGTCCCGCACGCGGAGGGCGCGTGAGCACCGCGCACCCTGCACCGGGGGCTCCTGAACTCTTGGTGGGGAGCGGAAAACAAACAAAACAAACAAAAAAAAACCACCCCCAAACCGGAGAAGAGCAGGGGGGCTCCGGGGTCACGTCCCCAGGCCGCGCCGGGCGCACCAGGCGTTCCAGGGCTGCGGTGGGACACGCCCGTGACGACACACCTACACCGCGGGGTCGGAGGGATGACGTCAGAGGGAGGCGTCTCGGGGCTGTGACGTAATCCCCCACGGAGGCCGAGCGTGGCGACCCCGAGGGCCCCAGAGGCGGGGCCCGCGCGCAGGGCCGCCGCCCAGAACGCCGAGGGGGCGCGCCCCGAGAGGCCGCGGCCCCGCGCGTGGACGGCGCCCGCGGCCCTCGACTTCCCACGGGCTCGCCCTCCCGGAAGGGCTCCCCCCGCCCCCCGCGGCCTCAGCGCCTACGGCCCCTGGACTAGGCCGCGCGCTCAGCCCGCGGGCCGGCGGAAGCGTCGGTCCCCGAGGGCCACCCGGAGGTGCCCTGGCGACCCCCGCCCGCCGCGGGCGAACCCCAGCTCCCGGCCCCCGTGGACGCCGCAGCCGCTCGGCCGCCCCTCCGGCTCCTACCAAGATCAGCGCCTCCATCTTGCCCCGCAGCTGGTGCCGACGTGGAGCCGCAAAAGCAACGCCGCCGCTGATTGGCCCTGCTTCCCCGCTAGGCCCCGCCCAGGGCGAGGACTATTGGATGGTGTCCTACCGGCGCTCGGCCCGCTGGCCAATCAGAATGCTCGCTTGCTGAGCGGAAGCGGACTGTCCAACCAGAAGGCGCGGGCCTTTGACTGCCAGTCTAAACACTCAGTAGAACGCCACAACGTCACGGCTGGAGGGGGCGGGAGGGTCAGGGGGCGGGGTTGTTTCCATGGGGAGCGGAGGAAGCGATTGTGAATCTTCAATTGGCAGAGCGGGGAGCACGTGGTGTCGGCGGCCCGATTTCGCCACTTTGATCGCGCTGCCTTTAGGGGGCGCTGTGTCTCCTTGGCGCTCGGCGCGCGCGGCTCCGGACCCGCGGCGGCCCCGAGCATCGCTGCGAGAGCCCGCGGGGGGCCCGGGAAGCACGGGAAGCCACGGGGCTTCCAAAAGCAGATTTTCAGGGGTCGCCCGTGGTGGGGGGAGGAGGGGGCTCAGCGGGTGAGCACCTGCCCTCGGCCCAGGGCGTGACCCCGGGTCACGAGATCGAGTCCCGCTTCAGGTCCCTGCAGGGAGCCTGCTGCTCCCTCCGCCTGTGTCTCTGCCTCTCTCTGTGTCTCTCATGAATAAATAAATAAAATCTTTTAAAATAAATAAATAAATAAATAAAAGCAGATTTTCTTTGACCAGACGTGAAACGGAAGGAATGTTGTTAGAGCTTGGAGGCCTGAGAGAGTAGGAGACTAAGGAGCAGAGGGTCCAGGACAAGGAGGGTGCAGGGAGCAGGGTCTGCGGTTTTCCAGTAGGGACGAGCTGTTGCAAAACGAGAAAAGAGAAGTTTACAGAATGCAGGGATTTCACAATATGGAAGGTTTTTTTTTTTTTCTTTTTTTTTCTTTTTTTTTTTTTTTTTATGAAGTTTAGCTTTCCCCTAATCTCCTCCCCCACCCCCTCCCCAGGTTTGTTGGTCCCAAAACTCCTCTTAGGTCAGGGACACCTCTTTGCCATATATTGTCTCTAAAGAGGTGGTTTTTTTTCTCCCCCATTTCTGACAATTACATCTTCAGGAACTCTCCAAGAAGAGCATCCAAACCTACCCAGGAGTTTGTTTTTTTTTTTTGTTTTTTGTTTTTTTTTTGATTGCAGAGTAGAGTCAGAGGGCCTTAGAGAGGAGTATAGAACAATACAAACCAAACCAAAGAGTTAACTGGTATGAAGGAAGGTATGTGATTTTCTGGTAAAGTCCCAGGTGACAAGCCTTGTATCTGGAGGAAGTAAAGGGCTCAGCCTTTATTTGTTCTGAATGGGAAGTTATTCAGACATTTAGCATTGTGTCAAGGTTGTCCTTGGCTTGGCAGCTTAATGATAAAGCTAACATTTAATGACAATCTGCTCTGTGCCAGGCACATGCTAAATCTTTGAATGGGTTGTTTAATATTTTTATTTATTTTTTAAATACTAAAAAAAGTTAATCTATTATAATTTATTTTTTTAAGATTTTATTTATTCATGAAAGAGACACAGAGAGAGAGAGGCAGAGACACAGTCAAAGGGAGAAGCAGGCTCCATGCAGGGAGCCCCATGTGGGACTGGATCCCGGGTCTCCAGGATCACACCCTGGGCCAAAGGCAGGCGCCAAACCGCTGAGCCACCCAGGGATATCCTTATAATTTATTTTATTTAACGATCTAGAAAGGTCACAGTCATCAGCAGCTCCAGTGCAGTTTCAGGTGCAATTGGGAATTCAGGAATCACTGTGGAGCTGTTAGGGTAGCAAAACTTGTAGGTAAAATAGGTGTATGCTTTTGATAGCACACATGAAGGGATCTCTCTATTTTTTATTTATCTTTTTTTTTTACTTATTTATTTATTTATTTTTTTAAAGGAATCTGTCTAAAACTGACTCCATTACTTTTTTTCTTCCTTTCTTTTCTCTTTTTAAAATAGGCTTCAGGCCCAGAGTAAAGCCCAACACAGGGCTTGAATTCACAACCCTGAGATGAGGACCTGAGCTGAGATCAAGAGTCAGAGATTTAATCAACTGAACCACCTAGGTGCCCTCATTAGTTGTGGTTTTTTTTTTTTTTAAGATTTTATTTATTTATTCATGAGAGACACACACAGACACAGAGAGGCAGAGACACAGGCAAAGGGAGAAGCAGGCTCCATACAGGGAGCCCGACATTGGACTTGATTCAGGATCTCCAGGATCACGCCCTGAGCCAAAGTCAGGCTCTAAACCACTGAGCCATCCAGGGATTCCCGCCCCTCATTAGTTTTGTTCTCTGCAAGCTGACCTGGGCCACTCAACATGGCTTTTCTTGTTCCCAACGTTAGTGCATGTTCTCTCTTTTTTTTTTTAATTTATGATAGTCACACAGAGAGAGAGAGAGATGCAGAGAGAGAGAGAGATGCAGAGACACAGGCAGAGGGAGAAGCAGGCTCCATGCACCAGGAGGCCGACGTGGGACTCGATCCTGGGTCTCCAGGATCGCGCCCTGGGCCAAAGGCAGGCGCCAAACTGCTGTGCCACCCAGGGATCCCGCATGTTCTCTTTTTACAATAAATTCATGACCATCAGAAGATACCAATTTGATATACATGGCAGCAGGGCCTTCACAGCCACCATAGGTTTTCTCCAACCATTATGTTCTTATTAAATTTGAATTTACTTCCACAGGAATGTTAGTAGTTTCTCACCAGCCCTACAGCCACCGCAGCCACCTCAGCTACCTCGCCAGGTCCCCATGCCCAGCCACAGCCCCTACTCCAGGGCCGCCCCCTCACCCCCAGCTGCCTGCCACCCCAGGGCCCGTTATTGAACATTTTTGGAAGACATTTACGAAGTAGATGGTTATTACTCCCACTTTATAGATGAGGAAAGTAGAGCTCACTGCAGTTAAATGATTTACTTAAGGCCATACAGCAATTGGCAGCCATACATTCAAGCATAGGAGGTCTGGTTCTTCCCCAAAATCCAGTCTTCTAACTTGTGGTGCAGCCTCTTGTGGGTTCCATTCCTACCTGAAGTACTGTACACCAGAGCCAGATGTTCCATGCGGACCATGAAGAGGAAAAATGTGTGAGGGGTGGGGCCGGGGGGTGTTCTCTTTCTCTGATAGAATAACTAACAAGTTTTAGCAGTCAGGTATTGTTGCGGAAAATGCCTCAATCTTAGCTCCCGGGCCTGTAGGTGACTGTGCTGTAGGGGGAAGAAAACTGGCTGTACCGAAACATTATTTCTTATTGTGACTTGGATTTAATAAGCAGGAGCCTCTGGAGCACCTGGCTGGCTCAGTTTAGGGCCTCTCGCTCTTGATCTCAGGGTCATAAGTTTGAGCCCCATATTTGGGATAGACATTTCCTAAAAATAAAAAAAATTTTTTTTTTTTAATCAGACTAGCCCTATCTAAAGTTAAAGTCTTATCTTTCACCTCCCCTTCACCTGGAAAACCTTTAAGAATTGATCAAATGGGAATGCCTGGGGGGCTCAGTGGTTAAGCATCTGCCTTTGTTTTTGTTTTTGTTTTTAAGATTTTACTTATTTATTCATGAGAGACACACAGAGAGAGGCAGAGACACAGGCAGAGGGAGAAGCAGGCTCCAAGCAGGGAGCCCCATGTGGGACTCGATCCCTGGCCTCCAGGATCAGGCCCTGGGCGAAGGCGGCACTAAGCTGCTGAGCCACCAGGGCTGCCTGAGCCTCTGCCTTTGGCTCAGGGTGTGACCCCGGGGTCCTGGGATGGAGTCCCACATGGGGCTCCCTGCATGGAGCCTGCTTCTCCCTCTGCCTACATCTCTGCCTCTCTCTGTGTGTCTCTCATGAATAAATAAATAAAATCTTTAAAAATAAAATAAAATCTTAAAAATACATATATATGGGGGAAAAATGGAGAAAAAGGTTGGAAAGACTATACCAAAATGTAACCAGTGTTTTGTTTTGTTTTGTTAAGTGCTAGGACTTTTCTCAGTGTTTCCATATTTTCTGGGTGTTCCAAAATGTGCGAGTGCTATTTTAAAAGGAAAAAAATAAGCTATTTTTTAAAGGACAAAAGCCACTTATTCTCATGAAGCCTTCTCTGATGTGCACAGGTGGAGTTGAATGCTTTCCCCTTCGTTACCATCGTTGACCCTACTTAGAGCCACGTTGTACCACATAGACCTAACTCACTAGACTTGCCGTCTATGTCCCACTCATTTTGTTCCTTCGGCCCCTAGCCCTCGAGCGGGAACACTCAATCAGTAGTTACTGAGTGGAATGAACATTTGTGAAAATGCAAGATACAAAGAGGAATGAACAGTGTCAAAGAGAAGCTTAGGATGAAAAGACTAATAAGGAGCACAGCTACTGAAAAGGGAGTGAGCCCTCAAGATTGGGGCATGGGGTCGTCCAGGTCTGGGAGAAGAGGAGGTGCGGAGTTAGGCGTTAACTCATCCACGCATTGCTGAAATGCCAGGTAGAGTTCGGTAAGAATGAGAGTACGGAGGTCTGAATGTGTAAGAGATTTTTACTTTTTAATTTTATTTAATTTTATTTTTTTTTAATTTTTATTTATTTATGATAGTCACAGAGAGAGACAGAGAGAGAGAGGCAGAGACACAGGCAGAGGGAGAAGCAGGCTCCATGCACCGGGAGCCCGACGTGGGATTCGATCCCGGGTCTCCAGGATCGTGCCCTGGGCCAAAGGCAGGCGCCAAACCGCTGCGCCACCCAGGGATCCCTACTTTTTAATTTTAAAGTAAAATAATTTATTTTATGCATAACAAGCATCTTACCATTTTTCTGTGTACAGTCTGTGACATTACATTGACGTTGTGCAACCATCACCCACTATCAGTCTACACAACTTTTTCATCATCCGAAACTGAAACTCTGTACCCATTAAACAATAACTCCCCATTCTCCTCTTCCCTCCAGCAGACTTTGGTAACCACTATTGTACTTTCTATCTGGATGAATTTGACTATTCCAGTACCTTCTATAAGTAGAATTATACAATATCTGTCCTTTTGTGTCTGGCTTATTTCATGCAGCAAAGCAAAAATGTCCTCATGGTTGCGTAAGAAATGTTTGAGGGATTGACTTGATGGCACAAAGGATTCAAATAAAGAAATACAGAAGAGGATGGAGATAAAACTGGAAAAGTACTTTGTGGCCAGATTGGGAAATGCCTTGAATGCAAGCTTAGGTAGCTGCTGTAGTGGGACCAGACGATTGTGGGAGATGGAACTGTTACAGTCTCTTGGAAAGTATTACAGCAATATCCTGTAAAATTAAATGTAAGTACATCCTCACCTAGAGAAATAAACACATAACCCGGTACATAATGATAATACAAGAACGCTTATTGCGACATTGTTTACAATGACAAAAAATAATATTGTGTATAAGTAAGGGAATAGTTAAATAAATTATTGTACATCCAGATTGGGGAATAACTTGCAACTAAAGAAAAAGTATGTTCTAGCTGTATACATTAACCTGGAGAAGTAGTGGAGTGGCATGTTAAGTGAAAAATTAAGTTACAGAGGAATTTGTGAGGTATGATCGCATTTTATTTATTTAAGAGGGAGTGAAGGGCAGAGGGAGAGAGAGGGGGAGAGAGGGAGAATCCCAAGCAGGCTACACGCCCAGCACGGAGCTGGACGCAACCCTGAGATCATGACCTGAACCAAAGAATTGGACGCTTAACCAACTGAGCCACTCAGGCGCCCCTGCATTTTTAAGATTTAAAACAATGTAAGACTCTAATTATGAATAACTATATTTGTAAATGTTTCTATTCTATTCAACAAATATGTATTGAATTCCACCGTGGTCAGCCACTCTAAGCACCGGTTATATAGCAATGAACAAAACAAGTAAGTCTCCCTACCCTCACGGAACTTGCCTTCAAGTTGGAGAGCAGGAGCAGATAATAACTAAAGGAACAGGGATCCCTGGGTGGCGCAGCGGTTTGGCGCCTGCCTTTGGCCCAGGGCGCGATCCTGGAGACCCGGGATCGAATCCCACGTCGGGCTCCCGGTGCATGGAGCCTGCTTCTCCCTCTGCCTGTGTCTCTGCCCCCCCCCCCCTGTGACTATCATAAATAAATAAATAAATAAATAAATAAATAAAAAATAACTAAAGGAACAAATAAACTATATAGGAGTTTAGGTAGGGAGAAAATTAAATTGTTAGGGATAAAATTAAAATTGAAGACACTGGGGGCAACTCTGGTATGTTGCACGATTTGAAGTGATACCATTCATCTTGGGGAGAAGTGAGGGACAGAGAGGAAATTCAGTAGGGTGATCAAGGAAGACCTTACTAAAAAGGGGATATTTATTTATTTTTAAATTTTATTTGTTTGTTTTTGTATTTATTTATTTATTCATTCATCCATTCATTCATGAGAGACAGAGAGAGAGAGAGGCAGAGACACAGGCAGAGGGAGAAGCAGGCTCCATGCAGGGATCCCGACGTGGGCCTCCATCCCGGGACTCCAGGATCAAGCCCTGGGCCAAAGGCAGGCACCAAACCACTGAGCCACCCAGGGATCCCCAAAAGGGGATATTTATTTATTTATTTATTTATTTTTAAAGGGGATATTTAATAAACGATCTGAAAGGAGTAAGAGAATGAATGATGTAGATATCTGGGGGAAGAGCACTCCAGGCAAAGAGAACATAGAAGAGGGGATGACTGGCTGGCTTGGTCCTAGAGCATGTGACTCTTGATCTTGGTGTTGTAAAGTGTATGTTGGATATAGAGGTTACTTAAAAATAAAATCTTAAGAGAAAGAAAAAAAAGGGCAGCCCAGGTGGCTCAGTTGGTTAAGCATCTACTAAGCTCAGGTCCTGGGATTGAGCTGAGCCCCATATCGGGCTCCCTGGCTTCTCCCTCTGCCCTTCTCCCTGGCTCATGGTCTGTTTTTCCTCTCAAATAAATGAAATCTTTAAAAATATATATATAAAAAAATTAAAAATTAAGTTTAAAAAAAAAAGAGAGAAAGCATATAAGGGGAAATGTGGAAGAAAAGTATGAATATATGTTACCCATAGGGGCACCTGGCTGGTTCAGTTGGTAGAGCATGTGACTCTTGATCTCAGGCTCATGAGTTCGAGCCCCATCTTGGGTGCAGAGATTACATACATACATACATACATACATAAAGAAAGCTATATTCTTTAAAAAAAAGAAAAAATCTGAATATATATATGTTACCCTAAAGGGTGAGATGGAAAGAGTGGATTATTAAATAGTTTTCCTTTATGTATGTCAGTATTATTTGACTTTATTACAAGCATGTGTTTATAATTAAAAACTAATAAAGAAAAAGATGAACATCA
This sequence comes from Vulpes vulpes, assembly GCF_048418805.1. Taxonomy (NCBI): domain Eukaryota; kingdom Metazoa; phylum Chordata; class Mammalia; order Carnivora; family Canidae; genus Vulpes; species Vulpes vulpes. The sequence continues at coordinate 1,005,826 of NC_132787.1, forward strand.
AAATGAGGATAAATGTGTAAGATTAAATGACATAATAAAAATATGTAAAAACTGTTAAATGTTCTACCATTGTTATTCATTACCTCATACAGAGTTGGAACCCGTTGAACACTTCTGAGCAGGGGCCTGAGATTATGGAGGCAATTTTTTTTAACTGGAGCAATATCATATACCAAAAAAGCAGCCATTTTATCATTTTTTAAAGATTGTGTTTATTTCAGAGAGAGCATGAGCAGGGCGGAGGGCAGGCAGGAGAGGGAGAAGCCGACCCCTCCCTGAGCAGGGAGCCGAATGCTCCCCTTGATCCCAGGACCCTGGGATCATGACTTGAGCCAAAGGCAGATGCTCAAGCAGCTGAGCCCCCAGGTGCCCTTAGCCATCTTAAAGCGCACAGTTCAGTGGTATTAAGTACATTCACAACGTCGTGCAACCACTTCTATCTGGGTCCAAAACATTTTCATTACATCCCCAAAATACGTGGCGCCCCAAAAGCAGTCGCTCCCAATTTTCCTCTCCCTCCAGCCCCGGGCAACCACTAATTTGCTTTCTATCTCTATGGATATTTCAGATAAATGGATTCATACCATACGTGACTTTTTTTTTTAAGATTTTATTTGTTTATGAGAGACAGAGAGAGGCAGAGACACAGGCAGACGGAGATGCAGGCTCCCTGCAGGGAGCGCGACTCGATCCTGGGCCCCTGGGATCACGCCCTGAGCAGAAGACAGAAGCTCCACCGCTGAGCCACCGGGCGTCCTCATACGTGACCTTCTGTATCTGGCTCCTGTCACCTAATGTGTTCAGGACACACACGTTCCTCAGCAAGCCTCAGTATCATTTCTTCTCACGGCCATGTGATGACCCATTGCTCACTGTGCCCTGTTGCGTTTATCCATTCAGTGGAGGGACATCTGGGTTGTTCCCACCTCCTGGCTCTTGTGTATAGAATAGTCAGTACTGCTAGGGCCGCCCGGCGGCTCAGCGCTTTGGACCCCGCAGTCCCTGGATCGAGTCCACGTCGTCGGGCCCCCGCAGGGAGCCTGCTGCTCCCTCTGCCCGTGTCTCTGCCTCTCTGTGTCTCTCATGAATAAACAAACAAAATCTTTAAGAAAAAAAATAGGACAGCTATGCACATTCATGTCACGTCACGAGCATTTGAGTACCTGTTTTCAGTTCTTTTGCTTAAATGCCTACGAGTGGAATTGCTAGGGCCTGTGTTAACAGTATGTGTGGCTTTTTGAGGACGCGCCAAGCTGTTTTCCACAGCAGCTGTACCGAAGTACTTTCCAAAGTACAGGGGTTCTAGTTTCTCCACATTATAACTAACATTTGTTGTTTGCCTTTTTTTTTAAATGACCATCCTAGTTAATGTGAAGTGGTGCTTCATTGTGGTTTTGATTTGCATTTCCTTAATGACTAATGATCTGAGCATCTTCTTATGTACTTGTTGGCCATTTGTAAATCTTTTTTGGAGAAATTTCTATTCAAGTCATTTACCCATTCTTTTTAAGATTTTATTTATTTATTCATGAGAGACACACAGAGAGAGAAGTAGAGACACAGCGGAAGGAGAAGCAGGCTCCCTGCAGGGAGCCCAACGTGGGACTCGATTCCAGGTCTCCAGGATCACGCCCTGGGCTGAAGACAGCGCTAAACCACTGAGCCACCCGAGCTCCCATTTACCCATTTTTTATTTTTTTATTTTTTAAAAGATTTTACTTATTTATTCATGAGAGACACAGAGAGAGAGAGAGAGAGAGAGAGAGAGAGAGAGAGAGAGGCAGAGACACAGGCAGAGGGAGAAGCAAGCTCCATGCAGGAGCCTGATGTGGGACTCGATCCCGGGACTCCAGGATCACGCCCTGGGCCGAAGGCAGGCACTAAACTGCTGAGCCACCCAGGGATCCCCATTTACCCATTTTTTAAATTGGACTGTTGAAAAAAAAAATAAATAAATAAATAAATTGGACTGTTGGTCTTTTTATTGTTGACCTCGAAGAGTTTCTTATATACTCTAGATACTAGGCCATTATCAGACGTGTGAGTTGCAATTATTTTCTCCTATTTTGTAGGTTGTATGGAAGAAATTTTAAGATAATTAATTTGAAAACCGTGTGTATAGGAAGGATTCCCGGAGCAATGCAGGGCAGAAAGACCAACTAGGAAGCCATTGTAGTTCTTCACGTTGCAGTGGACACAGAATAGTAATAATGGCAAAGTACCCCCAAAAGATGATGTACCACAAGTGACCGAAATTAGGAAAAGTCAAAGTGTAATGGATAAAATTAGCCATCTGTAAAAGTAGCCAATGACCTGGTGTAGTTTCAGGAGAGCATAATTCTATCAATATTCCTGAAGCCCTAGCAGCCTAATCACTTAAAGTAGAATGGCTGGAGCCCTAACGCAATCAAACTCTAACCTAATCAATTATGATAAAATGGCTGAAGTGAACATAAACAGAATCAATTATATTAACTTGGCTGGAGCTGAGACCCAATCAATTGACTTGTACCTTGTCTTCACAAAAAGGGGAGATCATCCGCATAGAATTCCCCCTCCCCAACCAAAAATAGGTTGCCAGCCTCTCCCCAGTGACATTTAGGGAAGAAGACTCCTTGTTTGGCCTACCTAAGTATCATGTTTATTTATTTATAAAGAAGATGGATGTAGTTCTATTAGCCATTAAAATCATCCAACTAAAAAATAAATAAAATAAAATAAAATAAAATAAAATAAAATAAATAAAATCATCCAACTAATTCTCGCTTGTTCACTGAGTAGCCTTCTAGTTGTAATACTTGACTTCCAAAATTGTCAAGTGTTTTGATTGGCCAATAGGATTGTCTAGGCCACCGTAAGTTATATGTGGAACATTAAATCAACCATGTGGCTTATATTTCATGCTCTTTTGAGTTTGGTCAGCATAAATGAGTTCTCCTAAGATGAATTAATTTGACAAATCAACTTCTGGGCATTCAAGCTGAGCCTCTGATCCTCCTAAAGAAGAAAACTCAACCGTGTTTCTGTCTCTTGTCACTCTAACATCAACCCAGGCACGGAAGGAGCCTTACGTATTTCATGTAGTCAGAGAGGTAGTGTGTGTGTGTGGGGGGGGGGGGGGTTTGTTTTTCCATTTTAAGAGTGGAAGAAAACTTAGAAAGTGCTTCAGGTCACCTAGGGCCACACATGGCTCACGTAGATTAGGTGCTGAATGTTCCAGCTCCCAGCCCAGGGCTTGCTCTGCCTCTCGCTACAGCAATCATTGTTTCTACAGAATGGGAAACAGCACAAACAGTGGGATTTACAGACAGGAGGGGGACAGCGGCCGTAGCTGATGACCTGGAGATGTGGGCACATCCCCTCCACAAGATGACAAGGAAGGACACCTCAATCTTTAGTGCTCATTAGGGGCACTTTCGGACAGTGAGGCAGGTCCTGGGGAGACAAGAGAAGGTCGCATCTTTCTGCCCCAACAGCAGTCTGGCTTTGTCTCTGAAGTGTGGGAAGTGTCTCCCCAACCACCCATGACTATGATGACATTTAAGACCACAAAGAGGAAGCTTTCTGGGATTATATAGCTGCGCTTGCATCCAGGAGAATGGGGACTTCTACCTGGATGAACTCTCAGGGCTGCTATTTTGCAGCTCAGCACCACCACCACCACCCCTGAATTAGCCTCCTCCTCGGGACTGGGTCCACGTAGTCAGCTGTGCAGAGAGCAGCCTTGCTGTGTGTGGTGCAGAACTGAATGTCAGCTATGCTTTACAGAGCTCACAGGGAATGGCCTTAGTTAGGAGCAGGGATACTCTTTTTTTTTTTTTTTTTTTAAGATTTTATTTATTTATGAGAGAGAGGCAGAGACACAGTTAGAGGGAAAGCAGGCTCCCTGCAGGGAGCCCGATGGGGAACTTGATCCCAGGACCCCAGGATCATGCCCTGAGCCAAAGGCAGGTGCTCAACCGCTGAGCCCCCCAGGCATCCCAAATAAATAAAATCATAAAAGAAAGAAAGAAAGAAAGAAAGAAAGAAAGAAAGAAAGAAAGAAAGAAAGAAGAAAGAAATATGAGGCGAGGTCATCTGCTGAGAGGGAAGTGGAAGGGGTGTTGGAGATTTTAGAAGAGAGAAAAGGTGAAACAATTATTGAGGAGAGTAGAAATGAGAACTTACCAGGGAAATGTAGTACTAGGCAGTGCTGAATTTGGGGGGCGAGCATTTAAAGTGATATTAGCCAGCAAGAATCTGAGACTCTTTCTCTAGCAAGATTTAGCTGCCCAGGTATAGATGTGGAGAAGCTAAATTGTTGGATTTAACCAGAATTGATTTTTTTAAGTTTCCTTAAGCAATGTCTACACCCAACAAGGGCTTAAACCAACAACCCCAAGATCAATAATCACATGCTCTGCCAACTGAGCCAGCCAGGTGCCCCAGAATTGATTTTTTTTCCCCTCAGGAAAGTATAATGGAGGGGGAAAGGGGCAAGGAAGTTAACGGTATTTGCAAATTTATAGTTCTGGATATGAAGGGAGTGGATGGATCATTTAAAGAATAAAATAACAAAATAGCATCAATAGTTTAGGGTCCTTGATGGAAAAGGGGTAATTGGATGGGAGGAGTGGCGTAGGGTGTGAGAAGAAATGGTGAACAGAAGTTAAGGTCCTTGGGACATTTCGGAGGATTTCATCTGGATTAAATTGCTCCAACTTTCTTTTCTATGCCAACCCTTGGTCTTTCCTTATTTCTTCTTTCCACCTCTCCTCCCACCAGAGAGTAAGAAACAATGAAGCTGCTTTTCATTTCTCGCCTGGGTAACCGAGCTGCTGGCTCTCCACCAATCCTCTATATGGATCTCTGTCTCTTCACTCCGGAGAAGGAAAGCTGATAGTTGGGGGAAGATGAGGTCAGGAGATCGGCACCTTCCTTCTTGTGGGTGTCTCATTCTCTGCCAAGTGATCTCTTTGGGGAAAACATTGCCAGCGGAGCAGCAACCAGTTCATGAGCGTGGTTTCAGCTGCAGCCAGAGAGAACCGGACAAGGATAGCCGACAGGGAGCGTGTGAGGCCCTGGTGTAGACATGGGCTTTTTGTTTTTTGTTTTTTGCTTTTTTTTTTTAATTTATTTATTTATGATAGTCACATAGAGAGAGAGAGAGGCAGAGACACAGGCAGAGGGAGAAGCAGGCTCCATGCACCGGGAGCCCGACATGGGACTCGATCCCGGGTCTCCAGGATCGCGCCCTGGGCCAAAGGCAGGCGCCAAACCGCTGCGCCACCCAGGGATCCCAGACATGGGCTTTTTGGAAGAAGCTTTACACACACGAGAATTTGGGAAGGGGCCCAGAGGCACTTAGAAAATTAGACAACCTTTGGGACGCCTGGGTGGCTCAGCGGTTGGGCGTCTGCCTTGGGCCCAGGGCAGGATCCTGGAGACCCGGGATTGAGTCCCACGTCGGGCTCCCTGCAGGGAGCCTGCTTCTCCCTCTGCCTGTGTCTCTGCCTCTCTCTCTCTGTCTCTCTCTGTGTGTGTATGTCTCTCATGAATAAATAAATAAAATCTTAAAAAAAAAAAAAAAAAAGAAAGAAAATTAGACAACCTCTATAGGTGTCTCCATATGCTCCACAGAGGTGGGGCCCAGCTCGCCACAGTGAGGAGAACCCCCTTGTCAGCTCTGGCCAAGATGGTCACTCCTAGAGACTGGAAGAAGCTCAGGAAAGCCCTGCTAAGGTTTCCCAGCGTAGGTCATCCCAGTTTACCCCAGTGCACTTGGAGGGAGCGACCTGCCCGGGAACTTTGATGGGCAACTCGACTCTAGGCAGGGAGTGGACCCTGAGCCTCCTCACCAAGACCTACTCTGCTGTCTCAGGAAACTTCAGGAAACCTCCTCTCCACCCAAACCCCTTTTGACGACATTGGGGTTCCCATACACTGTAACTGGTCAAATCTTACAGGTTTTCCCCCCACAACGATGCATTTATAGATATTGCTTCTTCTGCTTAGAATGTTGTCTTCCACTTTCCTTCCTGGATAATTCAGATTTTTCCATCTTTCAAGACTAGTTGAAAGTGTACCTCCTCTCCGAGGCCTTCCTTGAGACAGTTCCTCCTTTTCCTTTGTTACCCCCAAAACAAATTTATCTATTCTCACATCACTGTCCATATTCACTTACCGGTTTATACATGTGTCTGCACCATTAGACTGTGAATGCCCAAAGGTAAAAGATCACAACTTAGCTATCTTGCTGTCCTCCAAACTTAGCAATTTGGCAAATATTCTGTAAGTATTTGTTGATAGTGACAGTATCTATACTCAGAAGTAGACACCTCAAGGTATGTATAAAAAAGACAAAACAGGGATCCCTGGGTGGCGCAGCGGTTTAGCGCCTGCCTTCGACCCAGGATGTGATCCTGGAGACCCGGGATCGAATCCCACGTCGGGCTCCCGGTGCATGGAGCCTGCTTCTCCTTCTGCCTGTGTCTCTGCCTCTCTCTCTCTCTGTGTGTGACTATCATAAATAAATAAAAATAAAAAAAAAAAAAGACAAAACAGGGCAGCCCGGGGGGCTCAGCGGTTTAGCACCTGCTTCAGCCCAGGGCGTGATCCTGGAGACCCCGGATCAAGTCCTGCGTCGGGCTCCCTGCATGGAGCCTGCTTCTCCCTCTGCCTGTGTCTGCCTCTCTCTCTGTGTCTTTCATGCATAAATAGATAAAATATTAAAAAAAAGACAAAACATAAAATACAATTCTTTTCAATAAGTTTATATATTAGTTAACAATTTAATACTTTAATATATTTAATTATTTAATAATAATATTAGATGTGCCACTCAATAGTGCTTACTATATCTCAGGCGATGATTCACTGAATTAAACATACATACCTGGCTTTTAACTCATTTACTTTTCTCTCTCTCTCTCTCTCTCTCTTTTAAGATTTTATTTATTTATTCATGAGAGTCACAGAGAGAGAGGCAGAGAGAAGCAGGCTCCATGCAGGGAGCCCGATATGGGAATTGACTCCTGGACTCCATGATCATGACCTGAGCCGAAGGCAGACGCTCAACCACTGAGCCACCCAGGCGCCCCTCATTTACTTCTCACAGTAATATAAAGTATTGTTATTATCCTCAAATTGCTGGGTGGGTAAAATTAGGCTTGGAGAGATTAAAGAATTTGCTTGAAACCTCAAAGTGATTATCAGAGTACAGGCATTTCTTTTTTTTTTTTTTTTTAAGATTTTATTTATTTATTTACTCATGAGAGACACAGAGAGAGAGGCAGAGACACAGGCGGAGGGAGAAGCAGGCTCCCCGCAGGGAGCCTCATGGGGGACTCGATCCCAGAACCCGGGATCACGCCCTGGGCTGAAGGCAGGCAGGCGCTCAACCACTGAGCCACCCCGGCATCCCAGTACAGGCATTTCCAACTCCAAAATTCATGCTCTCAAAAAATTTTTTTAAAGATTTTTTTTTTATTTAAATAATCTCTACACCCACTATAAGGCTTGAACTCAGGACACCAAAATCAAAAATCTCATGCTCTTCCAACCGAGCCAGCCAGGGGCCCCCCAAATTCATGCTCTTAGCCTTTGTGCTATAGCAGTGCCCGAGTCAAGTTTTTTTTTCCGAGTTAAGTTTTATACCATCACTAATACAAAACAAATAATAATCATCACTAATAATAAAACAAAATCGTATGGTTCGATTTGTAAATAAAACATTTAAATCAGGTTACTAATTATTCAGTACATATAAGGAACTCATGGACTACACGCTACATACATTGTCTCGTCATAATCATCCCTCATAATCGCCTGTGTGGGGAGTTCTAGTCTCCCCATTTAAGAGTCTAGAGGAGTTTAAATAATCTGCCCAAATGCCCAGTGCTGGGTTGAGCGGACACTCAAACCCCATCTCTCTTCCACTCGACACCGCCTCGGGTTGGAAGGAAGGGCCCAGCAGAGCATCCTGGTGGAGGGGAGGGCAGGAGCAAAGATAAGGAGGCTGGAACGAGGGCAGCCGGGTGGCTCAGGGGTGAGCGTCTCCCTCTGGCTCAGGGCGTGACCCCAGGGACCCGGGATCGAGTCCCGCGTCGGCTCCCTGCATGGGGCCTGCTGCTCCCTCTGCCTGGGTCTCTGCCTCTCTCTCTCCCTGTGTCTCTCATGAATAAATAAATAACTCAATAATATATATATTTTTTATTTTTAAAAAAGGAGGCTGGAATGAGCAGGATGGCTGTGAAAGCAATAAATAGGCATCTGGCTGGCTTGGCTGATGGAGCATGCGGCTCTTGGTCTCAGGGTGGTGAGTTCAAACCCCACATTGGGTATTGGGTACAGAGCTTACTTAATAATAAATAAATAAATAAAAAATAAAGTAGGCATCAGGTCTCCTCCTCTAAGGAGCAGAGGGTGAGGCTTCCTCGGCAGCTCCACCCCTGCAGAGGATTGCAACACAGTGAGGTGGGGGTAGGGGTTTGGGGTTCCTGGAAGGTGGCTGAAGCCCCATAAGGCTGGCCCTGTGCCACTGTGCGGCTGAAAGAGGCCCCGCCCATCAGTGCTGGTGGGAGAGCCATGGCCTGAGGGCTGGTTCCTGGAAGTCTAGCTGCCACCTGCCCCGCAAACTGCTGCATCTTAGGCCTGATGCCTCCAGAGTCAGGCTGCCCTGCTGGCTGCGGTTCTGTGCCAGGTGCCTCGCACATGGGCGTGTGGCCTCCAGGGACGTTGTTCTTGTTCCTCAAGCCCCTGAGGTGCTCTGGCCTCCAGGCTTTGAAGCTTCCATCTCCTAATAATAACAGACTCGCTTTCCTTTCCTTTCCTTTTATTTTATTTTATTTTATTTTATTTTATTTATTTATTTTTATTAATATTATTTATTTTTATTTGATTTTTTTTATTTTATTTATTCACCTGACAGAACAGAGCAGAGGCTGAGGGAGAAGCAGGCCCCCCACAGAGCAGGAGGCCCAATGCGGGGCTGATCCCAGGACCCCAGGATCATGACCTGAGCCGAAGGCAGATGCTAACTAACCAGGTGCTTAACCAGACGCTTAACCAACTGAGCCACCCAGGCGCTCCCAGACTCACTTCCCTATTGACTTCTTTTCATCTTCTCAACACCGCTAAACAGGTATTATCATTACGTCTCTATTTTTCAGGTGAGGAGAGAAAGCTCGGGAAGGTTGGGCTGCCCAAGCCACATAGCCAGGAAATGCTGAGACTCAAGCCTAGGCTTCAGGATTCAGGATCCAGGATCCAGGATCCAGGGGCAGCCCGGGTGGCTCAGCGGTTGAGCATCTGCCTTCAGCCCAGGGCGTGATCCTGGAGTCCCGGGATCGAGTCCCGCGTCGGGCTCCCTGCATGGAGCCTGCTTCTCCCTCTGCCTATGTCTCTGCCTCTCCCTCTCTCTGTGTCTCTCATGAATAAATAAATAAAATCTTAAAAAAAAAAAAAAAAAGGATTGAGGATCCGGTCCTCCCTCATTCTGCTCTAACCATGCCCACGTCCCTTTCGAGGTTTAGAATGAAGCCCTAGGGGCGGTTTCTTCGGGCTACTCTGGACTCCTCTAGTAGCCTTCATCCTTTTGGGTTCAGCGCTAGGCTCTGCTAGCAGGGCGTAGCTCTCGGACGTCAGAGTCTGGGAACCTCAGTCTTACCCGCATCCCTGGACCTCTAAGCCCCAAGCTCTTTTGGCCTCAGTGTGGGGCTCAGGCTCCCCTCAACTCCTCAGTCAATCCTCAAACAATTTTTTTTTTAAAGATTTTATTTATTTATCCATGAGAGATCCAGAAAGAGGGAGAGAGAGGGGCAGAGACCCAGGCAGAGGGAGAAGCAGGTCCCTGCGGGGAGCCCGATGCTGACTCCATCCCGGGACCCGGGGTCATGCCCTGGGCCCAAGGCAGCCGCTCAACCGCTGAGCCCCCAGGCGTCCGAATCCTCTAAGAATTCTTATCCCTGGAAAGCAACCCCCTCAAAGACTTCTTTTGTCCTCTCCTTGCGCAAACTAGAGCACGAGGAACCCCCGGTGATGGCTCGGGAGAGCTGGCTCTAACACCGGGGCCTCAGTTGGCTTTAGGAAGAGGGGCCTCAAGTATTCCCAGGACCCGCCGGCCTCTACCTCCCCCAGCCATCGGGGCAACCGCCAGGCCCTGGTGCCCAGGATAACGCCCGGCCCTCCCCTGGCCTCCTGTGGCTGCCTCCCCTTTCCGTCTGTTGGGAGAGGAAGCCAGGGGGTGGCGGGGGCCAGCCTGCAGGGCACTGATAAAGGGCCAGGCCCGCCCCCGCCCCCGGGGCCGCTGCGGTCAGAGCAGCGGGGAGCAGGCCAGGGGCGGCCCTGCCCTGGGGACCCGGACCCGGTTCCACCTTTACCCGCCCCGCCCTGCTCGGGAAGCCGCTTGCGTAACCGGGGGCGTTTGGCAACAGGCTTGCGGCCTGGCCTGGCCTGGTGGTGTGCGCCCCGGGGGTGAGGGGACGGATCAGGCCCGCAGGCCAGCGTCTCGGGGCACGGGAGCCGCGTGGAGGGGACGTGTGGCCGCGTGGTTCCCCCTCTGCCTGCTGCCCGGCAGAGGGGAGACTTGGGAGAAGGTGGGGCCCGGCCGTCCAGGCTCCCCGCCCCTGCTGACCACGCCGGCCAGGGAGGGACGGAGGGACGGAGAAGGCCGCTGCCTCTGCACAGCAGCGACCCAGGGGAGGCTGAGGGCCCAGCCCGCGCCCAGGGGCCCAGGGGCTGCAGGTGTCGCCGAGGCAGGTGTCACGGAGGCAGGCCCCTCCTGGGGCAGGTGGGAGAGGCAGCGCTGGCCTGCGAAGGCCTCCTCCCCCGGCCCAGCCCGCGCCATCCCGATCCGTGTGTCCCCCCAAACAAGCAGTGAACCCCTGCGAACGCTTCCATGAGCCCGGTGCTCCAGGGTGCAACGCCCCCCCCCCCCCCCACCGTGCTCTCGGGTCGCTCCCCCACCCAGCCCGGGCCTCCCCGCCTCGCCTACCCCCCATCATCCTCCACAGCTCAGCCCAGTTGCCGCCTCCTCCGGGAAGCCTTTCCTGAACCTGCGGAAATTCACCTGCGAAGCTGCTAGTATAGACCTTGCCCGGCGCAACTTCCCAACGAGGCTGTGAGTGGGGACGTGGCCCGCGGCACTCCTCCCTGTGTCCCTGTAGTACGCGACATCGTGGGCTCTCGATAAGCCCCCAAGCCCCCGTTGAGCGGACTAATGACTGCGGAGGCTGGTTACCCACTGTGGCGTCTGCGGCCACACCAGGGGCCTGAGCCAGTTTTCACTCCGTGTGTGTCCACTAGCTGCAACCTGATATCACTACTTCATCAGCCACAGGCGTGACTATCACCACCCCTCGCCCCGCCACACCACTGAGAGCTACATCTGGGCGCCCAGGTGCCAGGTGTGCGGCCCACGTTCACGCCCAGCTCATCAGGGGGTTCTGCGGCCCCACCTGCAGCGCCCCTGAAGCCGCGCGTCCCCTCCGGCTCTACATGCATCATGCGAGCAGGACCATGGTCTCCTGGGACAGAGCTGGAGCCCCAAGCACTTGACCTCGGGGTTGGGTGGCTGTTGACCCGTCCTCCTCCCCTCGCCAAGGCTTCAAGGAGGCCTCTTGGGTCGCTCGGTTGTGTTGCTGGTTGTGGAAGGTCCTGAGGGAGAACCGGGGTGCTGATGTGGAGGCGGCGGGGGCGGGGGGAACACTCGGAGGAGCTCTTATTTATCAACCAGGACAGAATATTTTCGTCATTTTAACAGTGAGCACGATCCTTTCGGAGAATGGCCCCCCTTTCGCTGGGGGCCAGCGCCGCCCATCTGCCTCCCAGTCTTTAACTGTTTCCAATAGAACTTGAATATTCTAAGAAGAAAAAATAGAGAAAACGTCTAAGCTGCAGCTGCAAGGACTGAAGCTAGACCTGGGGAGGACTTTCCTTACAGCTGAGAGCCACTGAAAGGAAGCTAGGAGGAAGCAAGCCTCCTCCAGTCTCTGGAGAGAGATGTTTGGCCTGGGCCTAGGGTGCGTGTTGGAGGCCGAGGGGTGACGGAGTGATTTCTGGGGATCCTTGCTGGCCTGAGACGGAGCCGCTCCAGGTGCTGGGGATGAACCTGATATCCCGCGCACATGTGCCGGCCGGCCCGGAGGGTGTGTGGCGGCCATGCGTCTGGGGTGCCCCGCCTGGGAGAAAGGAGGACAGAGGGCACCCAGGGCCCCTGTAAGAGGGGTGCATAATGTCCCTGCTGGGCGCCCCCCGCACACCTAACTCCCCTCACACACTGGCAACAAACCGGGCCAAGAAAGAGGCCTTTGTCCCAGGACATCTGAGGCTGCTGGGGGAGGGGACAAGCTGCAGGTGAAAGGACACATCAAAGCAGCACTGCCCCTCCTCCCCAAAACAGCTCCCTCGCCTCTCTCCCGGAACCCAGGCTTTCCTTAAATGAAAGCAATGCCCTAAATGCCCAGCTGCCCAAACAGCTGGGATGCAACACACTGGGTCCCTATCTCCCGCTGCCATTCACCTTGCCATGACTCGGTTTCCCTGCCCCGAAGAGAGTCAAGGGGGCAGAAGGAAGGAGGTTACGACTTGCATAAAGTCGAGAGGTCACCCGGGAGAGGGCCTCCAGGTTGGGATTCATCATGTGCCCCGGAGAAACGCAGGCCTGGCGGGCCTCCTGGGCTCCCCAGGGCCGGGGCGCTGGAGCCCCGAGTGCCCCCGCTGGCCCGAGCACCGTGGGGGCGGGGTGTGGGCAGAAACCACACCGGGCTCAAGTTTCCTCTCTTGGCCAGAAGGGGCAGGAGGAGAGGAGGGCCACGGGGAGAGGGGAGGAGGGTTGGAGGAAGGACGGAGAGCTCAGGCCCAGGTCTTCAGAGCGGAGGCTGGGGCGCCGCCGCGCTCCCCGTGCTCAGTGCTCAGGCCAGGCCTCGGCACCCAGCGCTCAGTGATGGCCCGGGGGCGGGGCGCAGCCCTCCCCTGTTTCCCGAGGTAGCGGGGATCGTCACCCCGGAGGTGTCAGCGCAGGCCCAGCCTCCCCAGCCTCCGCGCGGAGCCACGGCTCTCTCCTCACCCGGCTCGGACCCTGCCACAGGTGCCTGCGGGGTGGGGCGGGAGGCGGGTGCCCGGGGGCCAGGGACAAGCTGGGGATGTGGAGGTGGCGGCCCAGAGACTCAGCAGCTCCCCACACACCCCCAAGGGCCTCGGGCCTCCCCAGCGGCCCCCCTTAGGAGTGGACATCCAGGAATTCATCTGGGGGAAGAAGACCCAGATGGCTCCTTGAGCACCCGGGGACCCTCAGGGTGACCGGCTGCGGGGGGCGGCACGGTGGTCCTCTGGGCCACGGTCGTGGGGCTGGGGCACCCGGAGCCAGCCCACGGCACGGCCGCCCTGGGGGAGCGATGCTCAGGTGCGTGGTACCCATCCTGCTGTCCCATGTGGCCGCCGGGAAGCTCGGGAGGCGAGGAGCTGGGGCCGCCGCTGGCCTGGGGGGCGAGAGGCGCCAGGACGGGCAGGATGCGCCGTGGGGGGGGGGCTGTTGGGGCTTGGCCTCCCGTGGCCTTCCTGCCCCCACCCCCCGCTGCAGCCGGCAGGGCAGCCCTTCACCCTGGAGGTCCAGCAGCTCGGGAAGGAGGAGGCCGGCGGCAGCCGAAGAGAGAGGGGGGCGGCCGGTCTGGGGCCTGGGATTCTCTACTCCTTGGCCCCCAAACGGCTGGAGCTTGGTTTCTAGGGACCGAACGGGGATGGCACACACTTGTCCCTTTCTCCCTCGTTCCTATACACCTGTTGGAGTCTGGATCTCCCACTGATGATCTCTCTCTCTCTCTCTCCCCTTTTCCTCTGTTCTGTTTCTCTATTTACCTTCATGTGCCTCCCCCTCTTTTGGGATTGTTCCTACTATTTCTAAACAGCTTGCTCACCTGCCACTCCACGCCCCAGGTTTCGCCGATCCCTCCCCATCCTTTCATGGCTTCTGTTGATGCCCGGAGAGGTGGGTGGTCTAATAAACCTCAGAGCAGGATCCCAGAGGCCAGCACCCTCTCTGTCCCCTTCTCCCCGTCAAGGCATCTGCTCGCAGATGGTCCTCCTCTGGGATCCTTGGGTATAAGGCTCTGTGTCACTCTGTGAGTGCCCGGACCCTGCGGTACGAGCTCTCCGGGTGGGACCATCGGGGGGAGTATAGTCCCTGTAAATGGCTCCCGTCCTGCCTGGAACATGTTGGTGGGGAGGAAGAGGGCTGTGTGACCTCAAAGTGCAGGTCACACTGCAAAGTGGGAACAGTTTACTGTAAAGCTAAAGGGACGCAGGGAGGCCCGCTCGCTTTCCCGGGAGCCGTCATGCGTGCGTCCCCGGTGGTGGTCTGAGCAGTTCTGACTACAGCCTCCTCCCTGCTGTGTACCTGCCAGCCCCTGTGCCCTGGCCCCTTCCTTAGACAGGGAGGCTCCCAAGAGCCGGAGAGGCCTGTGCTGGTGGAGAGACCACCACCAAGCCCTGAGTGGCTGGGGAAGAGCACACGCTCCCCTGGGGCTGGTCCACGGCCTGCACCACACCGGCCGTTAGAGCTAATCCGGAGATTCTCATCAACTCCCTCCTTCCCGACCTTCCTGCCTCCAGGTCCCCCCGGGGACCCTTGTGGATTCTCATTTCCTTGTCCCAAAGGTTCAGGAGAGATTGAGCTCCTGGTCTCCATGAGAAGGGGCTGATACGGAGTCTCGGAGACCGGGGCAGCCCCGAGGGCAGCCTGCCTGGGTCCTGGGTTTGAAGCTAGGAGGCGTCTAGGGGTAATTCGCCAGGCTCTTTTCTGGCTTCGTGTTCTTCCCTGTAAACACAGAAGGTTGGACTAGTTCAGGGTTTTTCTAGGTGGGGTGGGGCTGTGCATCAGAAGCACCAGGCGCTTGTTAAGGAGCCCACCACTGGGTACCTGCACCTATGAATTCCATTCAGGAGGTCTGGGGTGCCTTGCGGGAGCCCGAGTTCCCACAGGCACAACAGGTGAGTGTGGCGCACAATCAAACTGGTGACTGCCCGAGCTGGGTGCCGCGGACCGCCTCCCTCAGCTAGGGTCGCCTCTGGTCCCGGGTCCGAGTCCAGGTCCGGGAAGAGGCTGAATGGGGAAGTGATTTGCCCCAAGGCAACCTTCGGGAGGCGCGAGAACCTGGTCTCCTGCCTCCTAGGGCAGGCTCCTGGTACTGCAGCTACGGGTCAGATCCAGGAAGACCCGAGGAGGGACCAAGGGAGGGGTGCAGGGTGAAGGGCTGTGAGGCAAGAGTCATTGTCCCTGCCCCCTGAACCCCTTCTCCATTCACTTTGCCTTTGGGCAATTTCCTCCAGAACCTGGGTGGGGGAGGGCGGGGTTCCGGTGTTGAAATGGCATCCTGGGCAGACGGACACACCCCACCCACTCTGCCCACTGCGAGGCCGCGCCACCCCGCTCCCAGCTCTGGGGGGCCGTAGGGCCGGGGGGCGGGGGCGGCCCCCTCAGGATAGCTTCTCTCCCTGAGTTTGCGGGAAACCAAGGAGCGGGCTGCACAGTAGATTGCGGGGATGGGCCATCCTAGTGGGGATCAAGGTGCTGCAGCTTGGGGCGATCCCGCCCCCCAGCCTGCCTGCCCTTCCTCTGGGGCAGCGATGGGGGCCGTGTCTGGCCCTAAGCTTCAGGGAGGCCCCGTGAAAACCCCTTGGATCCCTCCCAGGGGCAGGGAGAGCGGGCCCGGGAGGTGGGCTGAGAAGGGCCTGGAGGGCAGGTGACGCGGAGAGGGCTGGGGGCGCCTGAGAGCAGCCGCGGAAAAGGACCCGGGGCTCAAGCTGTGCACCTCGGGGCTTCATGGATGCGGAACAGGCTGAGAGCAGTGCCCGGCCTGGCCTGCCGGCCTCAGGCCCGGGGCCGCGGCAGCTCGAGCCCAGGTCAGGGAAGGTCGGCGGGGACGAGCCGAAGGGACAGTGCTTTTGAGGCTCTAGAGAGGCCTTTCTGAGAAGAGGAGAGAAGAGATTCCGCGGAAAGAACTGCATGAGGAGGAGGGCCACGGGCCGGCAGTGCGGGCCGGGGCGGGGGGCGGCGGGGGGCGGCGGGGCACAGGCCGTGGCCCGGCTTATCGGCCGTGGCTGCATTTCGGGCGACCTCCTGGGACGGGTGTGGGAGCCAGTCGCAGACTCAGGCCTGCAGGACAACCGCCGCTCTTGAACTCTTGACAGCGCGTCTAGGCCTCCGCGACGATTGTCCTATTACCTTAGGAACCCCGGCCGCCTGGCTGTGTGGGTTGGGGTATGGCCGAGATGACCCTGCAGGGACAGAGGACAGAGGTCCAGTGTCTCCAGAGACCATTCCTCCTCTGCTGCCTCCAGCTGATAAACCTCTTATCAGGCCCAAGCAGGGGAGCCCAGAGCCAGGAGAGGAGGAGAAGGCAGGGCTGCTATCAGCCACCAGGCCCGGGCCATATCTCGGAGCAGAGGAGGGGCTGTGTACTTGGCTCTTCCCACAACACGCTCCTGGGGGATCCCCAAGTGCTCATTCTCATCTTGGGAAGATGAGACAGAGGAGGAAAACTGAGGACAGAGGAGGAAAGCAGGAGTGATCCCTGATGTCGCCCCGGAAAATAGGGAAAAAAGTCCCCCGGAAGATCTGACTTCTGCCCTGGCCAGTGATACAGTTTTAGGGAGTAAGAAGAAGGGGAAAGGGAAGGCACCTTGCCTGAAAAGGAAGGTACAGACCTGCTGTGCTCGCAAGGACCTGTCTGCAGCCAGAGCAGGTGAGGTGGAGACCACACCACACGGACAGCCTCTGCAGCCCAAGGGGCTGGTCGACTGGGGGACCAGGGCGCGCCTTCTCTCCCGCGAGGCTGCGGGAGCTCTCCGTGGAGCCAGGACAAAGTGGCTGGTCCCTAGCACGAGAGGCCTTAACCTGTTTCTCCTTTTTAAAACTTATTTATTCTTTACCCTGTTTCTCCTTTGACACAGGTTCCTGGGGACTTTGGGCTTTAAGGACGCTGGACCAGGCCCTGGCCCAGTAGGATGCCCCCGTGTCCTCCCCAGCAGAGCAGGGACAGGGGGACACAGTTGCCCACTCCAGAGCTGGGCGAGATGGAGCTGACTTGGCAAGAGATCATGTCCATCACTGAGCTGCAGGTGACTGGGGGGACCCAGGGGAGGGGAGAGCTGAGGAGCAGGGAGTCTGGCTGGGGCTGAGCAGGGGGCTGGAGCGAGCGGGGAATGTTCCAGACACTGGAAAAGGAAGGGCTGGGGTAGGAGGGCGACCTGGACCAGAGGTGCGGAAGAGCAGGGCAAGGAGTGGTGGCGAAGGAAGGATCTGATTGGCCGCGTAGGCTCTCAGCAGCCCCTCCCCTCCCATCTCTCTAGCCCACCTGGGCCGCCTGCCTTCGCTCACCTTCGTCCCTTCTGAACTCCCTCTCCTCCAGCCCTGCCCATCTTCTCCCCTCATTGCCTCCCCCTGCCCTCAGATGCTGGGCCCCTTTCCCTCAGGTAGCAGAGCAGTAGTTCAGGGGCCTGGGGAAGGAGGGGGTCAGACTATGACAGGGTCCTTGCCTCCTGCCAGTTGGACAAAGGGGTGTCTGTTGGCCTAACAATGATGCCTTTGTCCCCGGCTGGGCTGGAGCACGGTGGCTCCTCGATGTGGGTTGGGGGCCCTGTTTCCAGCATGTTCCCTCCTTCTCTCTGCACCTGGGCAGGGACAGAGGGCCTGGGGAGGAGAGGGTAGTGCGAGTGCCGGCTCCCCAAGGTGCCTCTCAGCCCCCAGACCTAGCCCTCTGCCCCCCGCTTCTCTGCCCTGCCATCTGCCCTAAACCCTCCTCGTGCTCAGCAGCTCCCCCTGCCGGGTGCCAAGGGCATGGCCAGCGTCTGAACTTGACCCTTTGACCCTAGATAACCACAGCAGGAAAGGGTTCTGGGGGGGTCATCACAGATAACAATTGTCTTGTCTTCTTGAAGGAAAGAAAGGAAAACGAGCCTTTTCAAACTTGGGTGAGAACTTCCCCTGAAGAGCGGGAGATTCCATAGCGTTGCGGCGTTAGGTAGTCCTTCCCGGAGTCTGACCTGGGGACTGCCGCTCCTGTTTAAGCTTTTTAAAGCTGCTTTCTACTTGGAATAGCGGCACTGCAGCCTTACGAGAGGCTTTGCATGGTGTTTTGCACCTCTCTGTTCCCGTTATGTCACCGCACCTTTCAGGAGGACCCAGCTGGTTCTCCTCCTCAGCCTGTCCTCAAACCTCTGCGTGTTTTCTTGCAGGGCCTAAATGCTCCAAGTGAGCCGTCGTTTGAGACCCCAGCCCCAGCCCCATACCCTGGGCCCCCGCCGCCCCCGACTTACTGCCCCTGCTCGATCCATCCAGATGCTGGCTTCCCCCTTCCTCCAACACCTTACGAGCTCCCAGCAGCCGCCTCTCATGTCCCAGACCCGTCGTACTCCTACGGCAACATGGCCATACCGGTCTCCAAGCCCCTGAGCCTCTCGGGCCTGCTCAGTGAGCCCCTCCCAGATCCCTTGGCTCTCCTGGACATCGGCCTGCCAGCGGGGCCCCCGAAGCCCCAAGAAGACCCAGAATCTGACTCGGGATTATCCCTCAACTATAGTGACGCTGAATCTCTAGAGCTGGAGGGGACGGAGGCTGGTCGGCGGCGCGGCGAGTATGTAGAGATGTACCCAGTGGAGTATCCCTACTCACTCATGCCCAACTCTTTGGCTCACCCCAACTATGCCTTGCCACCTGCAGAGACCCCCCTAGCCCTAGAACCCTCCGCAGGCCCTGTGAGGGCCAAGTCCACGGCCCGGGGGGAGGCGGGGAGTCGGGATGAGCGTCGGGCCCTGGCCATGAAGATTCCCTTCCCGACGGACAAGATCGTCAACCTGCCGGTGGATGACTTTAACGAGCTGTTGGCCCGGTACCCGCTGACGGAGAGCCAGCTGGCCTTGGTCCGGGACATCCGACGGCGGGGCAAGAACAAGGTGGCGGCCCAGAACTGTCGCAAGAGAAAGCTGGAGACCATCGTGCAGCTGGAGCGGGAGCTGGAGCGGCTGGGCAGCGAGCGGGACCGGCTGCTCCGCGCCAGAGGGGAGGCCGACCGGACCCTGGAGGTCATGCGCCAGCAGCTGACGGAGCTGTACCGGGACATCTTCCAGCACCTGCGGGACGAGGCAGGCAACAGCTACTCCCCCGAAGAGTACGCCCTGCAGCAGGCCGCCGACGGGGCCATCTTCCTGGTGCCCCGGGGGACCAAGGTGGAGGCGGCGGACTGAGGGCGGGCCGGCCCGGGAGGTCTTAACTCCCTTCCGACGAGGGTGCTCCCTAGCAGGAGGAGCGCTCGAGAGCAGGAGGGCCGAGGGGAACCCAGCATTTGGAGGTCCGAGGCGGGTCGGCAAGGCTTGCCTCAGGGGCAGTGATTGCGGGGGGCTGGACTCTCTTCCGTGATCCGGCTTCGTGGATCTCCAGCCTCCACGTCCTGTTTGAGCTTCGCTACATAAAGCGCTCTACACGCACACGAACCTTCCGCTGTGTCTTCTTCTCAGGAGAGGGCGGTGAGACGGAGGAGCCCTCAGCGCTCAGCGCCGGGCAGTGGTGGAGAGGGGGCCTGCCGGGCTCCTTGCTGCCCCTGCACCTCTGGGAGACAGGTGCGCAAGACCTTTGGGCTTGGGCAGCACGGTCCACCCCCTCCCCTCCTTCTTCAGAGCCGGGGTCACGCATGATCTGAGGGGCCCACTCCCTGGCGACCCACTATTTAGGGGGTGGGGGCTGCTGCCAAAGCTGGCTTTACCCCCTGTGCAAGATCCTGAAGCTCAGGCCTCTCCTTTCCCAATCTCCGGAGCACAGAGAAGTCCAGGATACCGCGGGCCTTCTTCCTGTTCCCTCCCGCCCACTTGTAGGACTTGCTCGTCCTCGTGCACTAGAGCTCTCGGAAGACTGAGATGCTCTTAAGTGGAATGCATTTTTTTTTAATAAAGATTTTATTTATTCATTCATGAGGGACACAGAGAGAGGACCCCGGGGTCATGCCATGAGCCGAGCCGAAGGCAGACGCTTCATAGACTGAGCCACCCAGGTGCCCCTCAAGGGATTTCAAACCCGAGTCTGGGCAAGCCCTGCTCCCTGGTGTAGGATATGCCTTTTGGTGAACTTTTCTCTTGGTTGTAGTAGATGCACTACCCCATTGTTTGGGGGCCTCCCTTTTCTAGAGCCTCAAAGAACTAGGGCATTTTTTCCTTGAAGCAGAACATGACTAAGTTCCAAAATCCAAGTCCAATCAAACTTCTCAGACCCTACACTTTAATCTTCCGGGTTGGCGTTGGGTGGTTCCTGATCTTTTCAGTCACTGCAATAGATCTTTGGGGTATTTTACTTTTATTTACACTTCAATTTTACTAGCTCCATTCCAATGGGGAAAACGTCCAAATTCTGGTAGTTTTGAGACATGAAATCAGACATCAAAGGTGTGGAATTGTTATGCTTAGATTCTCAAAATGGGGCAGCCCGGGTGGCTCAGCGGTTTAGTGCCGCCTTCAGCTCAGGATGTGATCCTGGGGTCGGGACCGAGTCCTACGTTGGGCTCCCTGCATGGAGCCTGCTTCTCCCTCTGCCTGTGTCTCTGCCTCTCTGTCTCTCGTGGATAAATAAAATCTTTAAAAAAAAAAAAAAAAGGTTCTCAAAATGTGGTCTCCTAGATTAGGGAATGAAAGCAACAGAAAGCCTCAGATTCCTAATAGATCTGCTAAGTTCAACTTGTCAACCTTACTTTCTTAAAAAATTGAAAATGCAGGATCAAGTTGCAAAGGGCAGTGCCTGGGTGAGCTGTTTAGCAACTCAGTTAGTTCACTTAGGGATGCCAAGCCAAGTTTTCACTTCTAGGCAAGCTCACAAGGGGGTAGTTCAGACCATTATTCAGTGCTTCCTGAGCACCTATTCTAGAACTGTTCTAGGCACTGGAGATACAAAAGGGGAAAATGCTCCATTCTAAAGATACATCGAAGCGAGTAAGACCACCATAAACACAGAACCTACATAGCCTAAAGTTAAAGGTGAACATGGGTTTTGTAGGACCTGGGTTCTGTTCCGGAGGTTGCAAGAACTGGAGCCAGGTCACCTTCATTTAAAAAGTACAGAACCTGGGACGCCTGGGTGGCTCAATGGTGGAGTGTCTGCCTCACTCAGGGTATGATCCAAGCTCCAGGATTGAATCCCACATCGGGCTTCCTGCAGGGAGCCTGCTTCGCCCTCTGCCTGTGTCTCCCATGAATAAAGCAAACTTACTAACATCCTGTATTTACTTGTAAAGCACGTAGTGAAGGACATGGAATGTAACCGAAGCATGACCTTTTATTCTAGTGGCCCTGTCCTTCTAAACCATTATTGTGAGAAACTTAGTAACTTCAAGTCACAAAGGGAATTAGATTCTTACAGTGGTAGATCACCTACACATGCACACCTAAGTTGAAAATTGAAGCTGGACGATCCTTTTTTGAAGACAGAAGGGTTAAGCATTCACCAGGTGGTTGAATTACTGCTTCATTATTTTTGGATCACTTTTAAGAAATTTAAAAACTGGGCAGCCCAGGTGGTTCAGTGGTTTTACGCTGCCTTCAGCCCAGGGTGTGATCCTGGAAACCCAGGATCGAGTCCTGTGTCGGGTCCCCTGCATGGAGCCTGCTTCTTCCTCTGCCTGTCTCTCAAATAAATCTTTCAAAAACACCCAAAACCTTAAAACTTCCTGCTCTCTGCAGATTCCCCTTAACTTTGTTTCAGATTTTTTGAAATCAGAGATAGCTGGCCAATAAATACTTGTGGAAGGCAGCCCCGGTGGCTTAGTGGTTTGGCACTGCCATTGGCCCAGGGTGTGATCCTGGAGCCCCGGGATCAAGTCCCACACTGGGCTCCCTGCATGGAGCCTGCTTCTCCCTCTTCCTGGGTCTCTCTCTGTCTCCAATAAAATCTTTGGGGGAAAAAAAAAAAACACAAAACAAAACAACTTGTGGGGCAAATGTAAACAGCTTACTTCTAACTAGGCCAAGATTTACCCCTACAGTTTAGAGCCAGCTTGGTTTCACTAATCATGCTGCTGATGGGATAATCTTTTAACATAGTATTAGAACCACTTTGGGGGCAGCCCCGGTGCGGTGGTGCAGTGGTTTGGTGCTGCCTGCAGCCTGGGGTGTGACCCTGGAGTCCCAGGATCGAGTCCCACTTCTGGCTCCCTATATGGAGCCTGCTTCTCCCTCTGCCTGTGTCGCTCATGAATAAATAAAATCTTAAAAATAAATAGAACCACTTTGGGACACCCAGTTGGGTTCAGGCTGTGATCCCAGGGGATCCTGGGATCAGAGTTCCACATTGGGTTCCCCTGCAGGAAGCTCACTTCTTCCTTTGTCGGTCTCTCTCATGAATAAATAAAATTTCGGGGGGGGGGCGGGGGAGAGGAACCACTGCCATTCCAAAACGCTGAATGCTACCTATTTTTGGAAAAAAGGAGCACTCCCAACAACCCAACTGTTCCTCCCTGATCTCAACTTCAACCTGATTAAGGAATTTATGTTGTCCCACCTTTCTTTACATACCCAAGATCTTAGTTGTTCCTTTAGGTTTAAAAGGATCCAAGGAAGCATTAGTAAGGTATGAAGGAGAAAAATCTTCAATTCTAAAAAAAAAAAATTGATTTGCCATATTATGAAGGGGGGGGGGGAAGGAAACAAGAGACAGAACCAAGTTACAAAGTATTTATTAAAAAAGTCCATTCACAAAACTGAATGATTAATTCAAGCTGCAGAGCAGCTAACAACTGCATGGCAGTGAAAATGAGGTGCATAGTGGCTCAGATTAAAGGTTGTCCTCATTAAGGATGTTCCTGCAAGGAAAAAAAAAGTTATTAAGTGTTTACAGAAGCGCTTGAAAAATTCTACAATTATAGTCAGATTTTGTTTAATGGGAACCCAATTACTTTAAATACTTTTTGCCAGCTACGGGAGACAGATCCCATTTTTTGGGTTCCCAGGCACAATTTGTCATTCTCTACTTTGGCAATTACCAAGCACTCTTGCTGACAATTAAGTTTATAAAAGGCTTACCTTTTAGCCATAAATTTGTATGGATGAGTTTCTGAAAATTTTTTTTTTTAAAGAGAGTTGATTAGCCTGGAGTAGCAGACTCCTCCCTAGAAAAGTAAACAACCTTTAGAACTAGCTTTTCTGAGACCAACTCCCAGATCAGGGTAAATCCCCCACCCCCCAAAATTAATGGTCCACCCTCCCTCCCACCATGTTTTGGGGAAGATTATAATGCATTACTTTGAGCCATTGTTTTAATGAAATGGGTTAAAGGAAGGTAGGAAATAAAATTAAAAGGGCAAAAATATATTGTCACAATAGAATTAAGTGTTCACTTCCTTCATTTGGGAGCCAAGTCTAGGGTGTCCATTTAAAACAACTGATCTCCAGAAAAGCCAGTTCAGCTTAACTGGACTAGTTTTGGCTCAATATATTAAGGAAAATGTAACAGAAAACTGGAATTTAAGTAACACTATATGGATGTAAGTAAAATCTGTTCTTACCTACCAGCATAGCAATAAAACCTTTTCTCCTGGTTCTGACTGCTAGTCCTAAGAGTCAGGTGTGCCTTACTCTTGTCTGCCTCCTTTCTGGCGATGGTCACTGAAACTTCACTCCCTCCTAGCTTTCATGGAGCGTGCCGTGGCCTGCCCCTGGCTTATCTGTACTCCACATACCACAAGTGTCTACTCTCAGCTGTAGAGTGTCTGAGCTCGGAGCCATTCGCGCTATACTTGCTAGCAGTTCCTAGAAGCTGAACATCTCTCCTGGATCTTTAAAGGCATTGTCACGAATCCTGAGGTATCTGCAAACTCCCTCAATAGTTAAGGTTCCACCTGCCATTGCAAACTCAGCCAATATCAAACTCATGGAACTATCACCCATGCTTTCCCACCCTCCTCCCCCCCACTCCACACCCACCCTCCTCCCCAAACTTCCAAGTAACACACCCACGGGATGGAATACACAATCCTAGTGATAAACAATTCTCTATGCTACCAGGTACAATGGCACTGAAATTGAGGGTACCAAAGGGAGGGCTCAAAAGAACCTATGTAACAAATAACAATGATTGGATATTAACTGTAAAAGGCTTTAGAAATCATTTTCTATACAATTAACATTTTAGGATGGTTGTGTGATGTACCATATTTAAAGGAAAACTGCAGTTAACGTGAATATAATAAGGTTCCTCACCATCTGCAGAATTTTAATGTCCAAACAGGTTTAAGTAGTATGGGATTATTTGTAAACCTCAATTATGGACCCACCCACCAGAACAAAATGTAACTGCTGTTTTCCTTTAATGTAAACCTGGTTTTGTATTAAAAATAAGATATTCTTACTGGTGCTGGTCAGTTTAAAAAGGTCTCCCAAACACTTCTAATCTGTGGACTTATGGGGTGGCATTAGCCAGCAGCTGGTTTCTATTCTCTGGCAGAGTTTTGAACTTGAATTGTGATAGAAGCATTCAACATTATGAGGGGTAGTGGGTAGGGAAAAGTCCAAAGCTCTGCCAGTCCCAAATCCATACAGTTGTCATTCCATTCAAGAGAATATTAAATCGTTTATTGATTACACATGATAATGGACGATACACAAGCTTTAATCCCATCTATAATTTTATCTGATACCATAATTCAATTTAGATATATTGCATAGGATGTGCCAACAATCATAATAACCAAATAAACTCCAGGACTTTGCTTGGGTGACCCTTTTAACGGTGAACTCCAGGTCACAACACATTAACTGTCAGTTCAACCACACCAAGGTTTGTGGAAACAATGGCTTCTGTGCCCAAGCAGGTTGCAAATAAATTTCGAGTGGAACCTGGCATCACCCTGAAGGAATTCTAACTTCACACTGTTGGGGTAGTTTACCAAGATGGCTTCAGAGTAGACTAACTTTACACAGCACATTTAAAAAAAGACACATTTATTCAGCGTCATGATCAGACTATTACATTTAGCAATCAACAGCATGGGTGCAAAAAAAAAAATCTACATTAAAACCCTTTGTTGGAATGCTTTACACTTTCCACAGAACAGAAACTAAAATAACCTGTTATACAATTAGTCACAAATACAGTCCTCGAGTTTTTTGCCCATACACATGAGTATTGTCTAAAACATGTCTTCTTTGTAGCAGCTAGGCCCTGCCACCACTGTGCTTGGCTGAGTTCACAAATCTGTTGTAACCTGTAGCTTCCCTGTCACTTCTCTGGCTCTCCTCTCCTGCTAAGCTTTGTTTCCTGTTGAACAATATGGAATAAAGTTGTTAATCTAAACATATTAAGACTCAAGGCTACAATCCAATAGCAAGTTTTGTTTCCCACAAATTTTGCTGATCTGAATATTAACATCCACAATTTTACTGCAATTATAATGTTAACTATGTTGCACTGCTCAGCTACATTAGGGTTACTGGGTTCAATATCATTTACAAAAATTAACTTAAAACATAAAAGGGTGTTTACTTACCTGGCAGTAATTAAAACCTTCTGCCACTGCCATAGCTGCTGCTGCTGCTGGAACCGCCATAGCCACCTAAAACATAATTTGCCCCTTTAAGCTTTGGAAGCACCAACAGTAAGATTTTTTTAATATAAGGGGCAGTAAAAGTTCAAATTTTCAGGTCTGAGCTCACAAGACTTTCCCAATTTGATTGCAAATTGCCTGTCACTTAAATTTCCTAAAGGCTTTAACATACTCTACTGGTATTTATAAATACCTAACACTCCCAACAGCGCATATATACGATACCTTGGTTTCGTGGTTTGGCAAAGTATTGGCCTCCACCACCATAGGGGCCAGAGCTTCTGCCTCCAAAATTTCCTCCTTTCATGGGTCCAAAATTTGAGGATTGATTGTTGTAATTGCCAAAATCGTTATAGCTTCCGCCACCTCCAAAGTTGCTTCCTAGGAATGGAAAGAGGGCCTGTTACTTGAAGATGGTAGTTCTGAATTCTATTTAGTGCTCATAACAAACAAAAAAAGCTGCAGGATCTGCTTTGCCTTCCTCCCAAACTCTGGTTGCTCCAATCACCTATTTCATCCTTTTCTGGGCAAGGCACTAAGTTGAATAATCCAGTGTTTTTAAAAAGATTCACCCACAAATAAATTATCATGGCGTTAACAGATCATATTCTCTAGCCTCAAAGGCTTGTACCCATCCAGGGCACTGCAAACACAGGCTGGATCTATCAACTAAGTGCCTAAGATCCCAAAGGAGTCATATACTAAATCCTGCTGGAAACTAATCTAATTCTGATTAAAGGCACCACTATCCACTTATCCATCTATCTTATTTGGGAGTGAGGCGGCCCCAGCTTAAAGCTAGGAGGAGGTAGCATTAGCAAGCCCATTAAAAAATACCATGCATCGTACCACATAATGCTTTTTAAGAGCATTAAATCCCCTTAGGGACATAAACTCTAAAGGGCTAATCTAGCTTTTGCACCAAGTACTTGGATCACTGGATACCTACCACTACCACCGCCATAGCCGCCTCCGCCTCCTCCGTTGTTATAGCTGTCATAGCTGCCACTCCCGCCATAGCCACTGCCCTGGTTTCCATAACCCTGTCCACCACTTCCATAGCCTCTGCTTCCTCCAGAGTAACCAGGGCCGCCTCCTCCATAACCACCTACAAGAATACAATTCTTCTCAATAAGACAAAAGTATTTCACAGTCAAAACCTGTGCAAGTGTAATGCCTAAAAGCCTGCTCACAGCATGCTGTTATCAGAGCTGTTTATCATGCACTAGTTTAGCTCTAACCTAGTCTAAAAGTTGCCAAACGAAACTTCACCTATATATTCCTTAAAACAAACTTACCGTCATTACCAAATCCATTATAGCCATCCCCACTGCCACCGTATCCACCACCACCTCGACTGCCACCGAAGCCACCTGGAAGAAAGTAGAGTTTTAAACCACCGTGAAGTGTACCGTTGTCTTAAAGCTGAATTCTATAAAGATACTTCCTGCGTTACAAAAATGATCCCAATGTTGATTTTAGCTTTCTGGTTAGTGAAAAGCCAGATCTACACTTGGATAAAATTTAAGCCAGGAGTTAATCTACCACAGATCGCAGAGGAAAAAGGGACCTGGGGATAATCAAATTATAAATTTATTGTTAACTTTTAGTGGTAAACTTACCTCGACCACTGAAGTTCCCTCCACGACCAAAGTTGTCATTCCCACCAAAACCACCTCCACGACCACCACCAAAGTTTCCAGAACCACTTCGGCCTTAAAAAAACACAAGTTTTAAATGTTACATTATACGGATTGGAGAATCACTCAGTTACCTGTACGGGTTAATCGAACAAACGCACCTCTTTGGCTGGATGAAGCACTAGCCATCTCTTGCTTCGATAGGGCTTTCCTTACTTCACAGTTGTGGCCATTCACAGTATGGTATTTTTGAACTAAAAAAAAAAAAAAATCCAAGAGAACATGATCTCAGGCTTTAGAACGTAACACGGACTTCAGAAGCGTAGCAAAGAGCATGCCCAACACTTACTGACAATCTTGTCTACAGAGTCGTGGTCGTCAAAGGTCACAAAAGCAAAACCTCTCTTTTTGCCACTGCCTCGGTCAGTCATGATCTCAATCACTTCAATTTTCCCATACTGTTCAAAATAATCTCTTAGATGATGTTCTTCAGTGTCTTCTTTAATGCCACCGACAAAAATCTTTTTCACAGTTAAGTGGGCACCGGGTCTTTGAGAATCCTATTGTGGGAGGAAAAAAAAAACCCAATTCCGTTATTTACACCGACCAAGTCACCCCTAACCAAGATCACTAAAAAGCGTGCCAGGAGCCCGAAACGCGAGGTCTCGTTGGCGGCCTGCTTCTGCGTCTGCCAAGAAGGAACAACCGTCGCTCACCTCTCGGGAGACAGCCCTCTTTGGTTCCACGACTCTTCCGTCCACCTTGTGCGGCCGGGCGTTCATGGCCGCGTCCACCTCCTCCACGGTGGCGTACGTGACGAACCCAAAGCCTCTGGAGCGCTTGGTGTTGGGGTCTCTCATTACCTGAAAAGTGAACTCCCTGAATACTGAGAACCCCGGAACTCCTCACGCTGAGTTACAAATTAAAAAAAGGAAAAAAAAAAAAAAAAAGCGCCCCCCCCCCCCCCACGACGCCCTCCGGCTCCCCCGGGCCGCCACACGTGCATCCCCTCCCGCGAGCGCCTCCGCGGCTGGGACCACCCCTTCCGGCGCCGGCCGGCTCTCCGCCCCAGTCCCGTGAACCGCCGTCGGAGCAGCGGAAACCACGTCGCGCACCACGTCGCTCCCCGGGCCCTCCGCCTCCGGCACGTCTTACCACACAGTCCGTAAGCGTCCCCCATTGCTCAAAATGGCTCCTCAGACTCTCATCGGTCGTTTCGAAGCTCAAACCTCCGATGAAGAGCTTCCGCAGCTGCTCGGGCTCTTTGGGAGACTAGGAGCGGGGACACAGCGCGTTACGTGGCGCGCCTAACGCCCAGCCCCGTCCCGTTGGGGGGAAAATCCTCGACAGCAGCGTTACAGGGCACGTATTGTTCCCTCGGGTTACGGGAGGCCACGTGCTTCTCCCCTCGGGGGGGACCGGGCGGTGGGGGCTGGGAGGCCGCGGGCGCATGCGCCCCGACTCTCCCTCCGACGCACGCGCAACAAAAGGACTAGGCTGGACGGACGCCTAAGCGGCGGGGAACTACGGCTGCTCTGGAAGAAACTCGCTCCCGGAGACTCGATGAAGCAAAACCCGTCGAATGCGCCCGCGAGTTCTGCCGGGAGGGCGCAGCCCGGCGCGACAGCCAAGCGCTGCAGGACGGCGGCCTCATGGCGACGACGAGGACAAAATGGCGACCTCAACTTTGGGAGGGGAAGGCCCTGGCGGCCGCCGAAGCGCTGCCGAACGGGCTGGCGCGAGCAGCCACGCCAGGCCGCGTCCTACGGGACCCAGGGAAGGGGCGAGGAAGGAAACTAGGCGGGAGACAGCGTGTTACTCACCTCTGACTTAGACATGACGGCGGTGGGAGGGGAGACTTTAACGATGCTTACTCGGCGGCGTCCAGGGGCAGAAAGGAGTAATCTAACGAACGTATCTGCCAGCCTACCTTCGGCCTCGCTTTTTTATCCCGCCTCCTCGCTTTAGGCATTGGTAGACTCCGCCCCTGAGCGCCTCTGATTGGATGTTTGCGATAGCCTCCCCCTGCTATTGGTCTATAGTCCCGCACTGGGGCGCAACGTCATCCGCCTGGGCGTTCTACGCAGGCTCCGCCCCTTAAGGTCTATTGGTTCCCGGGTAATATTATTCTTCAGTCCTGCGATTGGCTCGCCAACCAGTCATTCATATTTGAACGAACCTAAGGTATTTAAATGAATTTTCAATCCATTCGGCCCCGAAATTATGTTCCGCTCAGTTGGCGAAGCACCGCTAATACTATATATTACGAACGAGGTTATCAGGTGATTTTCCTTTTTTTTTTTTTTTTTTTTGGCAACGACCGCCCGCCGGGCGCATGTGTAGTAAAATGGCGAGTTTACGCAGGCGCACTAACAAGTTCCGCTCGGCGCCTGGAGCACGTGAAATGGCGGGCGGGAGACGGCGGCGGATCTACGGCGCCTGCGTAGTGGCGGGAGTCGCGCCCCGCTTTGCGCAGGCGTAATGGGCGGAGAAAGGGTCCGGTCCCAGGATTGGTCGCGCAGGCGCAGGGAAGGATCCGTTTTGGCGGGCGGTTGGCGTTGCGCAGAAGGCGGCGGCGGCGGCGTCCCGTGGTCCGGCCTCGCCGCAGAGGAACAGGGGAGACGTTGGCGCGAGTGACCGGTCTCGATTCCGGGTAAGCGGCGGATCGTCTCGCCTACTCGTACGAGGTGTTGAACTGACTCCAATTGGGCCCGTTATTGTGTGAAATGAATGGAGCGCGGGGTGGGGGCTCGTAAAGGGGGAGCGCTGGCTTCAGCCAACCAATGGCCGGCGGGGGCGGGATGTCTGCCGGCCGGGTCCGCGGCCCGAGTCTGACTGGCTTGCGCGCGGGCCAATGGGGTCCGCCCTCGGCCGCCGACGGATGGGCCCTCGGGCCCTCGGGACGTGGGGGCGGGCCCTGCGCCCCTGAGCGGCGTCCCGCCGAGCCAATGAGCGCGGAGCGCGCGGTAGGTTGGGCTCCTCGGAGGCGGCGGGCGGACTCCAAGGGGGAGGCTGGGAGCACGGCCCCGAGTGGAGCCGGCGGCGGGCGGCCCGGTCAGCGGTGCGGGCTGCGGCGGAGCGGGCGCGAGGGCGGGCGGGCGGGCGCGCGTTCTCTCCACAGTGGCCCCCGGCGCGGCGCTCGGGCCTTCGCCCCACACGCGTTTCCGGTAGGGAGACCCTGACTGGCGGGTCGCTTAGGCTTCGGCTTAACCCCTCCGCGCGCGCACGCACACGCACACGCACGCGCGCACCCGCCACACAGTCCCCGCGCGCGCACGCGCCCCGGGGCTTCCGGCCGCTCCGCGCGTGGAGGCTCCCCGGGGAGCGCGGCCGGTCGTCGGGACCCCGCTGGGCCGGCAGCGTCCGCGCGCGTCGGAAGAGCCGTGGCGGGGGCGCCCGACCCACGTGTGCGCGTCACGCCGCGGCCTCCCCGGACGGGAGGTGGATCCTTGAGGGCCCGCCGGAGAAGTTTGCGGAGGGCCGCCTGCCTGGGGCCGGGCGGGATCCGGGCAGGTCGCGTCCTCTCAGGGCCCGCAGTTTGTGACTAGGGGCGGACGGGACAGGCGGCGCCCGAGGTGGCAGGCCTGATGCCTTGCTCCTCACCTCCCCCTGGGTCACCCCTACGCCTCGAGAGGGTGCTGCCCCCCCCCCCCCCCCCGCGCCCGGGGAACTAATAAGGTGATGATCAGAATAAAAACACGAATTTTAAAAACTTGACTTTCTTTTGTGTACTTAGTACCTGCCAGGGAGACGCTGTGCTGAGTAAGTAAACCCTTCACACGCATCTTCCTTGTTTCCACGCCTTTACCTCACTCTCTTCTGTGGACTTCTGTATCTTTCTTTACACCATTAAAAGGTTGGTTTTTTTGTTTTTTTTTTTTTTAAGACTTTGTTTATTTATTCATGAAATACACAGAGGCAGAGAGAGAAGCAGACTTCCCACAGGGAGCCGGATGCGGGACTGGATCCCAGGACCCCGGGGTCCCGCCCTGAGCCCAAGGCAGACGCTCCACCACTGAGCCACCCAGGCGTCCCATCCATTAAAAAGTTTCCGAGCCTCCTCCTGCTCTTCCTCTAAGGATGTCTGAATTTTGACAAATTGCTTAACATGGATGATATTTAGGGTGTTAGGGGTAGGAGGACTCATCCATCACCTGGATTATTCCATTGCCTGCATTGTATTTTCTTCAAAGTGTTTATTTTACAGGCGCTGTAATCACCTGTTGGTAACACCCATTCAGCTGATTTGAAGATGTTTTAGTAAAAATAAAGACGTTTGTGTTACATAGTGGTTATATCAGAATCTAAATTGCACTCTTGATCAATGGCATAAGGTTAACAGAAAAATGTTTAGATGCTGTAATAAGTTTAACTACGTATGAAGGACACTTCTGATTATAGACCTTTGTGACGTTATACAAAGGAAGGTTAATTTTAGTTGTTCCATATAATGAAGACTGGAGAGATTTGTGTTCTCTGACACTTGCAAGAGGACAACTTGATTTCGTATTTCCTTATAAACTGTAGGTGTGCTAATCAGCTGCTTCTGCTGAGTTTATAAGAACTAAAGGGATCTAAATTACGGTTCTCCTTAATTTATTTAGGTTCAAAAGAAATACACTCTTGACTTACAGGATTTCTTACAGCACTATTGACATTTTAAGCTAATAAATGCATTTCACCTCCTCCCTCACACCCATTTGTGACTATCAAAATCTCACCACACATTGCCAGATGTCCTGGGGATGTCAGTGGTAGTGATGGTGGCGGTGGTGGTGCAAAATCTTCCTCAGTTGAGAACTGTTGATTTAGGGGTGCCTGGCAGGCTGGGTCTGAGGAATGTGACTCTTGATCTCAGGGTGGTGACTTCAAGCTCCACGTTGGGAGGGCAGCTAAAGAATTAACTATTAATAAAAAAATTTAAAAAGCAACGTTGATTTAAGTTGACAGATGCTGGAGGCACCTGGCTGGCTCAGCAGAGGAGCATGCAACTCTTGCTCTCGAGTCATAAGTTTGAGCCCTACATTGGGTGAAGAGATTACTTAAATTTACAAAAGATAAATAATATGACAGATGCTAGAGTTGATAATCTTGTCAAAATATTTTATTTTAATAATTGGAAATTAGTGGGAGAAGGTGAATGAAGTGTTTAGGAAGTAGCCTTTGGTAAATGGATCGCTAAATCTTAATGGTAATCTCTTCAGATATAAAGAGCTCTTTGTTCCATTGGATAGAAAGGAGAATTTCATTAAGTTTTTATTATTTCTTGCAGTGTAACAGGATTGTTTGCATCTTTTGTTTGCCGAAAATAATGGAATGGTGGACTTTGGATTAGATGCATCTTAGATTCTTACCTGCTTTAGCCTCTTTCCTTTACTGGGGATTCTTTTGGATCAGTGTGTCTCAAACTTTTGATCTTGACCCTTACTAGGCAATCTGTTTAACCCTGTACACAAAACAAGTTTTGTTATATAAATACGTGTGTAAAGCGCTCTGGTATTTTCTCATCTATAGTACATTATTTCGTTTTCTTAAAAATGCAGATCAGTTTTTGCTGATTTTGTGGCTGTGTTTGGGGAAAAAAGAAAACTGATCTGAAGAATAGGTAAACAAATCAAGGCCCCTGGAGTATCTGAATGGATTTTGCCCATCTCCAGCCCCAGCTCTTTGGATTTATAAACAAAATTAACTGTGACCCCTTATCTGATGATTTTAATTTCAAAGATTTCAGGATTTCAACATAGGTTTCTTGGTTTACTGTGGTTTGCAAGTACACATTGCTTTTTTGTGAATTCTCTTACAATGTTAGAGTTTTGTTTTTTTTTGTTTTTTTTTTTTTAGCAATGTTAGAGTTAGTAGGTCTGATGAACATTTTTCTCCGGTGGGGAAATTTTTTAGTGGGTTATTTTTCATGGATGTTCTGAGGCTATTCCATTGAAAATCTTTTTTTATTTTTTAAAATTTATTAATTTGAGAGAGAGCACACCTGCATGTGTGCAGGAAAAGGGGGCTGGGTTAGGGGCAGAGGGAGAGAGAGAGAATCCTCAAGCGGACTCCCCTTGGAGGTGGATGCAGGCTCAATCTCAGGACCCTGGCATCATGACCTGAGCTGAAATCAAGATGCTCAACTGACTGAGCTACCCAGGGACCCCCACACTGAAATTTTTTTTTTTTTTTTTTTTTAGGATTTTATTTATTCATGAGAGACAGAAAGAGAGAGGAAAAGACATAGGCAGAGACATAGGCCTAGGGAGAAGCAGGCTCCCAGCAGGGACCCAGATATGGGAGTTGAACCCAGGACTGCAAGAGGCAGACGCTCAACCACTGAGCCACCCAGATGTCCCCCAAATCTCAAGTTTAGACTTATTTCTTGCCTTTTGGAGAACCTGGTTTGGTTGTTCATTTGTACTGATCTTTTAACAATGCAAGATGTTTTGGCTGTGTTAGGAATTTAAATTTCGAATACTTCTGTTTACAACTTAAAAATTTACTGTACTTAAAAGGATAGTGTTCACTAAAAGGGAACATAACATATCTTCAGTGGTCTGTCTGAAAACCAGTAAGTAGAAAGCTATCTGGATAGCAGGTGAGCAGGATAATGTTGGGGCAAAAAGAAAGAAAAAGAACATTACAGAGGCTGAA
This sequence comes from Vulpes vulpes, assembly GCF_048418805.1. Taxonomy (NCBI): domain Eukaryota; kingdom Metazoa; phylum Chordata; class Mammalia; order Carnivora; family Canidae; genus Vulpes; species Vulpes vulpes. The sequence goes on from NC_132787.1 coordinate 1,039,658, forward strand.
TTTTTATATGTCTAGGAAAGTTTTGGTAGTTTTCAGAGCCCTTGGCAGATGCTCTGGAAAAGAGAAAGGTATCCAGGGTATAGAGGTTTTCTGAGGAAGATTAATAATTTTTACTTTTGTTTAGGTATTTTATTTAACCACACAGCATGGTTTATGGATCTTATGGAATAGCACATTTAGGGACGCCGGGGTGGCTCAGCGGTTGAGCATCTGCCTTCAGCTCAAGCGTGATACTGGAGTCCTGGGATCGAGTTCCGCATCGGGCTCCCTGCATGGAGCCTGCTTCTCCCTCTGCCTGTGTCTCTGCCTCTGTCTCTCATGAATAAATAAAATCTCAAAAAAATAAATAAATAAATAAAGGGAATAGTACATTTAACAATCCTTGGTAAAGAATTTCTTATGCCTTTTCTTGTTCTTTTGCTTGGTCTGTTTTTGTTTCCATTTACCTTACATGAAATTGGGTTTAGAGCTGTGTGCTGTGAATATTGATATTAAAAGTAGTAAATTGCAATGTGAAGTATCACTTGTAACTGACTTGGTGTGGCTGCTGTTTATACATTGTTATTCATAAACTTGGACTCTGGGCAGTTACCTTTTTTCCCTAACATAAACTTTGATTTTTCCTTTCCTTCTTATAGAGGATGCCTTTTAGCTGATCATTGTACTAATGGGAAGGAGTCCAGGTCATCCTGAGAAGAGTTGGCTTGTGCAGAGTCCAAGATACAGCTTTGTTGGATTTCTGTAAGCTACTCGAAGCCACATATTCATTTCTGATGACAACTTTACACTTGTGTTGGCAGAACACCCACAGCGACAACTGGTGCCTATGTTTAGTCTGTCCAGGAGCTCCACTAGCTAACATGTTTGGGGAAAAACCTACACTGTTCTTGTTAGCAGCTATGTAAATATTAGACCTTGCTGAGTTTGTCTTCCTGGATCTGCCAGGATTTGGGGGGATAAATTACAGTCTCTGGTTGCCTCAACTTAACCTTTGAAATCAGGGATTAAGGTTTTTAGGCATTCTTCTGGTTACTTGAAGTACAGTTCTTTTTGGATCAGTAATTTGTTTTATATATGTCCAGTTTATGATTTTTAAAATTTTATTTCCCTTGTATGTTAGTCTCCTGTAGCTGCTAGAACAAATTACCACAACCCTAGTGGCTTCAAACAGTGGGAATTTATTCTTAAAATTCTGAAGGCCAGTAGTCTGCAGTCAAGGTGCTGAGCCCCCTCTGAAGGCCCTAGAGTGGAGGCCCTTCCTTGCCTCTTCCAGCTTCTGATCGTTGTCAGCCTTATCTTTCCCTGCTCTGTCTTTGCATTGTCTTCTCCATGTCTCTGTCTCAGAACTCCTGCCTTTTACAAGGATAGATGGAATTCTGTTTAAGAGCCAACCAGATACTCTGGGGTAAATTTCAGATTTCTTCTTTCACATCTTTTAGTCACACCTTTTGCCATATAAAGTAATATTTGTAAGCTCAAGGGATTAGGGCTTAGGTGTCTTGGGAGGGGAGCGGTCATCAGTCAGACCACTACACCCTAATTCTCCAACTTTTTTTTTAATAAAGATTTCATTTATTTATTCATGAGAACACACAGAGAGGAGAGAGAGAAGCAGAGACACAGGCAGAGGGAGAAGCAGGCTCCATGCAGGGAGCCTGATGTGGGACTCGATCCGGGGTCTCTAGGACCACACCCTGGGCTGCAGGCGGCACTCAACCGCTGAGCCACCAGGGCTGCCCTAATTCTCCAACTCTTATCCAAGTTTATGTAATTTTTTTTTTAAAGATTTTATTTATTTATCCATGAAGGACGGAAAGAGAGAGAGGCAGAGACACAGGCGGAGGGAGAAGCAGGCTCCATGCACTGGGAGCCCGATGTGGGATTCGATCCCGGGTCTCCAGGATCGCGCCCTGGGCCAAAGGCAGGCGCCAAACCGCTGCGCCACCCAGGGATCCCCTGACTCTTGGTTTTGACTCAGGTAATGATCTCTGGGTCATGAGATAAAGCCTCATGTGTTTGGTGCAGAGTCTGCTTCAGATTCTCTCCCTCAACTCATGCAGCTTCTGTACGTGCATGGGCACGCTCTGTCTCAAATAAAAAGTGTTTTTTAAAAAAGGAAAAAGTTGGGATCCCTGGGTGGCGCAGTGGTTTGGCGCCTTCCTTTGGCCCAGGGCGCGATCCTGGAGACCCGGGATCGAATCCCACGTCGGGCTCCCGGTGCATGGAGCCTGCTTCTCCCTCTGCCTGTGTCTCTGCCTCTCTCTCTCTCACTGTGTGCCTATCATAAATAAATAAAAATTAAAAAAAAAATTAAAAAAAATAAAAATAAAAAAGGAAAAAGTTACTTAATTTTTCTGGTTTCAGGAAAAGGTTGTTTTTTTTTGACAGAGGGGGAAGGAGAGAATTTTTTTTTTTTAAGATTTTGTTTATTTATTCATGAGAGTCACAGAGACAGAGACATAGGCAGAGGGAGAAGCACGCTCCCTGTGGGGAGCCCAGTGCGGGACTCAATCCCAGGACCCCGGGATCAAAACATGAGCCAAAGGCAGATGCTACAATCAGTCATTGAGCCAACCAGGTACCCCAGAGAGAGCATCTTTAGCAGGCTCCATACCCAGCATGGAGCCTGACAGGGAGCTCCATCTCACTACCCTGAGATCATGACCTGTGTTGAAATCAAGAGTTTGGATGCTTAACTGATTGAGCCACTCAGGCGCCCAAAGGAAAAATTATTTTAAAAATGAGAGGCAAATGGAAATTAAAGTTTAGGAAACCTAGATTCTCTTCCCACTTATGTCTTTTTTTTTTTTTTTTTCCACTTATGTCTTTAACTACTGATACAACCTTAGGTAAGCCATTTGCCCCCTTGGTCCCTAGTTTCTCCATCTTATACGGAAAGAATTGGTTAGGTGATTGCTACTAGCCTTCTAGACTAAAGACTTTCATGAAATGATTCCTGAACTGTCTTGGATTTTGTTTTTGAAGTCAATGATTTTAAATGTGAATGAAGAACTCATTCTAATATTTTGGGCCAGTATAGGCCTTTGGAGGTCTTGCCTAGGATTTGAGGACTGACTTGTTGGCTGGTTGTCAGATCCTTGGGGTATTAACACAGGATAACAAATTTGTTAATTGTATGTGGTTTTCTAAAAAGGGTATAATGGATAGGTTGGGCCATTTTTCACTCTTATCCTAATGTATAGTCTGGATTTCTTTTCCAGTAAGAGTAGTTTGTCAAAATTAAACACTGACAGATTTTTCTGCCTGAAACTAGGTCGTGGAACTAGTTTTAAATTTTTTCACATGCAGTCTTATTCTTCAGACTTAACTGAGTGCTTATTCTATCACGCTTCGTTGCTAGAAACGACACTAGAAAACATGGGATTGAGATGGTGTTGTTGAAAAGACTATTCAAAGATCTGATTTTTTTATACACTGTCATTATTTATTTCTTACATGTAGAGGAAGAGGAGGAACCAAATTGAATTCAAGTATTTCTCCGATTGTAATCTCCATTTCTTAGAATAAAGCAAGTTCACATCTGAGTCAACAGGCATAATTATGTCGGAATAAAATGCCCTGCTAAAGAGGTCAACCAACAGGCTGGGAAATCTATCTTAAGTTTGGTGTCTGAGGCAGATCCTTGAACTCCGTGTACATTCTTTCTCATCCCTAAATCAGTGAGACTCACTTACCTCACAGGAAGTTATGGAGGGTAATATACTGTTAATTTGTTCAGTATTTCACAACAATAAATCTAAGGATCTGATAAAACATAGGCAAACCCCATTTATATGAATAGCTGGAGACAAGCATAGATCTAACTTACAGATAGTTCAGGAAATTCATTAGAGTTATTTTAACTTTATCATCAGACATCTTACCTTCTGTTTGCTGTATACTTTCCAAAGAGGTTTTTTTTTTCTTCTTTTTCCATAACAGACACAGGAGGTAGGTAGGACAGATAGCTAACACCAGATTAGACGATAAAAGAATCAATTCATCAAGAAGACATAACCCTAAGTTTTACACAACTAATAATAAAACTTCAAAATACATGAAAGAAAAAAATGTTGGAACTGAAATATATATATCATTATATTAACACGTTTCTAAGTAACCCATGGATCAAAGAAGACATCACAAAATTAGAAAATATTTTGAACTGAATAAAAATGATAATATGACCTTAAAATTTGTGGGCTGTAACTAAGGCAGTGCTTAAAGGGAATTTTATTTATTTATTTTTAACGATTTTATTTATTTACTTGTGAGAGACACAGAGAGAGGGGCAGAGACACAGGCAGAGGGAGAAGTGGGCTCTGAGCTATACGTAGGAATCCCTAAAGGGAATTTTATGGTATTAAATGTTTCAGGGGCACTTCGGTGGCTCAGTGGTTGAGTGTCTCTGCCTTTGGCTCAGGTCGTGATCCCAGGGTCTGGAATCAAGTCCCATGTCGGGCTCCTTTCAGGGAGCCCGCTTCTCCCTCTGCCCGTGTGTCTGCCCCTCTCTCTGTGTCTCATGAATAAATAAATAAAATATATTTTTTAAAAAGGTATTAAATGGTTCAGTTAAAAAAGCAGAAAGGTCTAGAGTCCGTGACCTACACCTTTCTTTTTTTAACTTTTTTTTTTTTTTAAGATTTTGTTTATTTATGAGAGACACAGAGAGAGAGGCAGAGACCTAGACAGAGGGAGAAGCGGGCTCCATGCAGGGAGCCCGACATGGGACTCAGTCCCGGATCCCGGGATCACTTCCTGGGCCAAAGGCAGATGCTCAACCGCGGAGTCACTCAGGGGCCCTGGTGACCTACACTTTTATCTTACGAACCCTAGGACAAGAAGAGCAAGTTAACCCAAATTACGTAGAAGAAAGAAAAATATTAAAAGCAGTAGGTAGTTGGTGAAGAATAAAACAAAATAGTAGAGAAAATCAATGAAAGTGAAAGTTGGTTTTTGAAAAGATCAGTAAAATTAATAAACCAAGCAGATCTTAAAAAAAAAAGCAGATCTGATGGGGGGTGTGGAAAAACAAATGACTACTATCAGGAGCAAGAAAAGAGATATCACTACTGATCCTAGAGACATTGAAAAAGTAATAAGGGAATATTACGAACAACTATGCCAGTACATTCCGTATCTTAGATGAATCGAATCACCTCCTTTAAAGACAAACTGCCGGGGATCCCTGGGTGGCGCAACGGTTTGGCGCCTGCCTTTGGCCCAGGGCACGATCCTGGAGACCCGGGATCGAATCCCACATCGGGCTCCCGGTGCATGGAGCCTGCTTCTCCCTCTGCCTGTGTCTCTGCCTCTCTCTGTCTGTGACTATCATAAATTAAAAAAAATAAAATAAAAAAAAAAATAAAGACAAACTGCCAAAGTTCACTTCAGAAGAAATACAGAACCTCACTAACCCCATATTTATTAAAGAAATGAAATTCGTAATTGAAAATGTTCTCCCAGTGAAAACTCCAGTCCTGGATGGCTTCACTGGTAAGTTTCACCAAATCTTTTTTTTTTTTTTTTTTTCTCACCAATCCTTTAAGGATGAGGTATTACCAATTCTACAAACACTTCCAGAAAATAGGTGAGGGAGGAGCGATTACTAAGGCATTCATTATTTTAACTTCATCTATTATCAAGCAAACTTTTATTTCCCATATATATATATATATATTTTTTTTTTTTTTGTTAAGATTTTTATTTATTCATAAGACACACAGAGAGGCAGAGACACAGGCAGAGGGAGAAGCAGGCTCCATGCAGGGAGCCTGACATGGGACTGGATCCCTGGTCTCCATGATCATGCCCTGGGCTGAAGATGGGGCTAAACCACTAAGCCACCAGGGCTGCCCACCAAGATTTTAAGTCATCTCTGCACCCAAGCTGGGGCTCAAACTCACAACGCTGAGATGAAGTGCTGCATACTTCACCGACTGAACCAGCCAGTCGCCCCCCCCCCCTTTATATTTTTAAAAGTGTTTTACAGGGTTTTTTTCTTCCCTTCATAGCAGACCTATAAGTAGGGCAAATAACACCATTAAGATGAAGTGAACTGTCTAGTTTGACCTTTCAGTGACCTAATTTAGGAGAGGACCACATCTTATTCCTAGTCCTGGATTTTTGCTACTGTTAACAAGTTGCCCCTTTAGTAGCTTTTTTGTAACAGGACTGTCCCTTGGGACAGGACTAACAAGTGCTGACTTCACCAAGGAGAAATCCTCAGCCCTTAAGTTGAAGACTGGGTTAGACTCAGTACCTATGCAATAAATACCCCAGAACAAGGATTAGAAATGCAGTATCAATCATCCCTTTGGCATAGGATTTAAATTAGGATTGTGGTTGGAACGTGGACAAAAAGAAACCTCTTACTTGGTTTAAGGAAAACAGAACACTCAGTGGAAGAGCTGGGTGGTCTGAGATTGGCTCTCTTTTAGCCGTTAATCTGGTGGTGGCCTTTCTTTGCATTTAACTATCAATATATCTGAAGTGTAGAACACACTTTTATGATATTGTGGCATAGTAACTCACACTTAAATGTCAATAGAGACACTTGCAAAGACCTACAAGGTTCAATAATTTCTGGTGTGGGTTTGTTTCTCCTGTCATCACCCATTATGTATTTTTTTACAGCTTTTAAATTGCCACAGAGAGGAATTGGTCAGGATCATAATAGATGGCCAAGGAGCTGCCAAGGATACCGTTGCATGGGATGAGAAGAAGTTCAATACTGCCTTGATTTTATTTATCTAAATTGTAGGCTATGACTTCAATATAATTCATGTTGCTAATATACCAAGGTAATGACAAAGCACAAAATTATGCCATATATTGAAGGAATGCTCTCTTTTACTCCGTGAAGTTTTTTACAGTCTGAGATATCTTTCTAACTCCAAATATATAAAAACTCCTTTTTTTTGTCAGCATGTATTAATCAGATTTTAGCATATTAACTTAAATTATAGCATTTCAGCAGTTAAATTAGAGATATTTTGGAAATTTTTTAGTTTATGGTATTCAAATGGATTTTTTTTTTTAAAGAAATTTTATTTATTTATTTGTCAGAGAGTGAACATAAGCAGTGAGCTTGATGTGGGGTTAGATCCCAGACCCTGGGATCATGACCTGAGCTGAAGGCAGACACTTAACCCACTGAGCCACCTAGGCGTCCTTACGCAAATTAGTTTTTATGTGTTTTGAATGTCTTCTCTAAACTAAGCCTATCAGAGGGAGGACGCCTGGGTGGCTCAGTGGTTGAGCATCTGCCTTCAGCTGGGATGTGATCCTGGGGTCCAGGACTCGCATCAGGCTCCTTGGAGGGAGCCTGGTTCTGCCTCTGCCTGTGTCTCTGGCTCTCACTCCGTCTCTCATGAATAAATAAAGTCTTAAAAAAATAATAAACTAAGGTTATAAATTGTCTGGCATAGCAGAGGCTTTTCCTTAAATTAGAGGATCTGTTGGAGTAACCTTAAGGGGTCTTTGTAACCCTTAAGCTGCTGATGTCCAAAATCTGTACAAGCTGGATGGTGCCAGATAAAGCACTATGTCTTAATTTTATGGCTCTTTGAAAAATACGACCATAGATACTTTAGTTCTCTTTTAACTGTTCTGTATTTTGTGAACATGCTCTGCCAAAGTGGTATGTAAAAATCTAAGATTCACAGTAACTACTCCGACATTGCTCTTACCCATTTTTCTTAACATTTATTTATGGTGAAATTGCCAGGTTCTTCATGAAAGGTGACTGGATCTCCTAGTTCATGCTTCACATTTAATTAAGAGAGGAGTGGTTGTGAGAATCACACCCATATGAGACTGGTGCCTTCAGAGGAGTTCAGTCCATTGCAAGGATGGAATTGTTGGAAAGCACCATCTGGAAGACATTTGCCCATAGTGATGCCAAATTATCTACTTTCTCATAAATCTTGGAACAATTGGATATCTAACCTTGCCCAGTGATGGATTTAGGTGTGGCCTAACTAAATTTAAAGACGACTGACACTTGAGAGAAGAAATTCAGTAGATTTTAATAAAGGACAGAAAATCCCATTTAAAATTATTTTGTGGGATTGTGTTCTCATAATAAGATTTCAAGAATTTGTGTTACTGCTAAATATGCCAGTGAACCAGACTGATAACTTTAAGCAGTTCTGGGAATTGCTACAGTACACATTCATTTAGATTTTTTAATGGTGGTCAGAGCTTGGAGGAGAGTACAGCTGAACAAAATTTATAAGGCAGTCTTTATCTCTATTTATAATGTATATGTTTTAATCTAAAAGAACAAAAGGTTCTTTGCTCCCTGGAGCAGGAGGCTTGGATAATCAACAAACAATACTTTGCCCTAGAATAATTTTGTGACTGGTTGAGGCAGTGCTTTGGCCTGATTTTTAAAGAATCACAAACTGGAACTGCACTAGCCAAAGGGAGAGCATTTCCTCTCTCCACACTCCTTTCTATTAATAAAGTTTGTGTTGTCTATATGTGGCTTGTTAATGATAGGGGTGTTAACGACCACAGTTAATCTTCCTCCTCAACTCTTTCCTAATCCAGTCTCTTAAATAGACATTTAAAAAGCTTTTAACTCCTCTTGAATTGGGTGCTCATGGGCTTTTGGTGGAGGTGGAGTGATAGTTATCAGCCCATTTAACAAAACCTGAGACAGCCAGGACAGCTGTAATGTGTATCTCTATGCTGTGTTTTTGTTAAAATGCCACATGGCTAATACTTTGGAAATCATAAATCTAGTAGAAGAAAACATTTTTATAGAGGGTATTTTAGTTTTATGCTATGTGTGTTGCAAACTTAAAATCATTGGTGCTGCTAGATCCATAAAGAACAAAGAATATAGACCAGATTAAAATGGTTCTGTAAATTTGGTTTCTTTTCATCTGTTTTATTTATTACAATAAGGCTATATAGAGGACGCCCAGAAGACGGTGCTGTAGCTGACAAGCTAATCTTCACTTAAGCCACTAACTTTCCCAAAGCTCCTTGGGGGAGAAATGGGAATGTCTCAAGCCTGGGCCAACTGAAGTCACTCATCAGCAGAATATTTAATTAATACATGTGACAGGGAGCTTTGCATATGCCCTCACACCTTTCCCGTCTTTAGAATGCCTTTCTTCCTGGAGAATTTTGCCTTCTTACTGGGCTTATAGATTTTATACTGAAACTCTAAAATAGGGGTGCCTGGCTGGCTCAGTTGGTAGAGCATGTGTCTCTTGATCTTGAGGTTTTAAGTTTGAGCCCCACAATGGGGTAGAGATTACTTAAATATAAAATCTTTGGGGGGGGGGTGTCTCAGTGCCCCAGTTGGTCAAGCATCTGCCTTTGGCTCAGGTCATAATCTCAGGGTCTTGGGATGGAGTTCTCCCCTCCCACCCCATTGGATTCCCCGCTCAGCAGGGAGTCTGTTTCTCCCTCTCCCTCTGCACCCCCTCCTCCCCCTGCTCATGTTTGTTCTCTCTCAAATACATACATACATACATACATACAATCTTAAAAAAAGAAACCCAAAATCTTTGGGGAAAAAAAAGAAACTCTAAAATGAAGAGAGAGCTCACTGATTATGTGTTTTGACATTTGGTCTGACTACCACTTCCAAATAGTTCAGTGGGTGGTTCAGTGAAGCAGTTTACCAGTTGGTTTTCATTACTTTTTTAAAAATACAAAGCAAGCTCAGAGAAAGATTTAGAATTATGTTGTATATATACTTTTTCTCGTAAGTAGTGATGAAAATAAAATGTGCTACACCAAGATCTAAGAAAAGACACCAAGACAGCTGGCATTGCAAAGTAGTGACTGGAGGGACTAGAGCAGAGCCTGAACTGGACAAACAGATCCCAGAAACCCTGTGTGGGTGATTCTGTGATTCCAGGATTGATAAATGCAATCCATTACCTCTGTTGTTCTGGATTGCCCCAGTTTTCTCTAATGGCCTAAGTTCGGGGGACTGATTTTAATGGTTCCCCCTCCCCCCTTATACTGAGTGGGATTTTCTGGTCTCTTTCTGCTTTGCTGCCTCACCTCTTCCCCCCTTTTTTTTTCCTGGAAGATTTATCTGTTAAAGAAGTCTCCTGTCATCGACTTGGAATGTGGGTTCTGACTGTGCCTGACCACAAAGCTCTTTGATGTTTTTCCAATGCTGACTTCTCACCAGATCCCTGGTTTAGGTTTTTTTTTGCCCAGCCATCGGAGGCCTGTAAGGTGAATTTGCCTTGTATCATTGATACGAACAGTTGGTGGGGCCTGTTCTTTTCTCATGTCCTGATGGGCAGTTGAATTGCTGGCATCTGTCTATAGTTGTTGATGCCTTTACCAGTTACTGTGTGTAGTCAAGAAAGGGCTGAGAGCTGTTTTGCCTGAGAGACTCTAGAAACCTGAGAAGCTGCTTTACCCCTTCCTATGGAGATTTCCACAAGGATAGGGTTGCGCTCAGAGGCTCATCCTCTCTTCCTTCGTCATGGTATCGGGATTCTACCTTAATCACTCCATCATCCTGCCAGCCATGTCTCATTTCTCCTACTTGAGCGCTCCCTCCTCTCAAGCCCAGCGTGAACCACCATTCTTGATGCTTTATCTGGTCCAGGCGCTGGTCTTAAATTGTCCGTCTGGCTTTGTGTTTCATTTGACCCTAATACTCTGGGTCGCAGTGTCTAAAAGAGAATTATATCCCCTCCAATGTCTGAGTGCATTTCTCATTTCTTACTGCTGCTCCTGAGCAGATCTGTAACTTCAAGGTTAAGATAAGACACATTCCATCAGAACTATGTCGTCATCCTTGCCAGCTTCTGATCTGTGACTGTCCAGGAGATTTACAAGACAGTTGCGTGCCATTCTTTACAGAATATTATGGTTGGACTCTGACTCCTGGCATCAGGCCCAATTTGATTTGTCAGCTGTTACAAAACCCATTTCCCAAAGAGAAAGGGACCTTAGCCGGGTGCCCTTTAGGTAGTTCTTAAGGAGTGGGAAGGAGGAAATTGATCTGACATTATTTCCGGATGCTTTAGGGAAGGGGTAGACACCAGAGTATTTTTGTCCTTTTCTTTGTGGGTTTTACTTTTCTTTTTTTCTGAAAGGTTTCACCAAAATATTAATGTTGCTGTCATCCTTTCCTGTCCTTTATCTCTTCACAGAATTACTGTTAGTCTTTTCATTCTGCTATCTCCAGTGCTTTTGAGTTTTAAGGAGTAAGAATAAGTATTTTTACCCTTAAGAGAGAATGTACCTGCTGCTTATTCTCTGAAGCCTTATTAGTTTACTAGTGCCTAGTTTAACAGCTACTTCTTTCTTGCTATCTACTAACATGTTGAGCTGCAGGAGTTACTGCATGTGATAGGGTTTAACGGCTTAGGAATTTGGAAGGTCAAGTATTTCCTGCTGCTGATGTATTTGGCCCTATATTTTTATAAAAGCTTCTCTTTGGGGGACTTACCAGCTCTTTCGTCTCTTTATAAACTTCCCTAGGAGGTAGGCCATGGGGATTTGGCCCATTTTAGTGATTCTGGGATTAAATCTCAAATTATTTACTCAAGATCACACATGGCAAGTTAATCACAGAGTTAGAACCCTGATCTAATCCCGTTGGCATTGTTTTTATATCCTTTAATTACAAAAAGTATTAAAAAGTTATAGGAAAAAGTCCAAAAAGGCAGTTTTTACCCAAACATTTTCTGACAGTTCCACTCAAATTTGAGGAAACCTTCTGTAGCTAAGAACTGTCTACTTTACTTTTATACCCTAAAATTTCTTCTATTTGATAATTTGTTATTAATCACTATTTTCTGCTTTTTCCTCAGTTGGGTTCTTTGCTTTTGATTATCCCTTGTTCTTACTCTCCTGTGGCAGCAACCTCTGGCTCTAAAGACCTGAACCGTAAAGCAGAAGGCTCTAGAGCTCTTGAAAATGTTCTTTAGGGTCAAGAGAGAAGAAACTTTATGGGACTGCAGGTCTCTAAGTAGCTCTTTTTCTTTATCATCCTTTATTTCAGGTATTAGGGATTATTGATACGGAGTTTTAAACTATTATATCTTAATGCTTCAGGTGGGTAGTAGTTATGTGAAAATTTGTTTCATAATGTTACAGTCACAATTAATGAAAAGTGGTTTTAACTCAATAACAGTTGTGGCTGAACTGTTCTCCCCTCTTTTTTTAAGAACTACATAAGGATTACATTTTTTTTCCTACCTGTTAATTTCGGTGGATAGGTTCTTTAATAGTGCTTCAAGTGTCTGGATTGTGTTTCTGTATCTAGTAATCCCCCAAAGAAGGAAAGTTGTATAGTATCCTGAAATATTTCCCTTCCCCCCTTTCCTGCTATCCCCTCATCCCCCAAGCAATTTTAATTAACTGTTCAGTGACAGATGGCAAAAAAGGCCTTATTTAAAGTGCTTCTGGTGGGCTGGGTTAGGGGTGAGTGGTTTGTACTGATCCTGTTGTAGAAGGGCCTAGCTTTTCCCCTCCCCCTTCCAGTTGAGCTATAATCCTGTTAGATGATCTTAAAATGCTATTGATTAATTCCCAGTGCTCTTAGAGGAATAAGCACAGGTTTTGGGTTTAAAACGCAAGAACCAATTCCCTTGAGCTCTGAATGCCTTTGCTTTGAGACCAAGGGAGTACCTTCCAACTTCTCCACCCAGTCTTCACTGAAAAGGAAAGTTAAGCCTTTTAACTTTTCCGTTTGCCTCTCCCCCCCCTTAGTCTAGTACTGCTGCCAGTTGCCATGGCAACGGGCTGGGACAGCTGCGCAGTGGCTCCCAGGCAGCTGGGTGGGGGCGGGGGAGCTGCCAGCCCGCCAAGCCCCAGACCTGGGAGGGGAGGCCCCTCCTGTTAGCCCAGAGGGAAAGAAAGAACTGGGGCGATCCGGTAGGTAAAGGAGGGAACCCCCCATTCATCTTCTACCTTTGGGGTTCCTCTTCTGCATGAAGGTATAAAGGGAGATTTTCCTCTTTCCTCCCTCAAACTGAAGAACACATATGTAAATCCTTGTTTTTCCTCGTGAGGCAGGGGAGGCCATAGCCACAATGCTTAACTGCATGCATCTAACCCGGGGCTGGTTTTAACCCCAGCGCTCTGACCTAAACTGCTCAGCTCCCGGAAATTCCAAGGTGAGTGGGGGTGGGGGTGGGGTACTCTCCCTGGAATATGACATTTCCTGTCTCTGGTGAGGTTAGAGGCTGTTTTTATTTTAAATAAATAAGATTTTTTTTTTTCTTGAAGCTTAGGACTCTCTTCTAAATTCATGGAAAAAATATTTTGAAACTCCTGTCTACATTCTCCCCCTCCACCCCCTTTTCCAAGTAAAGTACTTTAATAAAAACTTAAGTTTTTTTTTACAGGGCAGTAGTGGATACAGACAGTATTTTGGGTGGGCAGACCTATTGCTAGTAGGTTCTAGAGATGTGGTTTCCAACTAGATGTTCTTGGAATAATTCCTTAAATTTTGCTAACTTGAAGTAAATTGATAAATGCAACTTTTTATGTTACTTGAACACAGTTCTGAGATTAGTAGTGGTGGCCTTTCCTGTTCCTGGGAGTCGTCTTCTAGTCAGGATGGAAATATTTTTAGAGAGTGCTGAAAAAAATCCTTTAAGCTTACAGAAAAATAAAAATGGAGTTCAGCTAAGAAAACAATTCCTGCTACTCTATATTCCAGACTGTAGGCACCATTTAACATGGTTAAAGAAGAATTCTTAAAAATGATTATGGAGACAACAATGTGGGAATTTAAAAAAACTAGATTCTGTGTTGAGTACCCCCTGGTTGTGCATATTTCTGAGCTTAACTCAATTTCCATTTGTGTTGCCTTGCTTCAGCTTTCCTTGGGCCTATGAATGGTTCCTCTGTGCTTTGAGGCTTCATGTTGATGTGAGTTTGGGGCCAGACTTCTTTCTTTTTCCTCCTCTTCTTCCTTTGGCCCAAAGTCAACTCCAGTTAAGAGAGGTACCTCCTCAACTATTTGGATTAGTTGAGCCATGAGAATTACTGAACAATCCAGTAACTAATTTTTATTTTTTGGACTAAAAAATTTTTTTTTCTCTCTGCCTCCCATCCCCAAGTGAAAAAGGTGGCTTAGTGTATCTGAGATGCCAGCCTTGCTTTTGTGAACTGATGGGTGCTCTGTAGGGACAAGCTCAGTTTGTTTAAGGGGGAGAGAGATATACCAAGTCACTGAAGACAGTGGTAAAAGATACCTGAGCTTGCTAAGAGACTAGACAAGATTCTCCGGGCTGAGGTTACATTTTGGAGCTTTTTTTTTTTCTTTTGAAGATTTTATTTATTTATTTGGGAGGCAACATAAGAGAAGCAGGGGGAGGGGCAGTCTACCTGCTGTGCAGGGAGCCTGACTACAAGAAGTCCTGGGATCATGACCTGAGCTGAAACCAACTGAGCCATCCAGGTGCCCCTCTTTTTTCATTTTTATGAAGAACCTTATTCACCTTATAGGGAAAGGTTTTAATTCTATCACTGTTATTTTAACTAATAGTTTTCTGCATTTATTTGAGCTCCTGGCTTGTAAGACAGTTATAGAAGTACTCAGGAGTAATATACCACACCACTTGTCTTTGGAATCTGAAATTAGAGAAGTTACACAGTTGTGTCTATAATAATGATGTTGGCCTTGTGAGCTGATAAGAAAGTTGTGGTTGGGAAAGTGGTGATTGACCCATTTTTTGCTTATATTCTTAGGACTCATCTAGAATGCATCAAGACCCAAGAGAAGGGTACATGGCAACTTTGTGTTATACCCCCTGCATTCCATCAAGAAGAGACAGAGTTTTAACTTCTTGCATGGATTCTGACCATACTGTCCTTCCTATTTGCAGGAACCCGGTGGCCTTAGTCCTTCAGGTGGAACAGCTTGCGACATGGGAAAGAAAACCAAGCGGACAGCTGACAGTTCTTCTTCAGAGGATGAGGAGGAGTATGTTGTGGAGAAGGTGCTAGACAGGCGTGTAGTTAAGGGGCAAGTGGAATATCTACTGAAGTGGAAAGGCTTTTCTGAGTAAGTGCCTTCCTTTAGGCCTTAGGACTCTGTAGAGGTGGACACCTTTTTTCCTTCCCCATGAGCCACTGCCGTCTTTGTCTTTTTCCCTCCTCACTTGCACTCCTCCTGAGAGTTTGAAGACGTAGCAATAAATTAAAGAGTCTCCTCTCCCTTGGAGCTGGTGTTTTAATGATAACGCTTTTGAGAGAGAGTATAATGAATTGGCTAGGTGCATAGACGTGGAGCCAGATGGCCTAGGTCCGGATTTTGTTCCACCACTTGTGATCTGGGTGACCTTGGTTTAGTTCCTTCATCTTTTTCCTCCTCAAAAAAACAGGAATAGGAAATGGTACTTGTCATAGAGATGTTGGGTATATGTAGAGCCTGACAGGTAAGCTTAGTGTAAGTATAAACTGTTACTGGAGCACCTGGCTGGCCCAGTCAGTATAGCATGTGATTCTTGATGTCCGGGTTGTGAGTTGGAGACCTACACTGGGTGGAGATTACTTAAAAACAAAATCTTTAAAAGCATAAACTTTTACTGTTAATATTCTTTTGCATATAACTAAGCTAAAATTATATACATTTAAGCAGAAGTTGTCTATTCCATAGCCTATACCTCTCTAAAATGATCTTTGGATCTTACAAGTGACCTAGGATGAAGGACTCATCTTAATGAGAAACTTAAATCTGAGGCCACATTTTTCCCCCTAGTATTTATTTTTTTAATTTCAAATCTACAGCCGAGGCAAAAGAAATTGAGTAAACACTGAGATACACACAACCTAGTTTCTGCAGTCAACACTAAGATAGTCTAGCTTTTTGTTTTTGTTTTTGAAAACCTCAGAAACCCGTTTTTTAAAAGTCAGCTTTAAGAATGATACTGAGTATTGACTAGAATGTCTCTTAGGAAGTAACTGGCTTTATGCTGAAGTGCTAGAGGTGATTATTCTTTTTCCTTGGAGTAAATAGAACTAGACACATTGAAGCACAGAAGAGGTAATTTGAAAGGTGAAATCTGTGTAATCATTAGACATTTTGCCTCAATTTCTGATTAATTATCTTCCCAGGATGCCTGATAACAAAGAATGGATTTTCTAGAATCCTAGTGCAGTGGTAGAAACTGTTGTAGGCTTCTTGGAGTGGCTGTGCAATAGAAATATAATGCAAAGCATGTCTATAATTCTACATTTTTGTTGGCCACATTAAAGAAAAGTGAAATTAATTTTAATTTATCTAACACAGTATATCAAAGTGCTGTTTTAACATTAACCAATATAAAATTAAGATATCTTACTTTTTTTAATATCTTAGAAATCTCATGTATATTTTACATTCTATAGCACATCTCAGTTCATAGTAGTCACATTTCAAGTGTTCAGTAGCCACACAATATGTTAACATATTGAATATCACAGCTTTAAAGTATAGGACTTATTAAATGTAGTAAAAGATTCAAGTGTTGATAGTACCTTTGGACAAAGGTCTGAATCAGGAGCCTTTGGAACATAAAGTTCTTTCATTACGGAAATCAACGTTTCTCATTTGGAGCACTTTTGACATTTTAGATGGGATAGTCCATGCACTACAAGATGCTTAGCATCTCTAGCACACAGCACTAAATATGGGTAGCACAGCAATCAGAATATGCCCTTTATATTCCAAAGAGGAATCGTATCACGGCATTCTTTAGAGATGAGAAATTACGAGTTTGAGAGACCTAGAAATAAGAATTTAAAATAACACCAAAAGGTTTTAAGGATGTTTATTAGGCCCATTGAATTACCATTGGAAGTTGTTGGTCATTTTGAAGGTACTTAGGACTATATCTGTATTTGAGTTACAGTAACTGGTAACTTACATTGATTAAAGAGGGAAAGAAAGTTTGGGGCAGATGAATTAAAAGCACTTGTCCTTACTGTGTTGGAAATGCCCGGGAATTCATTACAGACTGGAACGAATTTTGCCCCATTAGCATTGTACCTGCTGCTTGCTAGGCAGTGATCAGATTCTTCTACCTCATGGATTCTCTTTAATTCTCATAACAGCCTTTAGAGGTATTTTGAATGTACAGATGAGGAGGTTTAACAAAGCTATTTGCTGAAGATAGCATAACTGGTAAGTGCTGGCACAAGGATCTAGTATCAGATTTCTTTGGCCCTAATTCCCAGGCTCTTTTAAAATTATACCATGCTATCTTTTGGGTAAAAATTGATTGTAAAAGCAGCCATACCAATATGGTAGGAAAAGAGATAAAGCCATTATAGTACTGGCTTTCCTTATCATTTGAGACCCCCCGCCCCCCCAATGTATGTTTGCTTGCTTGTGTTTTACAGTGTTGGCAAGCCTCTTGCTTTTGGTGTCTTAATTTCTTCTGGGATAGTAAACTATATGGTTTGTGGATTTGGGGGAAAGTTACTGTATGAGGTGGGGTTTTTTTTTGTTTGTTTTTTCTGTCTTGCTGAAAGAAGAGCTATGAAGGCAAGCATTTTCTAGTTTTAGCTCAGATTATTTCAGTATAAATTTTGTCTCATTCTCAAGCTCTTTTTGCAGAAAGTTTTAAATCTAGAGTAAAATCAGATTTTTCCATTATTCTACTTTTTATTTGAGTCAAGTTATTATGGTGTGTGTTCAAACTATGCCCATCTAAAGATACCTTGTTTAAAAAACAAAATTTTTAAAATGGATAGTGCATACATGAAATAATTTTTTCTCAAGTCTATGAAAGGATTGTAGAAACCATTTCTATGACATATTTTCAGATGTACTTTAATATAGATTAGTCCATTACCAAATAACCAAAAGAACTTTTGCCACTGGCTAGGACTGAAGAGCATTCCTGGTCTGATTTTTCCCATGTTAGGTACATTTCATGCTTTGGTTGCATAAGTTTATGATGTAGTTGGTGGTTTGGTTTTCTAAACCCCATGCCAGGAATAGACAACAACTTTGTGAATAATAACTGTTTTCCTCATAATAGAACTCCCTTGATCCAAGCTTAATTAGACTCGTTTATTCAGCCTGGGTTTTTTTAATTAATATGAAAACATATTTTGACTAGTAACAGTAGACTTGAATCCACAGCATTGAAGCCCCACTTCTGGGTCGTCTTTTTAACATTTTGCCTATATTCTAATGATTTAAGCCCTTACGACTACCTTTTTTCTTAATAATTACTTCCAGTCCTCCAAAAATTTATTGACTTTTTTTTTTTTTTTTAATTTTGTATTTATTTATGATAGTCACAGAGAGAGAGAGAGGCAGAGACACAGGCGGAGGGAGAAGCAGGCTCCATGCAGGGAGCCTGATGTGGGATTCGATCCCGGGTCTCCAGGATCGCGCCCTGGGCCAAAGGCAGGCGCCAAACCGCTGCGCCACCCAGGGATCCCGACATTTTTTCAAAATATAAGTAACATGCTTAAGATAGTGAAAACTGGGAGTGCACAATTTATTACGTATTCTTTCCTCAGGATTTGCATAGATGATTATATGTATGAAATCACATTATTTTATAAAGCAGAATTCCTATTTTGAGTTTCAGAAAACTTGATTGAGGTGTAATTTACATACCATAAAATTCATTTGTTGAGTTTTAGTAAATTCATTCAGTGAATTTTAGTAAATTCATAGAGTTGTCAACCATTATAATCCACATTCCAGTTTTAGAATATTTCCATAATTTCCCCAGATTCTCTTGAGCTCATCTGTATTTAATCCCAAACCCAACAAACCACTGGTCTGCTTTTTGTCTCTAAATGTGTCTTTCTTATATTTCATATAAATGGAATCAGACAATATATGGTCTTTTGCATCTGGTTTTTAGCATATTATTTTTGAGATTCTTTCATGTTGTGACATGTATTAATTAGTATTGTGTTCCCTTTTTTGCTGAATAGTATTCTCCTGTATAGATACACCACATTTATTCATCCATTCACAAGTTGATGGGCATTTGAATTGTTTTCTGTCTTTAGCTATTAAAATGCTGCTCTGAGTACTTGTGTGCAAGTTTCTTTGTGGATATGTATTTTTTTCATTTCTCTTAGATAGATTCCTAAGGTCAAATTTGTTATCTCTTAAGTGTAAGGCTTATTTCTTTTTGCCTACTTGTCTTCTTTGAAAGAAAGCACTGGATTTTTCCCCCCTCATTCTTTTCCTTCCCCCCCCACCCCATTCTTTGTGCCCAGGGAGCACAATACTTGGGAACCCGAGAAAAATTTGGATTGTCCTGAGCTAATTTCTGAGTTTATGAAAAAGTATAAGAAGATGAAGGAGGGTGAAAATAACAAACCCAGGGAGAAATCAGAAAGTAACAAGAGGAAATCCAATTTCTCGAACAATGCTGATGATATCAAATCCAAAAAAAAGAGAGAGGTAAGCTTCTTTCCCCCTTTTTCCCCACAAACATTTGTTTTGCCTCTTCCCCACCTCCCCAACCTCCTAAGCAATATTTTGGTGGTTTCTGTTCTAAGGGTGGCTTGCAAGGTAAATTGTTGAACAAAAGAGCTTCCAAGGAGGTAGGTTGATTAACTACAGCTCCCTCTCCTGGCTGATTGAGAAATATACTATATATTCCACTGAATTGTAGTAGAGTGGCAAAATTAAATCCCTGTAAAACAGGTAACCACTTCCTGTCTTCTCCATAAATAGGCAAAGTTATCTTAGTGAGCGAGGGACTTGGTGAAGTTTTTAAGTGTAGAAAAGGGGCTTTAAAGTGTTTACTAATGGGACGCCTGGATGGCTCAGCGGTTGAGCGTCTGCTTTGGTCCAGGGCATGATCCTGGAATCCTGGGATCAAGTCCCACATTGGGCTCTCTGCAGGGATCCTGCTTCTCCCTCTGCCTGTGTCTCTGCCTCTCTCTCTGTCTGTCTCTCATGAATAAATAAATACAATCTTTTTTTAAAAAAGTAAAAAATAAAATATTTACTGATTTTTTTTGTTTCAAAGATAGCACTTCTTTTCAAACTTTAAAATTATCTTTTATAAATTGAAGTGAAATTCACATAGCATGCAATAAACCATTTCATTTTATTATTAAGGATTTATTTGAGAGAGAGTGAGCACGTATGCATACATTGTTGGAGAAGGGCAGAGGGAGAAGGGAGAGAATCACAAGCAGACTCTGCTGAACAGGGAGCCTGACCTGGAGCTTGATCTCAAGACCCTGAGATCACAACCTGAGCTGAAACCAAGATGCTCAACTGACTGAGCCTAGACGCAATTAACCATTTTAAGTTGTACAGTTCAGTGGCATGTATATTCTCTTTTGAGTCTATTATTTCTACATACTCCAAATAATTTTCATCTTTTTTTTTGAATTGTTCAGTTTATTTTTTTTAATATTTTATTTATTTATTCATGAGAGGCAGAAAGAGAGGCAGAGACACAGGCAGAGGGAGAAGCAGACTCCCTACGGGGAACCTGCTGTGGGACTTGATCCCTAGACCCAGGATCATGCCCTGAGCTGAAGGCAGACGCTCAACTGCTAAGCCACCCAGGCATCCCTATTGTTAAGTTTAAAACGTGTATTTATGAAAGTTTGGTTTGATTTAGTTACTTTAATTCTTCTGATCTTTAGCTCTCAATAACTAGCATAAATCCTGTTCCTGCTTCTCTTTTTTTCATGTGTATATTTTCCATCTGTACACACACACAGACACACATATTACCCACCCCCCCAGCTTCCAATCCTTTCATTTATTTCAAGGTTATGAAGCCTTTTGTGATGAAGGATGTATCATACCCTTAACATTTAATAAAATAAAAGCATAAGTCCACTTCAGAATTTTCTAGTGTCCCTACCATAAGCATCTCTATTTATCTTCATTCTACTTGATACCCATCTTTCTAGAACATTAGTTCTCAACCCTAGCTGTACATTAGAATTGCTAGGGGTGGGTGAGGGGCTTAAAAAAAAAAAAAAAAGACCAAGTACCCAAGATACACCTCAGACTAGTTAAATTCAGACTTCTCTGGGTTGGACCCTAGACATCAGTATTTTAAAAGACTTACACAAGTGATAGAGAAAATGGGAGATCAGCTTTCCAAAAAGAATTGAAATAAGAGTGAAAGATTGGAGGCTAAAAGTGAAAGTGCACTCTAGGTTTGTGTCTATCTCTTTGTTTCCCTGGTTAATTTTATTTTTTGCAACCATATTTTTAAAACTACTTTGTTTTGGTGAGGTATGTATATCATTATGATATACTGTACTGATAAGGAATTTGAGAATGCCTTCTCTAAGGAGCTAAGACCTGGTTTCCTCTTTCTTTTTTATTAGTCCTTTGTATTCTGGCTTTTGTTGTTTGATTCATTTTCTAGCTAAGTAAAGAGACCAAAAAACAGCATAGCAGAAGACTTGGGACTAGCCATTTGTGACATACGGTGTGTATTTCCTCAACCTAGGGTTTCTCTCCTTTCAAAAAGGAGCAGTCTGGCTTAGACCTACTGGCCGGCATAGAGAGTTTCTTTCCTGGGCCAGGTTCTGATGCTGCTGACCTTGAAAACAACCCCCACACGTCCCTTGTAATGTTCATCTGGGGTCCCTGACAGCATTCTCAGCAGTGCTGGCGGCTGTCAGGTAGGCAGCCAGGAAGATAGGTGATTGTATGTTTTAAAGGTACAGGAGGGGATTGCGTTTCTTTCTTTAGACCACTGCAGAAGAAATTTGTTAGTCGGCATTATGCCTGATTTAAGATTACTGCCTGTGTGATGATTTTAGCATTTTCCTCGCCTCGGCTCCTTTTCAGCAGCTTGAACATTTTTCTTCCCTTCCCTCTCTATGTGGCAAACTGTTTTCAGCCGCCAGCTATGATTTACAACTCAGTTTGTGTGCCAGCATTCCAGCTGTGAGCAGCTGTGTGCACATCTGGGAACCTCCTCCCCTTAAGCGCCCCCAAAAGAGGCAGTGTTTTTAAGTCAGTATCTCCCCTGATCCGTGCATGGAATTTCCTTCCCAGTGTTGGTTTTGGTATCTTTGGGGACCACCTGGATCCTGAATACTTTGTATCTCTCTCTCAAAAAAAAGGGCAGAGTAAATGTCAGATCAAAGAGATTTTATTATGAAAATCAGATATCAGAGATCTGGTTCATTTGGGCAGTCTTTTTAAATCTTTTTTATGTTGCCACTAGATAAGCTTGCATTATCTTCCATAATAAGGTTTTTAAAATTACCTGGTTTGTCTAAAATTTCACTGTTTTGCTCTCATCAGTGCCATCACACCTGAATAGGACTCTGTGCTCCTTGTCTTGATTGCATGATTGCATTTTGACCAAGTTTGAATAATCTCCTAGAAAATTACTGGTTTGTTTTAAATCACTCTCCAGTTCTGTTTTCTAGTGCTAACAACTCATGCATATCAGGAGGGGTTAGGCACAGACCAGGGCCTCTTCTCCAAGTGTGTGGGTATTGTGCAGTATGTGAGCTCTGAAAGAAATTTGCTATTTTATGATACTGCCTTGAATCATTCTTATCTCTGTTCTTTCATAAATATAAACGACTGTGAAAAATATTAAAAATATTGGTCAGTGTTAAGGTAAACTAAATGTCTAAAAAATTAAGATGGAGAAGTGGTACGTTTGAGTTTATAAAATGAAAAAGGGTTTAGTTCGGGTAAGCATGGACTTGTTTATCATCTCGGAAGCAACAATTGAGAAGTAGTCAATTCATAATATCAAGGAGATTAGATTAGAAGGTTAGATGAGTTCCTAGGTGATGCCTCCAGAATATCTTAAGGAATATGAAAGAGTTTTAGGGGCTGCTTATAATCCTGTGGAAGTGTAGTGGAAGGACAACTGCATCTAACAAAAATACTTCTTGGCGTCATTGTCACTGGCTGGCCCAGTATTGTATTTCTTAAGTTCTAAGAATTCTTTGAATTTGTGACATAAATGAACTTAGGTTGGGCTTTGTTGAGCTGTGAAACTTTTTTTTTTTTTTTAACTCTTCTCCAGACTGTAACCTTTTCTTTATCTTCTATTTATAGCAGAGCAATGATATCGCTCGGGGCTTTGAGAGAGGACTGGAACCAGAAAAGATCATTGGGGCGACAGATTCCTGTGGTGATTTAATGTTCCTAATGAAATGGTGAGAGAGATTGGGCTTCACTGTACAGTTGTGTTTCTTTGCCAGTGGCTTGAATTTGTATAGAAGATAGGGAAGGAAGGCAGAGTATATCCCGACTAAGAATTTTGATTGTCAAGAATCTTTGGTTTATCACCCATTAGTATTAATGGAAATTACAGTTGGAAGTGGATTTAAGACATTCTCAAGCCTTGGTATTAAGCCAAATTATTTTAGCCCAAATACCTAAGGTAGCTTTGAGGCAGGAAATGTATAGACATGACCTAACCATTTATTTACACAGTTCTGAATCATTTACCGTTAGACCATGAGCCTGTGGCCATGAGATAGGAGTTGAGTGAGGCTTTCTGGCATCACAAAGGATCAAAACAACTGAATAATGTCTAAAAGCGAAAAATAATCTCAACAGAAAGCATTTACTAATACTAGCCAAAGTGTAAATAAGCATAAGTTATTTCATCCGGTGGAGGGAGTGTCTCTTAGAGGAAAGTGTAGTTACTTCCCCTCAATTGGGTTTCGTAAAGACAGGGTGATTTATGGTGTGGCCCTCACTACCTCTCTGTTTCCAGTGTTCTGGGCTTGTGATTTAAGTTTGGTTTCTAAAGAGAGGCTTCATGCTGCATTGCCACTGAGGAAGCTTATTTACCTTGAAGTTGTAGAATCAAAAGGTTTAATATTTTATCTGATCGAAATTTTGCTGGTAAATTACCCAGAAGCCTAGATTTGAAGAATCATTATACTCTGTCAGAAGTAAGGAACTGTATTGACTATTTTCCCCACTCAGCCATATGTGTTACGTATGATTTATAATCATACATTAACTAGCTTTTTTTTCCCACCACAGTCCAAATTTGAGTGTCTGCTCTGAGCTGTGTGTTTTCCCCTCCTTTCCTCACCCATAATACTTTCTCCATTTGGAATGCTGGTTGAGGGACTTGCTAGATTTTTATTTATTTATGTTTGTATGTATGTATGTATGTTTTATTTATTCACAAGAGACACAGGGAGAGGCAGAGACGCAGGCAGAGGGAGAAGCAGGCTCCCTGCAGGGAGCCCGATGTGGGACTCGATCCCAGGACTCTGGGATCACTCCCTGGACTGAAGGCAGGCGCTAAACCACTGAGCCACCCAGGGCTAAAATTTTATTTATACACGTTGGTAGAGCTCTTGTAACTTGGACAATTGAAATTTGCAGCTAATTCCTACATTTCATTTTAGTGACTGGATTTTACATTCTCTTATTCTTCCTTGTATAAGTACTGTTGCAGACTTAAATTTCTGTTTTCTTACTATTCTAGTCCATAGTTCTCACCAAAAGGATAGTGAGTGTTTAAAAGGCCACAAGATGAGAAAGGTTAACCCTTTCACTGAGATGATCCAGAAACTGGATTGATCATTCTGTGCATCATCAATAGGACTGAATGTAGATTTGATCATGTTCACTCAATACATATAAATCAAAATTATAGGAGCAAAATTTATATAACTTCATTTTCAGCCTTTTGATTAAGCCTGCTATGTTTTCCATCTAAGTTCTAGCTGAAGACTTCCGCTTCTGTCTGATGTAGCAGCAGTTAAATGATACTCACTGATAATTTATTTACTTGAATTTCTCCTTGAAAATATGGAGCTGTTAGGGTCGTCCTCACCTTGAAATCGAGATGGAGAGGAGGAAATCAAGTTGGTTAAATCCATATAATATAAACCTTGGTGTATTTATTTTTAATATTTTATTTATTCATGAAAGACACAGAGAGAGAGAGGCAGAGACACAGGCAGAGGGAGAAGCAGGCTCCACGCAGGGAGCCTGATGTGGGACTCAATCCCCTAACTCCAGGATCACGCCCTGGGCCGAAGGCACGTGCTAAACCGCTCAGCCACTCAGGGATCCCCTAAACCTTGGTTTAGATAGATTCTCTCTCACTCTTACTTCCTCTCCTTCTAAGTCTCATATTTTCTCTCTCCAGGAAAGACACAGATGAAGCAGACCTGGTTCTTGCAAAAGAAGCTAATGTAAAATGTCCACAGATTGTGATAGCATTTTATGAAGAGAGACTGACATGGCATGCATATCCTGAGGATGCGGAAAACAAAGAGAAAGAAACAGCAAAGAGCTAAAGGAGGGGGTGGTCTCTGTCATTTCTCTTTGTATATAATACATTCACCTCCCTGCCTCCTCTTCCTTCTGCCCACCCCCTTCTATCCTAAACACATCCATAAAAAATGTGCTTATCACTGTGCTCCACAGGAGAAATGTTGGTATTGGTTCTCTTGTAACATAACTGATGGTCTGATTCATGATAAGTGTCTCTCTGTGAAGACCAGGCATTTACATACTGTGTGTAATTCCCACACTTTTTTCCTTTGCCCTGATCTCTTCCTTCTGCTCCCCTGTGACCTCAAGATGAGTTTTAACTTTTTAATCACCTTAGAGTCTTGATCTTTTCAGGGTTGGTTCCTTTTTAGATTGGGGGATTTTGTTGTAATGATGATGAATTTTGGTTTCTTGCTTTGGTTCTTAGAACATGTTGATGACCAGTTAGCTTTTGTTTTGAGATGTTGGGATGGAAAAGATGTTCCCATCTTTTAAAAAAGCCAATAGCAACTGCCTACCTGTTGGGGCTTTCCCAACCTCATTCAGCTCTACCCAGTAGAATACAGGGTTCCTGGTGTGGTCCTCTGGGCCACCCTCTGTTGTTTATCCCCACTCATCCTCCCAGAATAGCTCCATCCCTTGGAGGACTTGAAATTTTACACTCATATTTGTTAAGGCGCTCTTAGCCCCAGGACTTTTGGCCTTGTTTGTTAGCAATCCCTGATTCTGCTTCTGCAAGGTGGTATAGTCTGTCATAAAATGACAAGATTATGAACTGCGGAGATTTTTTAGCTATTCGTACATGAGGATGATGGGGTAGGATACAGTTGTCTTTATGATCACATATGGTATATATGAATTTTTTCTTTCCATCCCTCACATTTGGACTCTATATTTATGTAGGTGTGAGTGACTGCCTGGTGCTTGCTTGTGCCAAGGTGCTAGGCACCCTCCTGCCCTGCCAGCTTTTGTGGCCTCCCAAAGCATTCCTGGTACCAAAGAGGCTTCAGACCTGACCCTCACTTCTCAGTGGACCCAAGTTTCCCCTCCATGCCATTATTTTCAGTGGGGAATTCTTGGAGGGGAGCCCTTGGCCGCAGTATCAATTTTAAGTATTCATAGCATTTATAGTCATAAATTTTCTGCTTTGTTGACTCCTGGATTTGCCACCAAGAGGCTCCAAAGTATTATTGCTCTTCCCTTTTTCCACCCTCAAACTCACAGTTGTATTTTATTTTTCAAAATACATTTTTGTGGAAGACTATCACCTCAGAGATACAGACCCTGGCATTAGCATGTTGACACAACCTTTTGTCCCTATTCAGAATATTTCCCTTTTGGCTTTCTCCTGCTTTGCCATTGTATTGAGAGATCATTATCTGATCTTCTGTTTCCATCCGTGACCCCAAGAAATGCCCTACTTCTCTTTAGCCATTTCCTTTTAGTTGACGAGGGGGCTAGAGAATCAAGACTAAAGAGTAAGGAAATAGCAGGGTCATGAGCCTCTGTGTCCCGGTCCAAAGCTGAGGAATTAAGAATAAATGCTTGAAATAGCCTTAACTCTAGAGGTCACTAGCCACTGAGGTGGTTTTTGTTGTGCTTTTGATTTTTAAAACATATAGCTGTCTGGCCAGGAGCATTCAACTATTTCTAGATTATTCAGAGTAATCAGGGGAATGGATAGATTGCTCCAGTCCACAGATGAGCTGAATAATATGCAAATCATATACCCATTCATAGCATTTGTTACCATTGCTTTCCTGCTCAGCTGCTGATTGAATTCTGTGTGCTTGTATAAATTATGTCAAAAATTATACTGCACAGTTGAGAAGACAGCTGTTGCTGCAGTGACATGACAGACTGGAACAATGAAGCTTTTGGTTTAAGTCATCCAGGAAAATCCTTCTGAATGGTAATGTGATTGGGTGAGAACTCCTAACCCATACCTCAAGTGGGTAGGAGTTTTTATCTCTTTCTTTACTCTGGAAGAATTCAAGGCCTAGATAATTGACAGTTGATTAGTACTTAATCTGATGGGCATCTGAAAGAAAGAAAGGATGGTCAGGAAACGGATTTGTCATACAAGTAGCCAAGGATATAATTAGGGTAGACAAGAATAAGTCAGAAGTAGGCCAGAGCCCCTGAGGAGGGGATCTGGGCCTGTTGATTTGCAGGTGGAGAAAATGACAGCTTATCCATGGAGCCGGTGTGTGTCTCCCAGGAGCAGTGGGCCTATAAACTACAGTGAGACTATTTTTCAGACCAAAATCAACATGTGGACAAAGAACACAGAAGAATTAGTTTATGCTGAGATTGGTTCTGAGAAACCTGGGGCACGTGGTTGCCATGGTTATAGGTGATATATAAGACATTTATCAAAATCTGATTTTCTTTTAACAAAGGAGTTACCATCTACTACTCATCAGCTGTTTAATACCTTACTCTTCACTCCATCTTTTCTGTTCACAGTTTATTGAATCATGGTCTTGTACTGAATGCTGCCAGAACAATTGTTGTTTTCTCCCTGCCTACCCACATTCTATAGGAATTCCTACATTCTATAGGAATGTAGGGAGCCAGAGGCCAGAATTCTGACTTGAGCCCTCAGCAAAAGGAAACCACATACTGGCCTGTGCCTCTGGCATTTGTTAGTGCTGAGTAGCTATCCTGGCCCTTGCAGAATTGCAGCCTCAGAAGGAAACCTATTTTCATGGGGCTTTCTCCTCAGAAGAGTTAGTAGCCCTGGGCTAAATAAGCACTCCTAAACATCTAGGTCTCTGGTGCTCAAGCATGCTTTCCCTGTTTTTACGTAGTCTTCTTTCAAAACATCTTTCTAATGCTGAATTTCTTTTAGTAATCACCATTCAAGGATCTCACTTTCCACCGTAGGTAACAGAGCCCTGCCACAGAGCCCTGCCCGGCAAAGTTGACCAAGGTCAGTGTAGCTGCTTTTCTGAGCTCTGCACTGGGCCAAAGCCCTCATGTTAGGATTAGCTGTTAGGAACATCAGCCTTGATGGAAGCCCCTGTTTTTAACCTGGAGAGAGCCATATCATTTTTCCTCCCACAGTCCAGTTTTGGTCTGTTCAAGGAAGCGCTTGGGCCTCTGGTGTTCCTTAATATGAATCTAGGCGGTCCTTGGCTGTCCCCCAGCCATGGCCGTGTACTGCTTTTTGTTGGTGATGAAAGGTTAGTTAGTCCTGTTTCCGTAGCTAGGGCAGTTAGGTTCTTCTTAACTCTCTTTGTTCCTGTTCTGTAGCTGTCCTGCAGTCCATTATCCTTCTGTTCAGGTCAGAGCCTAGGGCTTTTGGGAAGGTGCTTGGGATTTTCATCTTGTGATTTTGTTGGATCTGTGTTTGGTCCAGCTCACCTAAAGTACAGTAAGGGGTCAGAGGGATCTATCTTGTGTCTGGGCTGGGGAGCAGTTGTCAAGCAAGCCTACCTGTGGCAAGGTGGAAAGAGGAATGGTTTGGATCCAGTGTATTCTAGTTTCATGCTGGCTTTATCACTAATCATAAAAGTTATATTTTCAAAAACAGATGTCACCAGCCTTGCACCCAGGGGTACATGATATGCTTAGAATTCAATGTTCTCATCCAATTAATAGTAGTGGATTTATATTGAGCTGTGCATGTTCCAACCATATTAGTGTGCAGCAGCACTCATTTTATTCCACAAGCATTTTTTTGGCCTTAGGGGTACACGGTTCAAGAAGATACACTCTTCTGATTTCAAAGAACTTTCATACTGTTGTGGGATGAACTGAGTGTTAATAGTGCAATGTAATAAGTGCTACAAATAGGTACACATTTCTGATTTGGGGACAGTAGGTGGGTGATGGTTCATAGGGGGATAGACCTGTGACCTTGGATGAACTTAGCTAACTGGCCATAGGTGGACTACAACGAGGGCTTGTTTTATTCCAGAAAATAAGGATAGCTGAAGGTTGGTTAGCCGTGCTGTTGCTGAGAGAGAAAACAACAGGTGAGTGGGGATTGATGAGTGTGGATTGAGAAGCCCCTCGTGTTGATCCCTGTTTTGGGCTCTTTGCCAAAGTACTTATGGTCTAGTTAATCCTTGCTTGTGGAATGTATTATCTATGTTGCAGACCCACCTTTGTGTTGTTACATTACTATGGGTTCTGTGACGTTTATTCCTCACGGACATTTTATCAGAGTCTCTCACACCTTTTTCAGTTTCTCATCACTTTTGGAAGAATTATCGTGAGGTTGGCTTTAAGTTTAAAACAAGGACATACTTTTCAATGATGAGAGGTTTGCTAAAAAGAAGGCGTCGGGCACACCTGTTAACACATGAGCGTCTACTGTGTGCAGTGTAGTTTCATTCAACACTGCAGCGTGGTGATTTCTAAGCAGACGTGTGTCAATTATGTGGAAACCTCTCTAGGAAGCGCACATACCTGGAGTTGCAGATTTAATCTGCAAGGGTGAGGCCTTAGCCCTGCTAAGTAAGAAACGGTCTAAGAAATGTCTTAATTCTGAACTGTGTAACTACAAGAAAAAGGTACTTTTCTCTGTCTGGATCATTGAGAGTTGACTAACTTCAGAAGTCAGAATTCCCAGGAATGAAGAGTAAGTGTTCTGGAAAATTGAAATGTGAAGGTTCTTTGGATAGCTTCATAAAAATAATTCTAATTTCTTTGTGCTTGCGCTGGATTTCTTGAATTTTAAACTACCTCATCTTGTCTTTTTAGAAGTTACTTCGGCTTGTCATTGCCACTCTCACATCATGCTTGACTTTGATTGTTTCCTAACATGGAATTTTTTTCTATGCCTCGACAGCATGTTCTCTTCTCATCCTGATCCTCATCATCTCATATTGTTCTTCCGTCAGAGAACTGTTTTAAAATAGTTAGAAATCTTGGCTTATGGGAAGTGGTCCTCCAATGCTGTTTGTCTCTGGGATCAGTAGGAAAGAGTTAAAACAAGGTGGTGAGGGCAGGGGACAGAACCTGCACTGGAGGCAGCTGAGGAGGGAAGAGCCATTAATTAAGACAATTTCCAAGTCAACTGATTGTGATCATTAATGTCACAATAGATCAAAACCTAATTATCACAGCCTAGGTAAGAGCCATCAGTATTAATCGGAAAATCTAATAGGAAACTATTATCAAGAAATTAGGCTAAATTGAATGCAGTGAACTTTTTATCTTGCCATTCTGTTTGTGTGTGTGAGAGCGGGCGAGCGATGTCCCTTGGCATTGGCAGGTGTGACCCTCATAGTTGATCCTAGGTGCCGGTGGCCAGTTCATCACACTTTTTGAGGAATTCCAAACAGACTAAACTGTCATTTTAATGTCTTGAACATTATCATCACCCGGGCTTGTCCAGTGTGATCAGCAATCAATGGAAAAAGGTTAATATTTAGGTCTTGTGATGGTTGGTCCTTCCTGGAATGAGAGCATCCCTGGTGGACATTATACCGTGTGTTGGTAGATCATTCTTTGAGCTTCTGATGTATGGAGAGTCCTGCTGCTCTGGCTATTGCAAGGGGGTGCAGAGGAAAAGAGGGGCTTTCTGCCTGGAGAGTCTTCAAGGAGACCCAAGAAGATAGAGTTCGGTCATGTCACAGCACTTTTAAAGTCTGTGTTTTACAGTTTCTAGTAGCTTTAGAATTTGATTCTAAACTAGGGCTGACTGTGGTTTTAGTTTTTTTCCCCCAGTTTTAGGATAAGGGTCATAATGATTACCACCAGAATCCAGTTGTAAGTCCAGAGAGGGGGGAAGGTTTTCTTTCTTTCAAGCTTTCATCAAAGAGTTATGCTCCTGTCAGGGTATTAAAGAATATTACAAGAGTCTTACAGCTAGTCCTAGAGAACACTTCATTCCCCTCTCTGAATGGAAAAGGAGGGGTCACCATTTGTATCCTTAATCTCGAGAGCCATTCATGAAGATCCTGGCAACTCCTGAAGTTAGACTGGTGCAGAATGGTTGGAAAGATGCTGCCTTGTGGGCATTGAGGGGAGGGATGAGCGGCAGCAGGAGGGGGCCGCGTCCTGCCACCTGGCCTGGCTTAGCCTGGGGAGAGTGCCTCCCATTGGTGCCACTGCTGCTGCTAGACCTGCGCCCCCTCCCCCGGCCTTGCATCTCGGGACACCACCGAGACTGGCCCTGGGGATAGGGTTCTTGTGTTCTTGTTCGAATGAGGTCTTGCTCTTGGGTCTTAGGATTTAGGGATAGGGGTTACTCAGTATAGAACTTTCACCTCTTTAAGAGAAAGTGTGTATTTCTTTACAAAAGAATCATGCCCTTAATGCTTAAAATGTAATTTTATTTGCAAAACATCACTAACACATGACTTTCAGAAGCAGTTTGTGTCTCCAAGGTTCATTGCGTTATGCTGGATAAAGAATGGGCCCTCTGTTAATAGTTGTGGGTTGGCTAAGTTCATCTAGTTTGCAGAGTGAAGCGTACCTGCTGACTTCCTTTAGCGAGCAAATGCGCTCTTAAGAGGTAAGGTGCCCTAGGGAGTGAAACAAGACGTGAGTGGATGCTGACTGTGTGCCAACCTCCTCAACTGGTTCATAATGGCTGACCTTGGGCAAGTCACTCCTTTCAATGCCTCAGTTCCCCATCTGTCAAATGGGGTTAATGATACTGACCTACCTCACAGGGGTGTTGTGAGGCATTGCAAATCAAAGTTGGTAGAACACTTTAGGGTCCTCGACGGAGGATGCCTTGAGCCGAAGTCTAAAGTCTAGGCCTGACATAGGCTTCAGTCCTCACTGAGCTGTCCCAAGGTTGGAACTACTAGTGACCTCGGCAAGTTCTCTGCCCCCCACCCCTCCTCAAAGCTGCTAGTTCAGATGTTGACAGTGTTTTTGTGAATGTTGGAGTCTTAATAGTCCAGACGTAGGATGTTATGGGGGGAAGGCACTTAGTATTTTCTATGTCTTGCATCCACAAAGAGAGGCTGTCTCAGACCCAGGAGCATTGGATTAGGGAACTATGAGGCAGGGATGCTACTGCTTGTTTCTCTCTGCAGGTTGGGAATCAAGGTCCCATTCCCCAAGGGATTGGGACAGACTCCAGCTGTCTCGGGAGCAAAGTGAACACAGTGGGCTTAATTTATATCGTTGCTTTTATCGCGCGCCCCCCCAACTGAGTCACCGCACCCCCTCTTGCCTCCCTACAGGAACCAGCTGGTTCAATAAACATAACCACTTTCCCCATCCCCTACCAAAAAAAGAGCCATCTTGGGAAAAAAAATTTTTTTAGAGATATGTTTAACACTCTTTAAGCTTCATCCGACTTTACTGTACTCATTTGTCATCTTTTTCTGTGTCCGCAGTCTGAACCTGACTTTGACCTGTTTTCCCTCCAGTTTGGGAAAACTTTGGACACGGTTTCTATTTGCCCAGATGTGGGCTTAGCCAGCTCCTCTTCCCAACAGGGCTCTTTGTCCTTTCCCTCTCCTTGGCCCTAGACGTGTAACCCATGGAAAAGCACAAGGTTCTGGCCCCTTGCTGTGGTCACATTCCGGTTCTCCGTGCTTTGTGGACTTTGCTCTATTCACCCAGCTCGGGCAGCGCCAGGTGGTCCTGTGGAGTTGTGGGGGATGGAGAGAGCAGTCTGCCTCCTGCCAGGTAGCCAGGAGTTGACTCACCCGTGGCCCGGCCGCTCTGCCGCCCCGTCCCACAGGATGGGACGTGAAGGACTCAAGAGGCTGGGCTCTCCACACTGTCTCATCCTGTGTAGGAAAACACATCACACTTGGTAGCCAGATTTCTAAGTGGAAAAATGGGAAATTGAATTCTCTATGGACCTTTTGGTTTGTGGGGGAGTTTTGGTTGTGTTTCTTGGTTTTAGTTCAGCCAAACATGTCGGCTTTTCATTTTTTTATTTTTTTAGGATAAGTGATATATATATGTTCGCCTTTTAAATGTAAATGTTTAAAAGTAGGCAATTTATGTGTTTCCACAACTGACATTGATGCAGACCTCATTCTCTCCCCCTCTTCCACCCTCCTCTTTTCCCTCTTTTCATACTCTTGTATTGGTTCTAATAAATGGTTGCTTTTCAAATATGGATCCTGAGTGGTGGTTTGAAGATCTGGGTCTGACCCTCTTCCTTAGTTTGGTCCCTGGAATGTCAGCCAGTTGTCACACATGCCTTTCTGAAAGAAAAGAGCAGCGAGCCTTCCAGAACAAGGGCTTTTTTTCTAACAGTTGCTGGTCTCTGATTTGCCACGGGGTGGCGCAAGCCTAGGGACTAAGACCCCACGTATCCTGTTCCCTACTCCATTCCCTTAACCTGTTCAGACTGTGCCTTCCTGGTCTCTGCACTCCTCTCTGCTGCCAGTGGCTCAGAGAATAAATGTTAGCCTTCAGCAACCCCGGGACCCAGAGGAGTCAGCCCCTGGTTATTAGAATTTGCAGGAAACCACATTGACAATCTAAATCAGGCTTAAAAATCCCAATATATGTGGGCTTGCAAATATGGCTTTTTTAATTATCTTTAACAATTTGCTTCACAAATACCAAAGAAACCATGTCTTTGACGACCTGATGATTGTGGGTCAGGAACATGGTGTGTCTCGGGGTTGCGGGGGGAGCAATTGGAAGCTGGATGAGGAGGGAGATGTGTAAATTTATTAATTAATTAAAAAGCCTGGTGCAGTTTTGAATCTAGTGGAGACAGAAACTCAGAGAAGAGCAGTGAGGAAGGCAGAGGCGCCGAGAGCCCAGACCTCCTCCCACGGTCGATAACACCCCGGAGGCCGAGCCTCTTTTCCACATCTCTTATCTGCAATTCTCCCCTCTTGTTTTCCCTTCTTGCTGCTGAGTTATAGGGTCTCCCCAGCCTAATCTCGTAAAGTCTTATGAAGACATCTGTAGGTTGGCTGGTTTAATGGTCCATGACCCCATAAACATGGGACAGGAGAGCCATTTGGTCCACTTCAGAGCCAGCCCCTTCTGGACATTATTTATTTCCCCCGCCGAAGCCTGGGACCGCTTGCCCCTTCCTTCCCTTTCCCGGTTCTCACCCTCACGCCACCCTGCGCAAGGCCAGGCGCCGGGGTTTGACCCCCGCACAGCCACCCCTGAACGACGGTGCCGTGGGTTGTGTTGCCCTCCGGTGTGTCGGGGCTCGCGCCCATGGCCCTCGTCCGATGAGCTCATCGGCGCTCCCGAGTCCTCTCCCGGCGATGCTGGGCGATGCTGCCTCTGCTGCGCGTCCGAGCCGGGCTGTTGCCTCCCCTTTGTCTCCGCCTGAGGGCCGCGGAGCTGCAGAGGAGCTGGTGCCATCGGTGCGGCACGGACAGCCTGGGGGCAGCGGGGCCCGGTGTGGGGGTTCGGTGGCTTGCCGGCGCGCAGCCTGCACCTGGGGGAAGCGGGAGCCCCGGCGTGAGGGCTGCTGCCCGCGGGCGTGTGCAGAGGGGGCCCAGGACACCCCGAGCTGCCCCGAGCCTGAGGGCGACTGGAGGAGCGTGGGGCAGAGCTGGGGTGCTCTGCTGCTCTGCGGGGATGGGGGAGGTGAGGACGGTGCGACCCTCCCGAGCCTGCCGCTTCTGCTCAAGGTTGGGACGGCTGAGGGCTGAGGGCGCGGGGAAGGGCCTGGCCCTGGGCTCCTCGGCCTTTGTTTCCTCCTCCCGGCCTCTGCCTCCTGCCTCCTGCCTCCTGCCTCCCCCCCCCCCCCCCCCCCCCCGCAGCTGGAACATCTTGCTTTCCAGGTGCCAGCTCCCTCCTCTCTCAGCTTCTGTCTTTATTTGTGTGTCTGTATTTTTTATGGTTTCTCCCCTTTGTCTACTATATTGTTTTTTTTTTCTCTTTCTTTGTCTTTTTTCTTCTCATTTCTGGTCCCTCCACCCCATGTTCTCTCCACCCCGTTTAAATTTCATAAGCAGCCTCAATTTGGACATTTAATTTCAACCCCATCAAATTATTATCTTTCTTGCAACAACCTGGGACTCTTTACGAGCTCTTTCTACCCCATGCCACCTCTGGAAACAGGTGCGTCTCTTTCTGTGTGTAGCGTGATGCTCCCTCCCAGATGGGGAGAGGCGATGCCTCCTGCCTTTTCTCAGCAAAGCCTTGTGTGATCATTTGGTTGTGAGCCAGGGAGGGAGGAAGAGAGGCTGAGAATTGTGCTGCCTGATAAATCTGGGGGCTGCTGAGATAAAAGGTTTGGGGTTATCATTGCACCCCTCCTTTCTTCCCCCTTCCTGGGGCTGCTGTCTTCTGGGAAGGAGCTGGCGGTGAGCTGGGGGATGGGCCCCAGCTGCCGCGGCTGCAGCGAGGAAATTCTGCGGCTGTGCCTGCAGGGGCAGGGGGCGGGGGTGCAGGTGAGCTCTGCAGCGCGGGGGAGGGCGGCGAGCTGAAGCCCAGGCCTGCGCTGCGGAAGCGCTGGACCCCGCGCCTTCCTGCAGTTCCCGCAGCGCGGTGCCTCCCTACGGCCTGGGGGGCCTGGGCCCATTCCCGGCGCCCGCGAGCCCTCTGCTGCCTCGACTTGCAACTCCGGGGACGGGCCTG
Source organism: Vulpes vulpes (assembly GCF_048418805.1). Classification (NCBI taxonomy): domain Eukaryota; kingdom Metazoa; phylum Chordata; class Mammalia; order Carnivora; family Canidae; genus Vulpes; species Vulpes vulpes. The sequence continues at coordinate 1,075,320 of NC_132787.1, forward strand.
ACTCTGCCCCTCTGCCGCGCACCCCACTCCTCCGGTCCCCCCAGCGCCTCTAGTTGAGTCTATGTGCTCCAGGAGCTGGGAGGTGGAGGGACCGAGCCGCAGGGATGCTCCCAGCAGAGGGCAAGGCCGGCCTACCTGCTGCTGGCAGGTGCTGCCCAGGACGGGGAATCTCTTCCTCTTTGAGACCGGGACACAGAGGATGCTCCCTCTTTCCATCTTTTCTCTGCCCCTTCCTGCCTTTTTTTCTCCTGTTCGTGTCCTTTCTCAGTCCCTTTTCCCCTTATTTTCTCTCCCCGTTTTTATGTCCATGTTTCTAGGAGTAGGCAGCTAATAAGAGGGCTCACGGGAAGGAATGGAGAGGGAAGGGAGAGTACAGGTGCTTTTTCCCTCCTTCCCTTTCCGTCCTTGGGGGTCGGAGCGTCTCTCCACCCTGGCCCTCCCGATCGGTCTCAGCAGTGATGTCTACAGCAGGGAGGGACTCCTGAACGGGGGCTCAAAAACACAGCTTCTGTTTTCAATTGGGTTCTTCGTGATTTTGTCTATCAGAGAGAGCCTTGTCCCCACAAAAGCAGAGTCAGTTCTCCGTGGTATTTTTCTGGTAAAAATTAAGATGATCCCGTTGGATAATCTCATAACCCTCCTGAGGCAACTGGAGTGTGGGGTGTTACTGTCCAGCTAAACCTTATTTCTGTCCGAATTTGTTGCTCCCTTTCAGCATAGGAAGAAAAACTCCTTTCTTGGGTGGGGGGGGGGGGGGCTCGTTGCCCCGTTCATCCACCAAAGGGATCGCGAGGCAGGAACCATTTCCCGGCTTTCCCTCCGCCACCCCTGAAGGGCAGGCCCAGCCCGCTGATGGAGGGAGGCGAGGAGCGGCTCGGGCCGGTTATCCCCACCTTGCTTTTCTCTCAAAGCAGAGAAGAGGGTTTCCAGTTTGGGTGAAGGCGCGGGGTCAGGTGTGGCTCGGGAGGACAGTTGGAGAGAGGACGTGGAAGGAGGAGGTACGCGGTCGACCCTGAGAAGCCAGGAGAATGGAGTGAAGTGAGGAAGGGTGGGAGGCGAGAGGCTCGGACAACCAGATGCTGCGCGGGGCACGTGTGTCCGCGAGCCCAGACGCTGGGCGTGCGGAGGCTCACAGGGACCGCAGGCACCGCGTCTCCCTCACCCCGACGCAGACGGCTGCCCTGCACCTCTGAAGAGCTCTGGGCCATGAATCAACTTAGCATTTACCCTCATGTGTTCTGAGTTAGGGTAGTCTCTGCCCTGAACTGGATGAGCGCCCTGAAACTCCAAAATATATTTCTGATGACTTCACGGGGCCCTCTGCGGCCTCCTGACCGGCTTAGATTTCTCCCCTGGCGTTGGGGGGGCGGGTGAAGGGCCTGGAATCCTCCTGTTTTCTCTCCTCGGTCCCCAGCCCTGCCTCAGGTGGTCTCAGTGACGTGCAGGGGAGGGCAGCCGGGGGGCTGGCAGCACGGCCCCCAAGGCGCACTAGAGCTGCCCCGCGGACTGGCTGCTGCTGTCACCACGGGAGGCGGGACAAGCAGCTCCCCTTCCTCCCGAAGAAATGGCAGGTCTGTGTGCAGGTGAGAATTTGAGAGTGACCCTCGATAGACCTTTGTGCTCGTATGGATTAAACCCGCTGAGTCCACGCTGAGCCTGATGGAGGAGAAGCGGCGGCCCAGGTAACCAGGGCAGCGGAGAATCCTCCCGTCACTTAGGCGTGGGGCTGAAGGCGGCTTCGCCTGGCACGCGGGCCCCTGCAGTGCTCTGAGCTTCTCCGGCCGAGGAAGAGGTCGCTAATCGAGGCAAACCGAAGCAGCCGCGCGGGCCGAGGCAGACCGTGCAGGCCGCGTGTGCGGGTGGGGACGCAGGGAGCCCGAGGACGCCTGGGGCGCCTGCTGCTGGGAGGCCGGGAGCTCAGAGACCGGCAGGGAAGCGCCCTGAGAGGGGTTGGGAAGCCAGAGACGCTCAAAAAGATTTTATTTATGCATGAGTCACAGAAAGAGGCAGAGACACAGGCGGAGGGAGAAGCAGGCTCCACGCAGGAGCCCGACGTGGGACTCGATCCTGCGCCTCCAGGATCACGCCCTGGGCCGAAGGCGGCGCTAAACCGCTGAGCCACCCGGGCTGCCCCCATTTTGTATTTTTAAAAAAGATTTTATTTGTTTTGAGAGAGAGAGAGCAGAG